>NW_006408591.1:9201572-9230938 GCF_000296735.1 Chrysochloris asiatica | reverse complement strand
TATGTTCATTTGTTTCTTTTTTTTGGTATATTCAGTAGTTAGCTGCAGCCTAAATACTTAGATGGGTGTGTGTTTTGGTATTTTTTATGCTTTCTGATTGCCTCCAGGTAGATATGATCAGGAGATGGGCTTCCCTTTTCACTCTTCTTCCTGAGAAATGTCAAGATGCCACTGTTGGTCATTATGCTGTAACTCAGGATTTAATTTTCATCCTGTTTCCTTTTTAGTCTGCCTGTTCCATTCCACAACCCCTGTTCAGGCCTTTTTCCTAATGATAAACAGTTCAGAGCTGGCTGTGGCTGTTTTGTGCTGATGTTTGTATTTTAGTAGAATATGTCTCTTTAAATTTTGCATGCATAATAGAACCCTCTGGGGGTGGGGATGGGGTGTCCACTTGCTGAGGCACCCCCTCTAGTGACCTGAATGGAGGTGCACAGATAGTGAGAGACCAATGAACAGATACGAATAAAAGGAATGTCTACATGTTTATCTTCGTGGTTTTTGTCAGGCATCCAAGGCTGCTCTGATCTTTCCCCCGTTTGGTCTTGCCCAGTATGGCCGCTCAGTGAACAGCTGAGCACCTTGGATTAGAAAGTACTGGATTTCTTGCTTCTGCTACAAATTCCACTGGGTTAAGC
Organism: Chrysochloris asiatica; assembly: GCF_000296735.1. Lineage (NCBI taxonomy): Eukaryota > Metazoa > Chordata > Mammalia > Afrosoricida > Chrysochloridae > Chrysochloris > Chrysochloris asiatica. Next base: position 9,230,300 of record NW_006408591.1, on the reverse strand, counting down.
TTTGCAATTTTCTAAATATTCCTTTATATGTGGTTCAAAGTTCTGGGACCATCCCCCTGAGCCTGCTTGATCTGGTATTCTGAGTTTTTGGTGATGGAGATTGTCACTGGGTTACAGCAGCTCTAAATTTGAGAGTGTCACAGCACCTCTTGGTCTGAGAGTATCACCGTAGCTCTTGATCCATTGTTGAAGAAATCAAGGCCACTTGGAGAGGTGAAGCAAAGTTTTAGGTTTTTTAAGTCGGCTGGCTCAGAGGAACTAACTTCTCCAGATTCTGAGCCCTGAATGCAGGTCAGCATGGGTTTATATGGGCTATGTTGTGGACCTGTTTGAGGACAGGAGAGAAACCAGAGGATTAGTTCCGCTAGGTAACCTGATTAGCATTTTAACTCGTCTCCTGTGCAGGGAAGATTGGTCCCATTCAGTAACCTGATTAACATGTCTTCTGGGTAAGGAGCTCTGGTAGCATAGTGGTTAAGAATCGGGCTGAGAACCTTAAGGTCAGTGGTTCGAAACTACCAGCTGCTTTGAGGGAGAAAGATGAGGCTTTCTACTCCCGTAAGGATTTACACCCTTGGAAACCCTGTACAGGGTTGCTATGGGTCGCAAACGACTCGACGGCACTTAACAACAACAACAACAACAACTGGGTGGGGAAGTGTGGTCCCATTCAGTAACCTGATTAACATTATAGCCTGTCTCAGGGGCTGGGAGGAGGCAGTTAATGTTTTACCTTTCCTGTTCAACTGCACTTCTACCCTATCTGCCATCTTGTTTGTTCTCTGTTTTGGTTTTGAATGGGGATGGAGGGTAGAACCAAGGTAGTTTTTAGATGGAACATTATTTCTTGGTTAAATTATGGCATGATCAAAAGCAAGGTACTGTTTTCCTTGTTTTTATTTTTAATTTATGTGTGTGTTATCCCAACCCCACATCCAGCACCCCAGACCACAAAATAATTTTCATAAACATGGTATGCCCATTTTTTTTACTTGTTGTTCACTTCAATTGACAGTAAGAAGACATAATTAAACTATTAAGTAAACAGAAGTAACATAATCTAATGGCTTCACTTAATACAATCTGATGAAGTTTTGCATTCAACTATTGAGCTGATGTGCTATAATTACTAACCTAAATTAATGGAAAGGAGCTCTGGTAGCGTAGTGGTTACGAATTGGGCTGCAAACCTTAAGGTCAGCAGTTCGAAACTACCAGCTGCTCCGCGGGAGAAAGATGAGGCTTTCTACTCCCGTAAAGATTTACACCCTTGGAAACCCTGTACAGGGTTGCTATGGGTAGGAACTGACTCGACGGCACTTAACAACAACAACAAAATTAATGGAAACAAACATACAGTTTTGATTTTTTATTTTCTGATTACCACAGGACTACCAAACTTGATCCATGACTTCTTGATCATAGCTTATACCTTTGTTATACAATTATGCTCAGAAGTGATTTTTGGATTGTTTTTATGCACATAAGTAGGAGATTAAATAAAAGGAGCAGAATGATATGATTGAATTATAATATGAGGGAATGGGTGAATGAGACTGAAATTCTCTTCTGGAAATATCAGGAAGCATGCATGGTACAGGCATTTGCATGCTATAACAGAATTGTTTTCCTTAATTTAACTATTTCTGTACATTCTATATATGGGCATGTTACTTTTGAAAATATGGTAGCTAATTAAGTATTGTCCATAGTATGAAGACATTTCTGAACTCAATACCCTTGCCTTAACGAGTGTGCAAAAGCTTTTCCTTCAAAACCCTGAGCAGATTCCGTTTATCTCAAAAGAGGAGAAACAGGCTGATCTGCATTCAGCTAACAACAGCCTCAAGCCTCTGCAGTGTGCAGATTTGAAATTGACTTTCTCTCTGGAGGATGTTTCTTGGAAGCAGGAGGGGAAGAAGAGTCAGCTAAACCAAGGCATCTTTAAAGATCTTCTCTCTGGAGCAAGATACAAACTGTGCTCTTTAGACAATACATTTCCAATGTTCTAAGTCATGACCTTCCCTACTTCAAATGAATACCAATGAAAATCAATTCCTCCCTGAGTGAGAAACAGGATTTACTGGGGTTAGATGGTTGATGAGGAGGGAATTTAGTATATGAAGAGGATAGCAGTCTTCCCAGGGGTTCTTGGACTTGCTAAGCATATATTGCCTTTGGGGCAAAGAGCAGAATTCCTACACTTCAAAGAGAGGGCTAAAGAGACATTTACCTCAGTCTCAGAGTTCAAGAAAATTTAAGATCTTGTCACAATCTACACATTTAGAGGACCCTAAATACAAAAATACTCTTTCCTCTACAGGAACGTCCAGCTCCAGTCTCATCATATTTATCTCAACTTTGACAATAATGCCTTATGGGGAAAACCTGGCTATTGGCTGTAAGCCTCAGTTGTTTTTACAAAACAAATTCACAGAGCTGTTTTCATGATAAAATGTGATTACTATATAAGCAAGACCATTGTTAAAGATGGAATTGTGTCCCTCCAAAATATTTGTTGGAATCCTAGCCCAACCTGTGGGTGGTGGCACAATGGTTAAACCTTGACCGCTAACTGAAACATGAGTGGTTTGAACACACTAGTCGCTATGGGAGAAAGATGAGGCAATCTACTCCAGTAAAGATTAGTCTATGGGGACAGTTCTACTCTGTCCTATTTGGTTGCTATGGGTCAGAATGATTTGTGGATACAATCCTATTTGGAAATAGGATTTTCTTTATTCTACTAATGAGGCTATATCAGTATAAACCTAATCACTTCTGAGTTACAAGAAACAATAGAGACAGAGACAAGCAGATGGGGGAACCAGAGTATCTGATGATGCCCTAGGTACATGTATTTACAAGTCCAGGAAATGCAAGAGATTCTGGCTACTAGAAGCTGAAATACAAAAGGAAAGGCTCTCCCCTTAGCTATTCACACTGAATATGAACTTCTAGTATCTTGAATGATGAAAAAATAACTTTATAATTTATAGAGCCAATCACTTGTGGGATTTGTGTTATAGCAGCATTAGATAGCTAATGCAGTCCTGCCATACTCATGATATGCTTCTCTCTCTTACACACACAGAATATTACTCTTATCATTCTTTGTTTTCTTTCTTAAATTTTCAGTTGTTAAGGCTCAACTTTCTCCTTCCACTTCCTTGACTCTTATTTCTACCATATGAAAACAATTTTTTTCCATTGCTCATAGTTTTGCCCATCATGCATGGCACTTCATTATTTGAATAATGTGGAAAGGCAACAATATAAAAATACTCTTTGGCACCTCAAAACATTGCAAGACAGAGAGTAGGTCTACAATATGAGGGGGCTTCAAAATATTCATGGAAAAATTTCATTATCTTTTAGTTAAATTTTTCCATGAACTTTTGAAACCCCCTCAAACATATTTGATGTTGTTGTTGTTAAGTGGCATCGAGTCAATTCCGACCCATAGTAAGGGTTTCCAAGAAGCAGCTGGTGAGCTTGAACCACTGACCTTGCAGTTCAAACGACTTTGCAGTCTCACACATTAGCCCACAGTGCCACACCAGGACTCCATATTTAGAGTAGTTGTTATGAATTGGGCTGCTAATGTCAAGGTCAGCAGTTTGAAACTACCAGCTGCTCTGTGGGAGAAAGTTAAGGTGTTCTGCTCCTGTAAAGATTTATAGCCTTGGAAATCCTGTACAGGGTTGTTAGGAGTCAGAAACATTCAACGGCACATAACCACCACCACCAAACATATTTACTGGTTGATGTTATAATTTAATTCAGAGAATGTTGTTATGTGCAGTCGAGTAAATTCCAAGTGATTACGGGTCGGATTGCTAATCTCATGGTCAGTAGTTCAAAACTACCAGCTGTTCCTAAGGAGAAAGATGAGGATTTCGTCTCACATAAAGATTTATAGTCTCAGAAAACCTGTACAGGGATGCTATGAGTTGGAAGCGACTCCACAGTATATAACCACCACCACCACCATGTGCAACAAAATTAAACACTGCCTGGTCCTGCACCATCCTTACAATTGTTCTAATGTTTGACATCATTGCTGACTCTGCTGTGTCAGTTCATTTACTTGTGGATCTTTTTTTCACTGAACCTCTACTTTACAAACAGTAATGTCATTCTTCAGGGCTAAAGTACCTAAGATTGTCACATTTTTCCCTGGTCCCTCTCACTCAGGGGTGAGGGTGAGTGGGGTGGATAGGGATGAGGATGAAAGGTGGACGGGGGTTCCTAAAGAATTAGTACCACCAAGTCAGAGATTCTCAATCACACATGAACAATAAACATTCACTCAGAAGCTCTTTATTGCAAAGTGAAAGTACACTTCAAAGAGAGAAGCGGGTCTGTCTCTTCTAGTGGAGAAGACCTGGTATAGAATTGGGGGGCATAAGTTAAGTCAAAGTGAAAGCACACTCCAGAGAGAGAAGCAGGTCTGTTCCATGAATAGAGAAGACTCTGTGGGATTGGGGTGCACTGCCTTATAAAGGTTTGGGGTCTCCTCCACCAAGAATGGGCTAATATTTATTGATTAGGAAGAGTGGTATGTTGAATATTCATTGATTTTTAGTAATGGGGCACAGGCTTCTTGGAAATGGAGTGCCTTTTGCAGTTGTCAGCTCTAGGCGCTATCTTCATGGGTTGTCTACCAGCAACCAGCTGCTTCTTTGTACCAGTTTCAGGTCCTGATATCCTTATTTCTGTCTCCAGTCTGTTCCTCTCAACATTAGCATTCTTATTGGACAAAAGATGTCCTCCCCGTTTCTTGATCCTTGTCTAGTAGGAGAGGACTCAAGGCAAGGGGGTGGGTATGAAGCCAGGGTAAGAGAGGCCTGGGACCCAGGGGTCCCTGACAAGATGAAGTCTCATTGTTCTCTCTTCTAAGGAATATTCAGTTGTACTTCTTCCAATACATATTTGTTCAGTATATGGTATATTCAATATTTGTCAACACCATAATCCAATTGCATCAATTCTTCTCTGATCTTCCTTATTCATTATCCAGCTTTCGCATGGTTATGAGGCAACTGAAAATACCATGGCTTGGGTCAGACACACCTTAGTTCTCAAACTGACATCCTTGCTCTTTAATACTTTAAAAAGATCTTTTGTAGCAGATTTGCCCAATGCAATATGTTGATTGATTCCCTGATCGCTGCTTCCATGGGCATTGATTGCGGATCCGAGTAAAATAAAATCCTTGACAATTTCAACCTTTTCTCCATTTATCATAATGTTTTTTATGGGTCCAGCTATGAGGGGTTTTGATTTCCTTAAGTGAGGGCTATTGTCTTTGATTTTCATTAGCAAGTGCTTCAAGTCCTCTTTGCTTTCAGGAAGAAAGGTTGTATCATCTGCATATCGCTGGTTGTTAATGAGCCTTCCTCCTATCCTGATGTCTCATTCTTCATATTGTCCACCTTCCTGGTTTATTGGCTCAGCATACATAATGAATAAATATGGTGAAAGGATACAACCTTGATGCACATATTTCCTGATTTTAAACTGTTCAGTATCCTCTTGTTTTGTTCGAGTACAGTTTCTGTATGAGCACAATTAAGTGTTCTGACATTTCCATTCTTTACAATGTTATCCATAATTTGTTATAATCAATATAGTCAAATGCCTGTGCATAATCAATATAATACAAACATCTTCCTTGTATTCTCTGCTTTTAGCCAAAATGCATTTGTAATCAGCAATGATATTCCTAGTTTCATGTTCTCTTCTGAACCTGGCTTGAATTTTGGGCAGTTCTCTTTTGATGTACTGCAGCAATCATTTAAAAATTATCTTCAGCAAAATTTTACTTGCATGTGATATTAATGATATTATTCAATCTTTTTGCACTGTGTTGGTTGATTTTCCTTTGGAACAGGCATAAACATGGATCTCTACTAGTTGGTTAAAGACCTATTGTGGCACTATAGGGTAAGCAGTGGACTGCTAACCACAAGGTCAATTGTTCAAACCCACAGACAGAGTTGCTATGAGTCGGAACCGACTTGATGGCATTTAACAACAACAACACTTATTGGTTGGCTGTCTTTTCAAATTTCTTGCCACAGAAGAGAGAAAATCTCCAACCTTATATCAATTTGTTGAAATATTTCAGTTGGTACAATTCCTGGAGGCTTGTTTTTCACTGTCTTCGGTGCAACTTGGACGTGTTCCATCAATACTATTGGTTCTTAATTATATACTAAGTGGTATAGTGCCTCTGTATTCTTTTCATCTTCTTTTAATGCTTTCTGCATCATTTAATATTTTGCCTATAGAATCTTTCAATATTGCAACCTGAGTCTTGAATTTTTTTCAACCTGAGAAATTCTGAGTGTATTCTTCCCTTTTGATTTTCTAACTCTTAAGTCTTTGTACATTTCATTATAATACTTTACTTTGTTTTCTAGAGCTGTCTTTAAAATTTATATTCATCACTTTTACCTTATTATTTCTTTCACTACCTTTGTTCTTGTTTTTGTTAAGTGCCATCAAGTTGGTTCCAACTTGAAGTTACCCTAATTAGGGTTTCAGAGGAGCGGTTGGTGGTGTGAACTGCTGACTTATGGTTTGCAGTCCAGTGCTGATCCTATAGCACTTAGTTTCTCTTCATTCAAGGGCAAGTTTCAGATTCTTTTCTGACATCCGCTTGGCCTTTTCTTTGTTTATTAAGTTTCTAATGACCTTTAACTTTCTTCATGTCTGATGTTCTTGATGTCATCCCACAACTTGTCTGTCTGTGGTTATTAGTGTTCCTGAACACTGTCAAAACTGTTCTTGAGATGGTCTCTAAATTCAGGTGGAAAACACACAAGGTCATATCTTGACTTTTGTGGATTTGTTTGAATTTTCTTTCACTTCAGCTTGCACTTGAGTGTGAGCAATTAATGATTTATTCCAAAGTCAGTCCCTAGTCTTATTTAGGGTGATGATACAGTGTCTCTTTTTGTAGCTATGTTGTTGTTGTTATGTGCCGTGGAGTCGGAACCGACTCATAGCGACCCTGTACAGGGTTTCCGAGGGTGTAAATCTTTACGGGAGTAGAAAGCCTCATCTTTCTCCCGCGGAGCAGCTGGTAGTTTCGAACTGCTGACCTTGCGGTTCACAGCCCGAGTCGTAACCACTACGCTACCAGTAGCTATAGTAGATTTTATTCCTGTGTATTATATCTGGCAGGGTCCATGTGTACATTCATCATTTATATTGTTAAAAATGGTATTTGCAATGAATAAGTCATTGGTCTTGCAAAAATTCTCTGATATGATCTCCAGCTTCATTCCTATCACCAAGGCCATATTTTCCACCTACAGCTCTTTCCTCTCTGTTTCCAACTTTCGCATTCCAATCATCAGTAATTGTTAATTCATCTTGTTTGCATGTTTGGTCAATTTCATATTGAAGAAGTTGGTTGTTGTTGTTAGGTGCTATCAAGTTGGTACTGATTCATAGTGACCATATGCACAGCAGAACAAAACACTGCCTGATCCTGGGTCAACCTCACTATTGTTGCCACGCACGCTTGAGTCCTTCGATTCTGCCACTTGGTAAATCCATTCATTGAGGGTCTTCCTGTTTTTCTCTGGCCCTCCACCTTACCAAACATGATATCCTTCTCCAGCTACTGGTCCCTCCTGGCAATATGTCCAAAGTATGAGAGACTAAGTTTGGCCATCTTGGCCTCCAAGTAGCACTCTGGCTGCACTTCTTCCAAAATGGATCTATCGGTTCTCTTGGCAGCCATGGCATTTTCAATATTCTTTTCTAACATCATAACTCAAAAGCATCAATTCTTCTGTGGTCTTCCTTATTCACTGTCCAGCTTTCGCACACCTTAGTCTTCAAGCTGACATCTTTGCTCTTCGACACTTTAAAAAGGTCTTGTGCAGCAGATTTGTCTAATGCAATACATTGTCTGATTTCTTGACTGCTGCTTCCATGAGTGTTGATAGTTGATCTAAGAAAAATGAAGTCCTTGACAACTTTAATCTTTTCTCTGTTGATAAGAATGTTGTTTATTGGTCCAGTGGTGAGGATTTTTTTTTTTGTTTTTGTTTTTTTACATTGAGATATTATCCATACCGAAGGCTGTGCTCTATGATCTTCATCAGTAAATGTTTTAAGTCCTCTTCAATTTCAGAAGCAAGGTTGTATCATCTGCATATCTCAGGTTGTTAATGAGTCTTCCTCCTATCCTGATGCATGTTTTTCTTCATATTACCCAGCTTCTTGGATTATTTGCTCAGCATACAGATTGAATAAGTATGGTGAAAGAATACAACCTTGTCATACACCTTTCTTAATTTTAAACCATTCAGTGTTCCCATGTTCTGTTCGAACAACTGCTTCTTTGTCCATGTACAGATTCCTGACGAGCACAATTAAGTGTTCTGGAATACACATACTTCACAAGAAGTTGGTAGAATCCTTCAATCTCTTCATTGTTGGGTTTAGTAGTTATTATATGTTGTTGTTTTTAAGTCTCATATAGTTGGTTCCAACTCATAGCGACTCTGTATAGGGTTTCTGAGGAGCACCTGGTAGATTTGAACTGCTGATGTTGTTGTTTGCAGTCCAGTGCTTATCCTACAGCACCATACTAGTTATTGCATAAATTTGGATAATTGTAGTATTAACCGGTTTTCCTTATAGTAGATGTATGGATATTATCCTATCTAGGAAAACTGGAAGTCATCAGCAATGAAATGAAACGAATAAAAATTTAGATCCTAGGCATTACTGAAATTAAATGAACTGGTTTGAGTCATTTTGAATCAGACAATCATATCATTTAGTATGCCAGGAATAACAAATTCAAGAGGAATGGTGATGCATTCATTGTCAAACATTTTAAGACTGATCTTGAAGTATAATGCTATCTGTGACTTCATATAAACCCCTCAGTTTCTTCTTTTTAAGATGATCTAGGAACAATGTCAACAACTTTAGAAAGTGACTATATGGTTTGCATATATTAATTTAAAAAATCATAAGCATTCTCTGTGGCAAATATTAGTACCATTTAATCAATGAGCAGAGATATTCAGTAACCTGTTTAAATGGTATGCAAGGGGGTAGATAATTGTTTGAATTCAGTTTTTCTAATTGAAAATCTTCAACTTTTTCTTTTGTTATATGTGATCTTTTCATTAAGTTTCTGAAGAAAATGTGTTTAGGGCTCTAACTCTTGGCTCTACAAAAGGACTTCTTTTCTTTGTGAACTTTATGTATCGATACAATAGTTCATTCTTTGGAATAGCTACAGAGTCCCTTGGTATTGCATATGTTTAATGTGCTTAGCTGCTAACAAAACCATTGGAGGTTTGAGTCCACCCAGAAGTGCATTGGAAGAAAGCCTTGGTGAGTTATTTACAAATAATCAGCTACTGAAAATTCTATGAAGTATAGTTGTACTCTGACACACATACGTTTGCCGTGAGTTGAAATTGACTTGATGGAAAATGCTATGAACAGAGAAGAAAGTTCTTAGATTCCTCTCTATTCAGAGGTTTCTGGTTAAATTCAGAGGATATGTCCTATCCATTCCGTATGCTTTTGTCATGAGTATCATTGCATCAGCAAGCACCTTTCTTAGTGTGTCAAGAGAAGGAATGAAAATGAAAGACACTTTTTCAACAAAAAAGCAATCATCTTAAAGTTAAGTATGTAGCTTTAATATCTCCCAAAAGAACCAAGCAAAACACAGATAGAAAAATAATTTAATTCATAAATATGTTTATCCCTGCCATAAAACTTTGACCAATAGCTTTGGAAGTGATATGAGCCTGTATGTATGGCTAATCCAAATTGCTTTTTTCTTCTTAAAATCAGTGAAAGGAACAGTGCTATGGCAAATAAATTTAGTTTCTATCTTAAATGAGATGGATATATTTTCTATACTATAATGCTTCCCAATTATATTGAGTAGTTTCATATTAAATAACAAGAGAAGTTCCTAAACTGAGTACTTGTGGCTAGTATCCAAAGTTCAAAAGTTTTGTTAATAGATCTTTTTAGTGGATATATAAACATTATATTAGAGAATTTGTATGATAGATATAACATACTTTCTTTTTATCCGTATAATTTTTTGTTTTGGAAAATGACCAGTGATTTTTTTTTTTTTCTCGTTCTATTTATAACTTTTCTATAAAGAGAGAGAGAGCGCTAGAAAGCGAGCAAGCGAGCTCTGGTAGCATAAGTTTCTAGTTGGGCCTGCTAACCTCAGGGTCAGCAGTTTGAAACAACCAGCCTTTCCGCAGGATAAAGAGGAGGTTTTCTGCTCGCGTAAAGATTTACAGTCTCGGAAACCCTCAGCACAGTTGGCTAGGAGTCAAATGAATCCACAGCACACTACCATCACCACCATCTACATATACTGGAGTCTTGGTGTGGTACTAAAGTACGCTGGTGTGGTACTAAAGTACGCTGGAGTAAAGTTCAGTTTGAAGTGCAAGGTGTGCAGTTCAAGCTCACCAGCTACTCCTTGGAAACCCTGTACAGGATTGCTGAGTGGGAACTGACAAGACGGTACTTAAAACAACAACATATATATTAAAAGGCCTCAGTATGAGAATTGTGATTTTTATTTCAGTTTGGAGATTAATAAGCTTGTTATTGTTGTTGTTAAGTGACATAGAGTCGACCCGGACTCAGCGCAACCCTGTATAGGGTCAAGGAGCAGTTGGTGGGTTTGAACAGCCAACCTTGTTCACAGTCCAGTGCTGATCCTACAGTGCCACACCATGCTTGTAGGTTGGGCAAATTACTTAAATCACAGCACTTTGCTGTAGATTGCTATATAATCCTGTAAAATTTTGGGGAAAATACTTATTAGAAATCTCCAACTTTTTACTACATTTCTTATATTTCTGAGAGGACTTGTGAAACATATATTCTAGAATGGAGAAAAGGAAACAAATATGTCGGGGACCCGCCTCGACATTGGGGTTTGGTTCACGAGGAGAGGATACCTGACGGTGATTCATATATATCAAGAATACACAGAAAGACAGAAAGGAGACAAAGAGAGAGACAAAGAGACACTTGGAAACCAGAGTGAATGCTGGACTGGCATCAGGCAGATCCTGCATTGCAAACATCTCAGCCACGAAGGCCGTAATATCCTGCATAGTGAACATGTTAGCTAAATAGGCAGTATGGTTGCAAGGCTGGACTGTGCACCCTGCATGCTGAAGCGCATGCCTTGCCAGTCGTAATGCACCTGGATTCGTTCTGCGCCTTCCTTTTATTTAGGGGAGGAGTTTTCACACCAAGCTGGGAGGGACTAAAACAGGATACAGCTAACATCAGTAATTTTCCAGATATTCAGGTAACTTTACATTGTACTTCGCTGGTTCAAATCCCAGGCTAGCAACTTGGATTCTCAGGCCCAATTAACATATCTATAGCCCCTGAGCATAGTTGGGGGAAGGTGAGAGCTAAAGACAAAAGCTTGGGCGGAGTCCTGCTGCTTTGGCTTCCTGAGCCAGGTCTGCAGGAGGACTCCAGACGCCCAGGTGAATGGGCTGCACCTGGAAAAGGATTAGGGAGGATGGAACAAAGAACTGTGAAGTAGCTAAGACATTTTTAGTTAATCCTTTGGAGAAAGGCTTAACCTTGCAACCTTTAGTCTTGGCTTTAGGAAAATACCACATTTATCTGTGGATTGTCCAAGGCTCTAGTGTATTAATTTAATATATATACCTGAATATTAATATGAAAGCAATTTGCCATTAACTGCCAGTGGCCTCATTTGTTACACTCGGCCCTAGAGGTCCTCAAACCTCTGACTAGTCTTACACGGTCTGCAACACAAATAGAAGAGAAATATTTGAGAGTCAAAAGCAACATTCTTTAATATAATTGCTAACATATAATCAACCTAGAGTCCTGAGCATTTGATGTAAATTCAGTAAGGAAATCAATTCTATTTCATTTTTTTTTTTTCAATTTAGTTCCTAATTTTGATTTATCTTTATGTTAGTTTGAGTGTATCCTTAAGTAAGATTATTTGTTTTTGGACACAGGGCAACTGATCAAATCTTTATTTGCCTTTATAGGTGTTAAGATAAATGATCAAGCTACCAAATTACTGGATCACTGTATTATTCTTTCAAAATACAATGTAGTTTTAAATTTTAGGCCAATCCAGTTTTTATGTTTTCCTCTCCTTGCTTGGATGTTTTTAGGATTTTTAAAAAATCCTTGTGAATCAAAATATTTATCATCATGTCCCTGGTTATGAGTCTCTTTGATTTATTTTTCTTGGAACATGATGCATGTTTCTATGACTGTTCTCTCAAGCTGTGTTATTTTAGTAAGCCTGCTATATTTGGTCAAACATTTACTGTTTTAACACCAAAAATCATCCTTTGTAATCTTTTGTAGGTACAGAGTTCATTACTTAGTAATGAATTGATTCTTAAGGACCTAAAGAAATTTTATTATCTGTTTGATGAGACAATGAGATCCTCAAAAATAGTACTTAAAAAGCCAACTGTATATAAATTGCAGAAACACCTTTCCTCAAGTGTATAGAAAGAGAAGATAACTTTATTTTGTGGGGTAGTAATGGGAGCATAATTTTCAGTCATATTCTTTTAGTCCTTTTTCTGAAATGTCATTCCAAAATATTTTTTTCCCATTCTGTGGGCTCCCTTTCTACAAATTTGATGAAATCTATTGATTCATGTAAGGTTATAATTTTTAGGCATTCCCAGTCATCTATTTTTGTTTTCTACTGTTTGTGTGTTTTTTGCAATGTTTGATAGTGTGTATGCCATGTATTTCTACCACTCGTATGTCAGTTTGTTGTACTCCAGTAGCTTGCATGTTGCTGTGAATCTGGAAGCTATTCCATGGTTATTTTAAATATCAGCAGGGCCATCCATGGTAGACAGGCTTCAGCTGAGCTTCCAGACAAAGGTAGAATAGGAAGAAGAAGAGATGGACTACTTCTGAATATGAAGTCATGGAAAACCTCAGGAATAGCAGTGGAGCATTGTCAGATATCACCAGAATATTGACAATTGAAACAAGATGAAGAGCACCAGAAAATTGTCAGATATAGTGCCAGAAGATGAAGGTTGGAAGACATTCAAAATACAGCTGTGGAAAAGCTGACTCCTCAAAGTAGACTTGAACATGATGATGTGAATGGAGTAAAGCCTTGGGGACCTTCAGTTGTGGATGGAGCAGAGTTCAAAATGGAGAGAAACAGCTATAAACATCAATCAATAATCAGAACATAGAATTTATGAAGTAGGAATCTAGCAAAATTGAAAAATGTCAAAAATGAAATGGAATGCATAATCAATATCATAGGCAATAGTGAGCTGAAATGGACTGGTATTGGCCATTTTCAATCTGTCAGTCACATGATATACTATGTCAAGAATGACAAATGGAAGAGGAATGACTTTGTATTCATCATCAAAAAGAATATATCAAGATATGTCTTGAAGTACAATGCTGTTTGTGATAGGATAATATCCATACATCTACAAGGAACACCAGTTAATAACACCATTGTTTAAATGTGTGCATGAACCATGAAAGCTATTTATGATGAAATTGAAGAATTCTATCAACTTCTTTAGTCTGAAATCGATCAAAGATACAATCAAGACAATCAACGACAAAGGATCAGTAGTTGGAAAATAGGGCCTTGGTGATAGAAATGAAGCTGGAGATTGCATGATAGAATTTTGCAACATGAATGACTTCTTTGTTGTGAATACTTTTTTTAAACAATATAAACACATGTACCTTACCAAATGGAATGCACAGAAATCAAATTGACTACATTTGTGGAGAGACATGGTGGAAAAGCTCCATATCATTGACCAAAACAAGGCCAGGGGCAGACTAAGGAACAGACCATCAATTGCTCATAGTCAAGTTCAGGCTGAAGCTGAAGAAAATTAAAACAAATACACAAGAGCCAAAATATGACTTTGAACATATACCACTTGATTGAGAGATTATTTGCAAAACAGATTTGATGTATTAGACACTAAAGAGTGAAGACCAAAAGAGTTGTGGATGACCTCAAGAACATCATACAGGAATCAAAAAAGGTCAAGAAGATAAGAAAAAAGGAAAAGACTAAAATGGATGTGAGAAATGCCTTTGAAACTTGCTGTTCAGCATAGAGATGGTAAAGTAAATGGAAGAAATAAAGAGGTAAAAGAGCTAAGCAGAAAATTTCAAAGGGAGGCTCAAGAAGACAAAGTCAAATATAGTAAAATGTGCAAAGACCTTGAATTAGAAAACCTAAAAGGAAGAACACACTCAGCATTTCTAAAGCTGAGACAGGTGAAGAAAAATTCATGCCTCTACATGAAATATGGAAGAATTCTTTTGGAAAAGTATTGAATGATGCAGAAAACATCAAAACAAGGTGGAAGGAATACACAGAGTCCCTGTACCATAAAGAGATGGTTGATGTTCAACCATTTCAATGGGCATTGGTCGATGTATCTTTTCTTGTACCAGTACTAGAAAAGCCAATGATACTGAAGGAAAGAGTCCAAGGTTCATTGAAGGAATTGGCAAAAAACAAGGCACCAGGAATTGATGGAATAAAAATTGAAATCTTTCAAGAAAGTGAGGCAGCACAGGAGGCACTCACTCATCTATGCCAAGAACTTTGGATGACAACTATCTGGCCAACTAATTGGAAGAGATCCATATTTGTGCCCATTCCAAAGAGAGACAACCCAAAGGACTGAGGAATTCATTGGACAAGGTCTTTGCTATCCCATGTGAGTAAAGTTTTACTCAAGGTAATACAGAAATGGCTGCAAGCATACATGGACAGAGAACTTTCAGAGGTCAAAGCCGGATTCAGGAGAGGACGGAGAATGAGGGATATCATTGCTGACGTCTAGTGGATCTTGGCTGAAAGCAGAGAATACCAGAAAGATGTTTACCTGTGCTTTATTGACTACACAAAGACTTTCGATTGTGTGGATCTTGACAAACTATGGACAGCATTGTGAAGTATGAGTATTCTGGAACATTTAATTGTGCTCCTGAGGTATCTGTACCTGGACCAAAAGGCAGTTGTTTGACAGAACGTGGGAACACTGAACGGTTTAAAATTAAGAAAGGTGTGCGACAGGGTTGTATTCTTTAACCATACTTATTCAACTTGTATGGTAAGCAAATGATCCAAGAAGCTGTGTTATAAGAAGAAAAAAGTGGCATCAGGATTGGAGGAACACTCATTAACAACCTGCGATATGTAGATAATACAATCTGCGATATGCAGGTGATACAACCTTGCTTGCAGTAAAATACTTACTGATGAAGATCCAAGACCACAGCCTTCAGTATGGATTGCATCTCAATGTGAAGAAAACAAAAATCCTCACCACTGGACCAATAGACAATATTCTTATCAACAGAGAAAAGATTGAAATTGTCAAGGACTTCATTCTTCTTGGATCAACTATCAACACTCAGGGAAGCAGCAGTCAATTAATCAAAGGATGCATTGGATTAGGCAAATCTGCTGCACATGGCCTTTTTAAAGTGTTGCAGTCAAATACTTTTTTAAAGTGTTGAAGAGCAAAGATGTCAGCTTGAAGACTAAGGTGTGCCTGACCCAAGCCATGGTATTTTCAGTAACCTCATATGCGTGTGAAAGCTGGACAGTGAATAGGGAAGACTGTAGAAGAATTGATGCTTTTGAGTTATGCTGTTGGAGGAGAATATTGAAAGTACCATGGGCTGCCATAAGAAACAATAGATCTGTTTTGGAAAAAGTATGGCTAAATTTCGTCTCTCATACTTGGGACATATTGTCAGGAGGGACCAGTCACTGGAGAAGGATATCATGTTTGGTAAGGTGGAGGGTCAGAGAAAAAGAGGAATACCCCCAGCGAGATGGATTGGCAAAGTGGCAGCATCAGTGGGCTCAAGCATGACAACAATTGTGACATTGGCCCAGGACCGGGCAGTGTTTCGTTCTGTTTTGCATAGGGTCATTATGAGTTGATATTAACTCGGTAGCACCTAACAACAACATTGGTTTCCTGTAGAAGTGTGTTTTAGTTTTCTCTGTATAGGTCTTTTGTTTTATGAATCACCATACCAAAGTTGGTGTCGATAACTCCCTATTCATTTAGATGCTGCTCACAACTGTGTGGCTCTCCATCATGCCACTGCTAAACTGTATGTCTCAGAACCACCTAGATACCCTCTCCCTTCAAAAAATTACCCATGAATCTTCAAAAACAGTTATGTTATACCTAGTTGCCAGCACAGATGAACTGTCTGTGTCTTTCTTTTTTTTGCCTCATGTCTGTTCAACGTGTTCTTCTTGTGAGGGCTAGTCCATGGCTGACCATGGGTGACTTTGCAGATTTGGAGTAAGGCTCACCTGAGTTCAGGTGCCAGGGTTGGTGTTGATATCTTCTGAATGAATCACTTTGATGGGGCTCACAACTTCGCTGCTGAACACCATGCATCTTCACCCACTGGGAGAATAGGAGCTTCTCTGGGGGTGTAGGCCGATGGGGTCTAGCCATGCCTCTGGGAAATGTGGGGAAAAAGAAAAAAACACACATTTATCTTTGTGAGTCACTGGTAAGGTTTAGGACCACCAAACCTCTGTCTTTTCTCTTAAGCTGCTCAGTAAAGTTAAAGATGACTGTGTCACATTTGGTCTACCACGATATGTCACCAGTCTTTGTCTTTTTTGTTGTTGTTGTTGTTCTTTCTGCCACGTATGTTCATCTTCCTTTCCTTGTAAGCATTCAATCAACTTCTCCATCCTTTCATATGATGTTCCATGTTCCAGGACTATCGTCTGAAGTTGCTTCATTTGGCTTTCCGCATCTTTGTTGTAGAAGGCCTGTGTAATGTTTCTGCCTAGTCGGCCATCTTGTCATCTCTTCACTATTTATGTTGTTGATAAAAAGGTATTTGTAATGAATACGTTATTGGTCTGGCAACATTCTATCTCCAGAATCATTTCTATCACCAAGGCCATATTATCCAACTATTGACCCTTCTTCTTTGTTTCTGACTTTAGTATTTCAATCACCAGTAATTATCAATGCATCTTGATTGCATGTTAGCTCAATTTTAGCCTGAAGAACTTGATTTGTTGTTAAGTGCTATTGAGTTGGTTATGGCTCATAGCGACTTTATATAGGGTTTCCAAGATGTACTGGTAGGTGTGAACTGTTGACCTTGTGGTTCATAGTCCATTGCTTTTGGTGGCTGATGCATAAATTTGAATATAGTTGTATTAACTGGTATTCATTGTAACTATATGGATATTATCCTATCACAGACAGCATTGCATTTCAAGATAACTCTTGATGATGCTATTCCTCTTTAATTTGTTATTCCTGGCATAGTAAATTTTATGATTGTCTGATTCAAAATGTCTACTACCTCTCCATTTCTGTTTAATAATGTCTAGGATGTTGATATTTATGCATACCCTTTCGTTTTTATGACTTACAATTCTCCTAGATTCATGCTTGTATATTTGACATTTTAAATATTAACAGATATATGCAGCTGTTTCTTGTTATTTTGAGTTGTTGCTGTTATTAGGTGCTATCAAATTGGTACTGACTCATAACTACCTTATGCACAACAGAATGAAACACTGTCAGTTCTGTGCCAACCTCATCATTGTTGCTGTGCCTGAACCCATTGCTGTTGCCACTGTGCCAATCCATCTCATTGGGGATCTTCATCTTTTTCTCTGACCCCCCATGTTACCAAACACACTGTCCTTCTCCAGGGACTGGTCCTTCATGATACTATTTCCAAAGTATGATAGATGATGTCTGGCCATTCTGGCTTTGAAGGAGCTCTCTGGCTGTACTCATTCCAACACAGATGTGTTTGTTGTTTTGGCTGTCCATGGTACTTTTAATATTCTCCTCAAGCACCATAACTCAAATGCATCAGTTCTTCTACCCTCTTCCTTATTCATTGTCCAACTTTCTCATCATGCATATGAGATTACTGAAAATACCGTCACTTGGATCAGGCACATCTTAGTCCTCAAAGTAACATTTTTGCTTTTCAACACTCTAAAGAAATCTTGTGTAGCAGATTTGCTTAATGTAATACTTTGTTTGATTTCTTGACTGCTGCTTCCATGAGTGTTGATGGTCTATCTGAGCAAAATGAAGTCTTTGACAACTTCAATCTTTTCTCCATTTATATGAATGTTGTTTATTGGTCCAGTGGTGAGAATTTTTGTCTACTTTACATTGAAGTGCAACCCACACCAAAGGCTGTGGTCTTGGATCTTGATCAGTAAATATTTTAATCATCTTCACTTTTAGTAAGCAAGATTGTATCATTTGCATATCTGAGGTTGTTATCAAGTCTTCCTCCAATCCTGATGCCACATTTTCCTTCATATAATCCAGCTCCTCAGATTATTTGCTCAGTTATTTTGAGTAGAGTCAGCAAATGAAGGTCTGAAAAGTTTGCTCCATCCACATCATTAAAGTGGACTGTTTTGAATAGGCAGCTCTTTCTCAATTGTATTTTGTGTGTCTTTCAACAAGGGCAGTATAAGACAGTGTTTCAGCACTGTATCAGATAATGTGTCACGACTGTTTATAAGGGTTCACAGGCTAATCACTTAGAAATAGACTACCTTTTTCTTCTTCTTTGTCTAAAAGCTTCACAGAAACCTAGCCACAGTGTGTGACCCTGCTAGAGTTTTAAACACCAGTGGCATAACTTCAAGCATCAAAGCAACATGCAAACTGACAGATGTGTGGAATCATGAATCATAAGTGGCTAAATTCCTTTTGTAGTGCAGTATGTATACCTGGTGTGGTGCTGTGGGCTAATTTGTCAGACTGCATAGTCATTTGAACTGTAAGGTCAGTGGTTCAATCTCACCAGCTGCTCCTTGGAAACCCTATAGAGGGTTGCTATGGGTCAGGATAGACTCAATGGCACTTAACCACAACAACAATGTAGACCACTGACAATTATTCTCTTCTGTCAATGTTACTTTCACCATGTCAGTTCTCTGCTAGAAGTCACAAGTTCTACAGAATAAGGCCGAGTGCAGGTGTGGAGAATGTCTGGTCCTGCCAAGGTAACCACAGTTCCACCCATCACATTGTTTTTGAAGTCCTGGTGTTGTGCTGAAGGAGTAGTCCTGGACCACTAATTTTAAAGTTGATAATTTTGTATGACCCTCAAATGATATCATAAATATCCAAATGGCCCTTGGCAGAAAAATGGCTACCCATGTGGACTCTAGAGAATATTCTACGATTTAAGTCCCATCACCTGATCTCAGCACAGAATGTTCCCTTGTTCATTCTGATCTTTGAGTTGCTTAGTATTATTGTGTACTATTCTCATTTGCTTCCTTGTTATATTCCTGTTTTTCTTGTATTGTGATTATTGTGTCTTCTTTGGGGAAATTCTTTGTTTCTCATCTTTCACTCTTTATATTTTTTTTACAATGCTAGAACAATGTCT
The DNA here is from genome assembly GCF_000296735.1 of Chrysochloris asiatica. NCBI lineage: Eukaryota > Metazoa > Chordata > Mammalia > Afrosoricida > Chrysochloridae > Chrysochloris > Chrysochloris asiatica. Next base: position 9,210,797 of record NW_006408591.1, on the reverse strand, counting down.
TACGCATTGTAAACATCCCATCAACAAGAGATAATTATTTACTTACAGACTTTACAAGCTTTTATGATACAAAAACAATATTGCAACATTAGAAAGCAAAACAGAAAGAGGACATTCTGGTGTCCACAGATAATTTTCTACTGAGTTTGAGTTCATGTTTGTTATATTTATTTCCTTAGTTTGAAAGCTTTTTTCAAAGGCTTTTGTATTTCCTTAATTTGAAAGCCATAACTTTTTTTAATGGACTAGCTGATTTCCACATTTATAAGTTTCTTTTGGAACACATTTTATTTTAATAAGAATAACCCATCAAGCAATGAAGCCAGCAGGATCCTCATTATCATGCACCGTATATAGAAGTTTATCTTTTGACTGCCAAACCTGAATTGACACTGTCCAATTTTAGAAAACGGATTGTTTTTAATGAGTAAGTCTGAGTGCCAAAAGCAGAGAGCAAGTCAGTGGCCTGTCTCCTCAGTTGATGGGATTACATCTGAATGAATAAAGACATGTGATGGGATGTGGACTTTGGGGAAAGTCTGCAACACACATTGGCACTTCTGAGCAGCATTAACATTCTCTGCCTGCTGTACTGACTCTTTAAAATGCCATTTGCATTGACTATGGTATAATTGATATTATTCCCTGAAGATCCCAGAGCATTGGGGAGAGCTGGAATCAAACAAAATTCATCTTTTCCAAAGGTTCTCCTCTAGCTACAAAAATGAAGAGAGACAAGGACCATAGTACTGGGTGATGTCATATTAATAAAAAACAAATAGACACAAAATATATCCATCATCACAGTTTTCCCAGTAGCTTTTTTATCTCATTGTATATTATCATTTTAATTAACATGCATAAACATTTGTCTTGATGACTTATAGATTTTATTTTTGCATTAAATATATGTTAAGATTATTCATAATCCATATACCCATATTGATTTCTGTTTAACAAGTGAAACTTTTGTAGTTCCAGACATAAAATAATACCCTAAACACCTATGAACATATGTGAGTCAGGAAGGGGACTTAGGTACTAGACTCAGTATTTAGTATCTGATGTAGCATAGTAGGTTACAAGTTGAACTGCAAACTGTAAGGTCAGCAGTTCCAACTCACCAGCTACTATATAGGAGAAAGATAAGGATTTCTGCTCCCATAAAGATTTATAGCCTCAGAAACCCTATAAAGGGTCACTATGAGTTGAAACTGACTCCAAGACACACAACCACCACCACCACCATAATTTAATGGTTTTGAAAGTAATATGAATGAACATGAGCTTTTAGGGGTCAAGGAACCACTACAATATATTGTTGTTAAGCACCGTTGAGTCAATTCCGACACATAGCAACCCTGTATAGGCTTTCCAAGGAGCAACTGGTGCACTTGAACCACTGATCTTACAGTTCAAATGACATTACAGTCTGATGCATTAGCCCACAGTGCCACACCAGGATTCCACTACAGTATATGTTGTTGTTGTTAGGTGCCATTGAGTCAGTACTGACTCATAGTGACCCAATGTACAGCAGAAGGAAACACTGCCTGATCCTGGGCCAACCTCACTATTGTTGCCACACTTGAGTGCATCGATGCTGCTGCTTGGCCAATCCATCTTGTTGGGGGTCTTCTTCTTTTTCTCTGACCCTTCACCTTACCAAACATGATATCTTTCTCCAGGGACTGGTCCCTCCTGACAATATGTCAAAAGTATGAGAGATGAAGTTTGACTATCTTGGCCTCCAAGGTGCACTCTGACTGCACTTCTTCCAAAATGGATCTGTTTGTTCTTTTGGCAGCCAAGGAATTTTCAATAGTCTCTTCCAACACCATAATTCAAATGCGTCAATTTTTCTACAGTCTTCCTTATTTAATGTCTAGCTTTCACATGCATATGAAGTTATTGAGAATGCCATAGCTTGGGTCAGGTGCAACTTAGTCCTCGAACTGACATCTTTGCTCTTCAACACTTAAAAAAGGTCTTGTACAGCAGATTTGCCTAATGCAATACGTCGTATGATTTCTTGACTGCTGCTTCTATGAGTGTTGATAGTTGATCCAAGAAAAATGAAGTCTTTGACAGCTTCTATCTTTTCTCCATTGGTAAGAATGTTGTTAATTAGTCCAGTGGTGAGGATTTTTTTTTTCTTTACATTGAGATTTAATCCATACCAAAGGCTGTGCTCTTTGATCTTCATCAGTAAATGTTTTAAGTCCTGTTCACTTTCAGCAAGCCAGGTTGTATCATCTGCATATCACAGGTTATTAACGAATCTTCCTCCAATGCTGATGCCACATTTTTCTTTATAGGATCCAGCTTCTTGGATTATTTGCTCAGCATACAGGTTGAATATGTATGGTGAAAAAATACAACCCTGTTGCATACCTTTCTTAATTTTAAGCCATTCAGTGTTCCTATGTTCTGTTCGAACAACTGCCTCTTGGTCCATGTACAGATTCGACATGAGCACAATTCTGGAATACTCATACATTCCATATTCTAATTTTCAATGGATGTTTACAGAAGTTTCTCTTCATTTTGAGTTGTGCCCCATTAGCAAATGAAGGTCTCGCTGACTTTTCTCCCACAGGCTTTACTCCACGTCATCACGGTCAGTTCTACTTTGAGGAGACAGCTCTTCCCTAGTCGCATTTTGAGTGCCTTCCAACCTGAAGGGCTCATTTTCTGGCACTATATCTGACAGTGTTTCTCTGCTATTCATAAGGTTTTCAGTGAGTAATGTTCAGAAGTAGTTAGTCACTCTTTTTTCCTAGTCTGTGTTTTTCTGGAAGCAAATTATTGAATGATTCAGAAAACATCAAAAGACGATGGAAGGAATACACAGAGTCATGGTACCAAAAAGAAATGGTTGCTGTTCAAACAATTTAAGAGGTAGCATATGATCAAGAGCTAATGATAATGAAGGAGAAGTCCAAGGTGCATTGAAGCAACTGGTAAAGAACAAAACTCCAGGAATTGATGGAATAAATATTGAAATCTTTCAAGAAAGTGAGGCAGCAATGGAGGCACTCACTCACATATGCCAAGAAATTTAGAAGAGAACTATCTGGCCAACTGATCGGAAGTGATCCATATTTGTGCCCATTCCAAAGATAGGCGACCCAAAGGAATGAGTAAATCATCGGACAATCTCTTTGATATCCCATGTGAGTAAAGTTTTACTCAAGGTAATACAGAAATGTCTGCAAGCACATATTGACAGAGAAATTCCAGAGGTTCAAACTGGATTCAGAAGAGGATATAGAACAAAGGATATCATTGCTGACATCAGATGGATCTTGACTGAAAGCAGAGAATACTAGCAAGGTGTTTACCTGTGTTTTATTGGCTATGAAAAGGCTTTTGATTATGTGGATCATAATGAGCTATGAACAACGTTGAGAAGTATGTGTATTCATGAACATTTAATTGTGCTCATGAGGACTCTGTACATGGACCAAGAGGCAGCTGTTCGAACAGAACATGGGAACACTGAATGGTTTAAAATTAAGAAAGGTGTGTGACAGGGTTGTATTCTTTCACAATACTTATTCAACCTGTATGCTGAGCAAATAATCCGGAAAGCTGGGTCATATGAATAAAAACATGGCATCAGAATTGGAGGAAGACTGATTAACAACCTGCGATATGCTGATGATACAATATTCCTTGCTGGAAGTGAAGAGTACTTAAAATATTTAATAATGAAGATCAAAGACACCAGCCTTCGGTATGTATTGCATCTCAATGTAATGAAAATGAAAATCCTCACCACTGGACCAAAAGACAACATTTTATCAATGGAAAAAAGATTGAAGTTGTCAAGGACTTCATTCTTTTTGGGTCAACCATCAACACTCATGGAAGCAGCAGTTAAGAAATCAAACAACATATTATATTAGGCAAATCTGCTGCACAAGGCCTTTTTAAAGTGTTGAAGAGCAAAGCTGTCAGCTTGAGGACTAAGGTGCACCTGACCCAAGCCTTGATATTTTCAATAACCTCATATGCATTCCAAAACTGGACACTGAATAAGGAAGATCATAGAAGAAATGATGCTTTTGAGTTATGGTGTTGGAGGAGAATATTGAAAGTGCAATGGGCTGCCAAAAGAACAAACAGAGCTGTGTTGGAAAAAGTACAGTCACCGTGCTCCTTGGAGGCCAGGATGGCCAAAGTTTGGCTTTCATGCTTCGGACATATTTTCAGGAGGGACCAGTTGCTGGAGAAGAATATGTTTGGTAAGGTGGAGGGTCAAAGAAAAGGAGGAAAACCCCCAGTGAGAATCATTGGCAAAGTGGCAGCATCAATGGGGTCAAGCATGACAACAATTGTCAGGTTGGCTCAGGACTGGGCAGTGTTTCGTTCTGTTGTACATAGTATCACTATGATTTAGTACCGATTCGATGGCAACTAACAACAACAAAATCAAATTTTAACAAGGAGAATTATGATGTATTGATTTCCTAGTTTTGCACTAAATCAGTGTATATTAACAAAATTTTAATAGTTTTGTGTAAAATGTGTTGATAGAGATAGTAAGTGATTTCTAAGCTTCTGTGGGTTAATGTGCTGGATTACAAAGTTACTTTGAACTGAAAGGTTGGTGGTTTAATGTCACTAGCTGATCCTTGGAAACCCTATACAGGGTTGCTATGAGTCAGAACAGACTTGACAGCACTTAACAACAACAACAGTTAGCATTTTCTAAAAGTTAAAATAATATAACTAATTCCTTATAGTATCTTATAGCAGTTTAAATAAACAAAAGACCATCGATGATCAATATTGACACCTACTCTAGACTGCGAATATTGATTTTTTACTCAGAAACTAACAGAAGATTTTCATTTTTTTTTTTTAAATTTTTAGTTTTTTACAGCTGCATGCGTAATATGACCCCTTTATTGGTGTGGCATTTCAGGTTAATGCACTGGACTGCATGGTCTGTTTGAACCTAAAGGTCGATGGTTTAAGCTCACCAGCCACTCCTGGGAAATCCTCTGTGAGTTGGAATTGACTCGATTGCACTTAACAACAACAACAATTATCATACTAAATAGAAATATCTTATGATATTTAGTATAGACAACATATCCCAAAATATTGAGTTATCTTGAAGAGCCTTCTAAGCCATCCAGGAAAGGTCAAATTATGTTTGTTGATATTTTGAGATTATTCAGTAACACTGTATTATATTTTTGCATTTTTTCAAACCAGTGTGTAGTATGTGAGCGAGCTTCAATAGGGTCATGGAAAAATTTCATCACATTTTAAGTCAGTTTTTTGGTGAACTATTTGAAGTGTCTTTTAGCATGTTAGTTTTCAAGGAAGAGAGTTATTTAAATTTCCTTAAGAGGTTTTCTGTAAAAAAATAAAATAGAAGAGTCCCAGAGAAGTAAGTTTTAGCAAGTATAGCTAGGCCTCAAGGTAAGTATAAGGGACAGAAACTCAACTCGAGATGTCAAAACAAAAATGAATTGTTTTACAGAATTGAAAAGTGTGGGTGGATCACCATGGTTGGACCCAAGAGTTTGTCTTTATCCTTAAGCTTAGCTTTCCTCTGAGTTGGCTTCATTCTAGGTTTTTCCTAGTGGTGGCAAAATTGCAACTCCCCCTTTATATGCTCCGATCTTTGCAATCCTATCAAAAGAGATATTCCCTCTCCTAAAAATTCCTATAAAAATTCTGGACCTGGTCCTCTCTGTTCCAAAGTGAGTCAGAAGCTCTTGCCTAGATTAATGATTATGACTGTGTTTGAAGAAGCCTGTGTAATGTGTGGAGGTGTGTAGTGCTGGAGTGCTAGTGGAGGTTATAGAGCTAGCTCTTTGAGAACGTGTTGAAAGTAGTGGAGGAATGGTTCCCCTAAAGGACATAATGAGAAGGAAAATAGAAATGGGCAACATAAAAGACAGGAAAAGTATGAGTCAGGACTATTCATAAGAAGAGTTCTCTATCTATATTATGAACCTCAACATTATTGACATTTACAGCCAAATAATTCTTTGTTGTGGGATCTGTCCTGTATATTGTAGGGTATTATATATGTATATATATGGACTTCTCATGCGGCACTGTGGATCAGCACTGGACTGTGATCCACAAGGTTGGCAGTTCAAACCCATCAACTGCTCCTTGGACACCCTAAACAGGGTTGCTATGAGTCGGGTCTGACTCAATGGCACTTAACAACAACAAATATATATATATACCCACTAATTGTTGTTGTTAAGTGCCATCGAGTTGGTCCCTACTCATAGAGATCTGCATACTCTATAGGGTTTCCAAGGAGCAGTTGGTGAGTTTGAATCACTGACCTTGTAGATAAAACTAACCTCTTGTGGTCCGCTGTTTATCCTACAGCACCACACCAGATGACTGTAAGTATTGCCTCTCCCAAGTTGTAATAGCTCCAACTGTCAAAACTTACTCCGACATTGCTAAGTGTTCTCTGACAAGTACAATCACTTAGGTTGAGAACTATAAGATCTCTGGGTGGCATAGGCAGTTTGTGTTTTATTAAGGTTGGGAGTTAAACTCACTAGGAAGCACAATAGAAGAAAGGCCTGGAGAGCTACTTCTGAAAAGATGACAGCCGGAAAGCAGTTATACCCTATGGAGCAGTTGTACCCTGTAACACACATAGTCACCAGGAGTTAGAATCAGTTCAACTGCAACGGATTGTGGTTTTTTGTTTTTGTTTTCATTTGTTTGTTTTGTTTTGAGAACTGCAGAACAAGAAAGTGGAGGTAAAGATGTAAGACTATCACTATACTCTTATGCCATATATAATGTTGTTGTTGTGGGAAGTAACAAATAAGAGCTAAAGAGAAGGCTGAAAGTTTCCTGTTAAGCACTTCCTAGACAAAGCTGAAATTTTGAACAAAGTTTCTTTTATGGGACAAGATAAGAACACACAGAGAAATCTTCTGTAAGAAAAATATACAAGGGGTTTTCAAAAAGCTCCCAGCAAAATTCCATCATTTTTTAGTTTCATTATTTCCCATGAACTTTTTGAAGCCCCCTAGTATTTCCATGAAGCATTAATGGTTCTTGTCTTTGTTAGGTGTCATTGAGTCAGTACCAGTACATAGCGACCCTATGTACAACAGAAGGAAAACACTCCCCGGTTTTGTATCCACCTCAAAATCCTTGCTACCTTTGAGCCTATCACTGCTGCCACTGTGCCAATACATCTCGTTATTGGTGTTTATGGGGGTCTTCCGCTTTTTCTCTGATTCTCCAATTTACCAAATATGATATCCTTCTCCAGGGACTGGTCCTTTCTGATAATATGCCTGAAGTATGAGAGAAAAAAATCTGGCTATCCCAGCTTCCAGAGAACATTCTGGCTGTACTTCTTTCAACACAGATTGGTTTATTCTTTTGGCAGTCCATGGTACTTTTAATATTCTCCTCCAACACCATAGATTAAATCCATCAACTCTTTGACAATCTTCCTTATTCACTGTCCAACTTTCCCATGCATATGAGGTTATTGAAAATACCATGGCTTGCGCCAGGTATACCTTAGTTCTCAAACTGACATCGTTGCTCTTCAACACTTTAAAGAGGTCTGGTGCAGCAGATTGGCCCAATGCAATACGTCATTTGATTTCTTGACTGATGCTTCTAGGAGTTTTGAGGTTGATCTGAATAAAATGAAGTCTTTGAAAACTTCAATCTTTTTTTCCATTTATATGAATTCTATTTTTTGGTCCTGTGGAGGGGATTTTTGTTTTTTACATTGAGGTGCAACCCATATCAATGGCTAAGGTCTTTGATCATCATCAGTATTTTAAGTCCTCTTTGTGTTCAGCAAGCAAGGTTGTATCATCTGCATATTGCAGGTTGTTAATGAGTCTTCCTCCAATTCTGATGCCATGTTTTTCTTCATATAATCCAGATTATCAGATTTTTGCTTAGCATACAGATTGAACAAGTATGGTGAAAGAATATAACCCTGGCACACACCTTTCCTAATGTTAAACCACTCAGTGTTCCCTTTTTCTGTTCGAACTGCCTCTTGGTTTATGTACAGGTTGCTCATTAGAACAATGAAGTCTTCCAGAAAATTCATGCTCTGTAATGCTGTCCATAGCTTGTCATGGTCTACACAATCAAAAGCCTTTACGTAGTCAAGAAAGACAAGTAAATATCTTTCTGGTATTCTCTGCTTTCAGCCAATATCTATATGACATCAGCAATGATATCCCTTGTTCCATGGCCTCTTCTGAATCCGGCTTGACTTTTGGAAGTTCACTTTAAATATATGGTTGCAGCCATTTTTGAATTAATTGCAGAAAATTTTTTTCTTGATTAGGATATTAATTATATTGTCTGATGATTTCTGCATTCCTTTGGGTCACCTCTCTTTGGATTTGGCACAGATATGGGCCTCTTCTAGGCTGTTGACCAGGTAGTTGCCTTCCAAATTTCTTAGCATAAATGAGTGAGTGCCTCCAGTGCTGCATCCGTTTGTTGAAAGATTTCGATTTGTTTTCCATCAATTGCCAGAGTCTTGTTCTCTGACAATGCCCTTCAATGGACAATTGGACTTATTCAGTACCGTTGACTCTTGAGCATATGCTATCTCTTGGAAATCTTGAACATCAACTATGTCTTTCTGGTACAGTGATTCTGTGTATTCCTTCCATATTCATTTGATGCTTTCTGCATCATTCAATAGTTTTCCCATAGAATCCTTCAATATTTCAAGTTGAGGCTTGAATTTTTCTTCAATTCTCTCTCTTGAGGAATGCTGAGCATGTTCTTCTCTTTTGGTTTTCTAACTCAAGGGCTTTGCATATTTCATTATAATATTTGACTTTGTCTTCTCATGCTGCCTTTTGAAATTTTTTGTTTAGCTCTTTTACCTTCTCATTTCTTCCATTTGCCTTAGGATCGCTATACTGGAGAGCAAGTTTCAGAGTTTTTTTCTGACAGCTATTTTGGTCTTTTCCTTCTTTCTTGTCTTCTTAATGATCTTTTGCTTTCTTCCTGTATGATGTTATTGATGTCATTCTATAACTCTTCTGGTCTTTTGTTGGTTATTAGTGTCTAGTGCATCAAATCTGTTCTTCAGATTGTCTCTCAAATCAGGTGGGATATGTTCAAGGTCCTCTTTTGGCTCTTGTGGACTTTTTAAAATTTTCTACAACTTCATCCTGAACTTGCCTATGAGCAATTGATGGTTTGTTCCACAGTCTGCCCCTG
>NW_006408591.1:9197039-9198116 GCF_000296735.1 Chrysochloris asiatica | reverse complement strand
ACATAAGCCAAAATATGACCTTGAGTAAACATACCTGAATTTAGAAACCATCTTAAAATATGACTGGATGTATTAGACACTAATGATGGAAGGAAGATACTAAGAACATTTTACATAAATAAAACTAAAGTTCATTAAAAAGAAAGAAAAGACTGAAATGGATGTCAGAAGAGACTGTGAAATGTGCTCTTGAACATAGAGAAGCTAGCAACTGGAAGAAATGAGGAAGTCAAAGAGCTGAACAGAAAATTTCACCAGATAGCAAGAAGATAAAGTCAAGTATATAAAATGTGCGATGACCTGGAGTTAGAAAACCAAAAGGAAAAAGCATGTTCAGCATTCCTCAAACTGAAAGAAATGAAGAGAAAATTCAAGCTCAGGATGCAATATTAAAGGATTCCATGGGCAAAATATCATATGACACAGGAAGCATCAAAAGATGAAAGGAAGTCTGGGTATACTCACAAGTAAATCAATGTTTGGCAGAAGGTATTTGTATATGACTGTTCAGTTTTGCTGCAAACACATCTATGTATGTGGTGGTTTATTGTTGTTGTTAAGTGCTGTCGAACCAGTATAGGGTTTCAGAGGAGCTGTTAATAAATTTGAACAGCTAAATTTGAGGCTCAAACTGACCTTGTGGTCTAGTGCTTACCCTACAGCACCACATGGGATAAAGGTATGAAAATGTGTTAGACATTACCAAACACCTTCAGGTAATGAGTTGCTGGGCCTAGGGGCTCAGGACCATAGTCTCAGGGGCACCATGGTCAATTAGACTAACATAGTCCACAATGACAATATTCTACATCTCATTTTGGTATCAACTTGGAATTTATAAGGGTTTGAGTGGTCATCTAAGGTTCAAGTCCTGGTCCAGAGGAAAGAAGAGTGGTGAAAATTGAAGACACTTGGAATCAATTAGTCTAATATGGGGAAACCTCTGGCCAGCAAGCCATATAAGACCTGCAAAATAATTTGGTCTGGCTCTATCAAGACAACAGCAGTTCTAGTCATCATGTTGTTGTTGTTGTTGTTAAGTGCCTTCAAGTAGGTGCTGACTCATAGAGACCCTAT
>NW_006408591.1:9177101-9179451 GCF_000296735.1 Chrysochloris asiatica | reverse complement strand
CTCTCATACTTTGGACATATTGTCAGGAGGGACCAGTCGCTGGAGAAGGAGATCATGTTTGGTAAGGTGGAGGGTCAGAGAAAAAGAGGAAGACCCCCATTGAGATGGATTGGCCATGTGGCAGCATCAATGGACTCAAGCGTGACAACTGTAGTGAGGTTGGCCCAGGATCAGGCAGTGTTTCATTCTGCTATGCATAGGGTCGCTATGAGTCAGTACGGACTCGATGGCGCCTAACAATGCCAACATAATAAGGAGACCCTGGGTGCTAATGTGCTAGGCTGAGAGGTTTGAGTCTACACAGAGGGATGTTAAAATAAAGTTCTAGTGATCTACTAGTGAAAATTCAGCATTTGAAAATCATATGGGGTACAGTTCTGCTGTGACACATGACGTTGTTATGAGTTGAAATTGACTTGAGAGCAACTGGCATCTTTATGTAAGTGATGGAATCTCAATTAACAAATTATAGAACTAATTTTACCATTTTTTAATATCTTGGTTTGTTAGTTCTTGAATTATATAATATGCAAATAATATTAAGTCAATTAAAAAACATTTGAATTTAAAATTATGCATTCATAAATGAAGCCAACAGAACCAGTTAAGAGTCAAAAGAATGTGGTTGCTTTGGAGTAATAATTCAAAGGGTTTAGTTGAGATAATTTCTTAAACAAGTATAAAAGAAGAAAGACATAATCTTGTACTTTGAAATTCTGAGAGCAGCTTGACCAATAGTTTGTTAGCTTGAAGTTTATTTCAAATGTGTATCTCAGGAACATAATTGAAGAAAAACAGTCGTCTAATTTACAATTGATTCTCTATATTAATCTTTGATCAAATGAAGAAACAAACAGAAAGCAAAACTTGCTAAAGTAATAAGAAAAGCTTCTAAAAAATCAGAAACTTTCCTCTAATTTACGATGATGATCTGTTTTCTGACTGAAAAGCACAGAAAGCTATGTTTTCTTTAGCAAAATTCAAAGTATCTATTCTCATAGATAGAATATTGACAAAGAAAGACTAGCCAAGATAATTTCATTATCAGTGAAACTTGATGAGGTTACTAATGGTAGTGTGTTGTTGAGTTGGTTTCAACTCATAGCGACTCTGTATAGGGTTTCCAAGGCTGTAAATGTTTAGAGAAGCAGAAAACTTCATCTTTCTCTTGGGGAACAGCTGGTGGATTCCAGTGGGGCACCTTGCAGTTTCCTGTCCAACATGTAGCCCACTACACCACCAATGCTCCTGATGTGGGGTAATAGATATTTTCTTTATATGTTGTTGTTGTTATGTGCTGTGGAGTCAGTTCTGGCTCATAGTGACCCTGCACAGGGATTCCGAGGCTGCAAATCTGTACGGGAGCAGAAAGCCTCGTCTTTCTCTCGCGCAACAACTGATAGTTTTGAACTGCCAACCTTGAGGTTAGCAGACCGATTCGTAACCACTACTACCACAGCTCCATTTTTATTTATAGATTGCTATTCAATTACTCTGGTAGCGTAGTGGTTACGAATTAGGCTTCTAATATCGCGCTCAGCTGTTCAAAACTACCAGCTGTTCCGCGGGAGAAAGATGAGGCTTTCTGCTCCCATAAAGATTTACAGCCTCGGAAACTCTGAACGGGGTCGCAATGAGTAGGAACCAACTCCATGGCACATGACAACAACAATAACTCATTAGTCAATAGTCAATTGTGTGGAAAAAAGCAGAGAAGGAAACAAAAAAAGACTTAAGTTTAAATGTTCAAAAGGAAAAAGGTACTGTCTGTGCATTGGTTTGCAGATCCAAAGAATTTTCTTCTTCCTATTCATTTTTTAAAACTGAACAAGAGGAAACATAATTTAGATAGAATATCAAGAGTCCAAGAAAATTGGTGTGTGTGGGAGTTTGTAAAATCAATTTTAGTAGTTACGCCTTTTAATACTAGGGTATGTTGTATGCACTGTGCCCTCTTAAATAATCCTTTTATGTTGCTCAGGGTAGATATGTTTTGAAAGTGGCACCTCTATTAACCTTAGCTGTATGCCTTTTTGGAAAAAAAAAAATCACTGGAGTTATATTTTGAATGCTACCCATGCTGTACAATTGCCAGAGAACATTAATTTAAAATCTAAATGGAGTCTTTGACTATTCTTTATAGATAGGAGAAAAACAAGGCAGTGAAGAAAAACAAAGACATATCTCAACCTGAATTTTTATTATGATATTGTTATGGCATACATGAGGATCTAGAGAGAATTTAAGAATCAAAACAAGAATCTTAAAAAGGGGGAAAAATATGTGTTGAAGTCACAGTGTCAGACAGATGGATGATAAAAATTATTGTTTATCAAATGTTTACAGGACA
>NW_006408591.1:9175154-9176222 GCF_000296735.1 Chrysochloris asiatica | reverse complement strand
GGTACTGACTCGATGGCACTTAACAACAACAATATATGTTTATATATACACACACACAGAGGGAGAGATTTTAAGACATTGACTTGCATGAATTATGTGATTGTTAAGTGCCTTCTCATCAATTCTGACTCACTGCATAGGATTTTCAATGAGTGGGTCGTGAGTTTGAACTGCCAATCTTTCAGTTAGTAGGACAGTGCTTATCCTATAGCACCATACAACAACTACCCTGGGATTGTGGGGATTTATAAAATCAAAATCTATAAGGCAGACAGGAAACTGTAAATTCTAGCAGTCTTAAAGGCAAAATTCCTTCCCTGTAGAGTCCTGGTTTGGTGCTGTGGGTTATGTGCTAGACTGAAAAAGTTGATTTGAACAGCAAGGTGGGCAGTGCAAGCTCACCAGCTGATACTCAGAAACCCTATACAGGGTCGCTATGGGTTGAAACTGATTCAATGGCATGTGATAGCAACAGAGAAATCCCACTGTGCATTCCTGAGAACTTCAACTGATAGTATGAGATCCACCCACATTATCAAGTGTAATTTCCTATACTACAAGAGTCCATTGCCTGCAAATGTTAATCATATCTATAAAATACCTTCACAACAACATCCAGAATCGAGTTTGAATCATATCTACATAATACCTTCACAACAACACCCAGAATCGAGTTTGAACACTTGGGTAACAGAATCTAGATTAGTTAACACATACTATTTCACCACTGGAGTTCTGCTGTGTGGTTAAGTACTTGACAGCTAATCACAAGGTCAGTGGTTCAAACCCACCAGCCACTCTGCAGAAACCCTATACAGGGTCTCTATGAGAAAGAATCAACTCCATAACACTTAACGACAACAACATTATTTCACCACTAAAATAGATAGAACATATCCAGATCAGTCATGAGGTACAATGCTGTCTGTAATAGGATAATATCCATGCGCCTATAGGGAAGCCCAGTTAATACCACTATTATTCAAAATTATGCACCAACCACTAAACCAGTGAGGATGAAATAGAAGACTTCTACCAACTTCTTAAATCTGAATTTGATCAAACATG
>NW_006408591.1:9163573-9172686 GCF_000296735.1 Chrysochloris asiatica | reverse complement strand
TTGGGTGCTTACTGCAAGGTCAGATGTTTGAATCTTCCCGTCACTCCTTGGGAGAAAGATGATTCTTTCTGCTCCCATGAAGATTTACAGCCTCAGAAACCCTATACAGGGCCACTATGAGTTGGGACTGACTTGACAGGACAGAGCAGCAGCAGCAGTATATTTTGTGATATCAAAAGTGTTTCATAAATATTGAACACATCTTGAAAAACACTCCCAAGAGAATATACTGATTAACGTAAGTCTACTGATGCTCTGTAAATTTGAAACTTCTTTAAAAAATGCTAAATATCATCCTATAAATGATATGTTTAATAAATCAGTTTCCTTCTTTATCAATACGTTTTTTGGATTATGTTACTATATTTTTAGAGGTTGCAACTTAGTAATGGAAAACTACATCTGCGTACCTGCAGTTTGTTTCCTGAGGACTTGGTGACAGTCATTTTTCCTGTGGGTCTTTTTGTATTTTATATCTCTAAATCCTAGTTATGCCATTAGCCATGATTTTAAAATAGCTATGCCACACCAAGTTAGAGTAACAAGGATAAAAAAGAAAATTCTCAGCATAGTTTGTACAAAACTTTTAAAAACCGGACTAAGAGGTTGCTGGGGGCTATACACCATTAAAAGCTGTGAACGACAATGGAAAGAAACTGTATTATTTAAGTTGTTGAGTTTTCTAACTTCATATCTAATTAGTTTTTATTCATTTTTTTGGAGGAGGATCATCCCCTGAAGTCTTCGTTATAGTCAAACTTATCTTGATTTTAGGAGACAAAAATTTCTCAAGTAACTGAATCAAAAGCAGCAATGAGGCAGTGTTCTAAGAAAAGCTTTACATTTACTAGTGTTAGAGACCTATTAGTAGTTATCCACTCCTGGGACAGATTTTCTTTTATCCTCTCCCACCCACATAAGCAAGTGTTTTCAAAGAGTGTTCAGGGAACATTACTTTCTCTAAGTACTTACTATTGTTAAAAGGAGGAGAAAAAGTTTTCTGAAACTAAATAATTTTGTAATGCACTGAATTGAACAAGGTAGGACTTGTTTCTTCACTGGCATACATGTGTTAATTACAGAGGAAGATAAGACATTCTGTCCTACCTGTTGTTGTTGTTAAGTGCCATAGAGTTGTTTTGGACTCATATCGATCCTGTATAAGGTTTCATAGGAGTGGCTGGTGAGCTTGAACAGCCGACCTTGATGTTCAAACCAACCTTGCAATCCGGTGCATTAACCTGCAGTGCCACACCAGGACTGTTGTTACTGCTGTTTTTATTTTGTGCCATCGAGTCAGTTCTGACCCATAGTGACCCTGTATAGGGTTTCTGACCAGCAGCTGGTGAGCTTGAACTGCCAACTTTGCAGTTCAAATGGCTTTGCAGTCTGGTGCACTAATTAACCCACAGCGCCACACCAGGACTACTTGACTATAAAACCCTCACAAGAGTCCTGGTGTGGTGTCATAGGATAAGAACTTGATCTCATGGTCACTTTGAACCTACAGTTCCAAGTCACCAGCCGCTCCTTGGAAACCCTGTACAGGGTCCCTATGAGTCTATTAGCCAGAACTGACTTGGAGGCACTTAACAACAACACTTAGCCAAATACTGCTCACATAAAATGGCACCATGCTTTCTGCGGAGAGAATAAATTCAGACGCCTTGTTGAATATTTTATAACTTTGTTAACTAACGTCTATTCAAAGCTCAACCCCTCACCCCATCCCTGCTTTTTTAACCCCATAGAGAGCCATAGAATTAATTTGATATTTTCTGTTCTTTCCTGATGAATAGGTCTGGCTTAGTTTCTTACATGATTATCTTTTTCTAGGTGCTTAGCATATCCTGCCTTTCTGTGTTTTCTGTTTTTGTTTTTCAATGGCTGACACTAATGCTAAAACATTTCCCCTTATGGAACAGAACAGAACAGAACAAAACAAAACAAAGAAAAAAATCTAAATGCCAATAGTTCTTTCTTAATGTCTGCAATAGGAAATTAGCCAAATGCAGTGAGGTAAATTTCATGGCAATAACTCAGGCTTGGTGAGTTCTGAATCTCTTGCTGCCAAGGATTTGCTGATTGGACTGATCTCTGTGTCTATAAAATGAGGAGTCATAGAGTCTTGGTAGCGTTGTTGTGAAGTGCTGTCGAGTCAATTCTGACCCATAGTAACCCTGTATAGGGTTTCCGAGGAGCAGCTGGTGAGCTTGAACCACCAACCTTGCAGTTCAAACTGCTTTGCTGTCTGACGCATTAACCCACAGCTCCACACCAGCTCTTCCCTGGTAGCATAGTGGTTATGAATTAGGCTGTTAACCTCAAGGTCAGCAATTTGAAACGACCAGTTGTACCATGGGAGAAAGATGAGGTGTTATGCTCCCATAAAGATTTACAGCCTTGGAAACTTGTACAGGGTCGCTATGCATTGAAACCACGGTGTACCACTACCACCAATGTAGAGTCCTGGTGTGGCGCTGTGGACTAATGCGTCAGACTGCAAAGTCGTTTGAACTGCAGGATTGGCTGTTTCAGCTCACCAGCTGCTCCTTGGAAACACTATACAGGGTCACTATAGGTCGGAATCGACTCAAAGGCACTTAACAGCAACAGCAATGTGTCTCTGGGGTTCCTGGTGTGGTGCTGTGGATTAATGCACCAGACAGCAAAGCTGTTTGAACTGCAAGATCAGCAGTTCAAGCTCACCAGCTGCTCCTCTGAAACCCTATACAGGGTCGCTCTAGGTTGGAACCGACTCATAACACTTAATAACAACAACAACAACAGTGTGATGCTGTGGGGTAAACACTGGACTACCTACCAGCAGATTGGTGGTTCAAACTCATCAGCCACTCCTTGAAAATCCTATACAGGGTGTCAATGAGTCAGAACTGACTGGAGGGCACTTAACAACAACTTAATGCTAATATGCCTCATGAGCAAATTCATTTTTCATGAACTGAACACATTATTTAATTCAATCCATATTTATTAGCTATCGTTTATGGATCCTAAGGGTATAGCACTCCTGATGTGGCGCTGTGAGATCAGCACTGGACTGTGAATCAAAAGGTTGGCATTTCAAAACCACCAGCTGCTCCTTGGAAACCCTATACAGGGTTACTCTGAGTTGGAACTGACTTGACAGAACTTAACAACAGCAACAAGAGGACAGTAAAAATCAGTTTGATCCTGCCATGGAGGTTTTCATCCGATGAGATACAGAATTGACTCCAACTCATGATGATCTCATGTGTGTCAGAGTAGAAATATGCTCCATAGGGTTTCCATATCTGATTTTTTCAGAAGTAGATTTCTGTTTTCTGAGGTGCCTCTGGGTGGACTTGAAAAGCCGTTTACTTAGCAGCTGATCATGTTAACTGTTTTTACCACCTGTGGAAACACTGAACTCAATACAAGTGGATAGGTACTTCAGTGAGTGAAGTGAAGTGTTTGGTGGAAATATACAGTCAGGTCATCTACCTTATTTGAAAGATAAGTTATCCATCAAAATAAGGTAATTGGAGGGGGAGGGTATTTCAGACTTGGAAGAGAATGTATGAGCATGATTGTTTTGAGCATTTAATTTGTGTCACACTGTTGTAAGCATTGGGGGTAACACAGTCCCCAGTTTTTATGGAGACATACATAAGTAACTAGATATTAGCAGTCAAGTTTGTGAAATGTTAAAAGACAAAATATCAATGGAAGAGATATTTTCAGAGGAGAGAAAGATGCTGTGGCTAGAATATTATGAGGTGCACTAACATGTGGTGGCTGAGAATGTGTTAGCTGTCAGGTGCTGCCTTAAAGTGTCGCTAAAATAGGGTGAGATATATTTGCAAAGCAGGTACTCTCTGTGAGACAATTGTTTTCCCAACATTGCTGTGACATTCACCACCTGCAGTGCAACTCAGTGCAGGAAACCTGTTACTACTGTACTGTCTCAGAGACTCTGCTCTTCATTTGGCTCACTGAGTAATTCAAAGACTTGGAAGCAACATCTTGCTACAGTCCTTAGCAGTTTAAATTTGACTCATTTGCAATTCATATATTTAGCAGTGACCTTCTCTCTGAGCAGTCTACTTTGACCATACTTGCTCCTATTCCTAGAATGTGTCAGATCTTTCCCACTTCCCGGCTTACTCACACGTTGTTCTCGCCTCATGGAGACTCTTCCACTCCCTTTCCCCTATGAGTCTAAATCAACTCGCAAATACCACACCACCACCACCACTAACTCATCTTTAGGTGTCAGCATAAAGGTGATTTTCTGAGAATTTTCTCTGATCACCCCTTCCCTAGAGTAGGTTAGTTACCTTGGTAATTTTTCTTTATATGCACTTGCTATCATAACAACTAGCATTATGCATAATTGTATATTTGCTATTTCTCTTTTTGACTGCACTGTAAGACTGATGAGGGAAAGAACTGTGTCTGTATCTCTCTGGCCTTGCTGTACAGGGCCTGATTCTGAAGCGGCACTTGGTAAAATAAATTTTGCATGAACAAATTAATGAAGAGTAAAATAGATTTTTTTACTTAGCTTCACAGAAGATCAGAATTGACAGATTAGTAAAATTGAATGAACTGTCAACCCAGGAGTTCAAATTACAATAATAACTGCAATTTCTGAGTACCTGTGATAGGTCAATGAGTCAATTATTGTAAATCTATAAAATTATTATAAAATTATTGTAAATCAGAGCAATACTCTATATATAATGGTGAAAATGAAATTTCAGATGAAACAGAAACTCAGAGAGGTGAAGCACTTATTAAAGGTCACACAGTAGTCTATGGAGAAATTAAATGGATCCAGATCTATCTGAATTCAAAATTTCTTCCCACTATTTCATAGGGCATTTCTTTGATAGCTATTGTGAGTCAGCATGTTGGAATTGAGAGATAACCCATGGATGGGCTATCTAGCAGAGATACAACTGACTAAGTAGGGAGAATGCTCAGAGACCAGAGAAGTTTGCTGAGGCAAAGAGAAACATTTGCTGTTGTTAGGTGCCTTCGAGTTGGTTCAGACTCATAACAACTCTATGGACAATAGAATGAAACATTGCCCAGTAGTATGTCATCTACACATTTGTTACATTTAAGCCCATTGCTGCTGCCACTGTGTCAATGCACCTCATTGGTGTCTTCCTCTTTTTTCTCTGACCCTCCACTTTATCAAACATGATGTCTTTTTCTAGGTACTGATTCCTCCTGAAAACATGGACGAAATATGAGAGTAAATCTTGTCATCCTGGTTTCTAAGAAGCATTCTGACTGTACTTCCACGATAGATTTGTTTGTTCTTCTGGCACTCCATGATACTTTCCATATTCTTTGCTAACACTGTAATTCAAATGCAATGATTCTTCTACACTCTTCCTTATCCATTTTCCAACTGTCATATGCATGAGAGAAACATATTGTGCTAAAATTTACAGAGATGAGACAAAATCTAGAATGGCTAAGTGAAATCTAAATCTTAACCTAGGAAACCGGAAACTAATAGAATAAGAATTCAAATAGAAGTATGTTAACTGTTTAGATAAAGGCTCAAAAGGGGCAGGCTTCTCCAAGCCATGGTCTAGGCAAAGACCCTGGAGTACAGGAATTTGTGCTAGATGCATATCTTATTGGAATTGTGCCTTGCAAACCCTGCCCACTCAACACACTCAGTTAGACTTAAGCAAATAATTGAAGCTATTTTCCTATACATTGTTACACATTTATTACCATTTTTATGCTTAGAATCTGTTCATCTTTTGTCAGTGAGCTTCATGTGAAATTTCTCTACATAATTACTTCATTTCTCTTATACTTTCCATTTGATATATTTGTGTAGTGGATATCTTTCTTTTCAATCTTAAATTGTCTAAATTCCTTTTCCTGCCAGAGAAATGAAAAGCCCAATTAAAAATGTCCCAAGTCATTATAATAAGACTTACGAGTATTATATTCAGTCTTACTTCCATTTTACAGAAGTCTTAGCAGACACCAATTGTCCTAGAATTGATTCTATGGTGCACCCACCATGAGTGTCAGAGTAGAACTGTGCTCCATAGGGTTTTATGTGGTTGGTTTTTTTTAGAAGTAGAACTGTAGGCCTTTTGTCTGAGGATCCTCTGGGTAGACTTCAACCTCCAACTTCTGGGTTAGCAGCTGAGCATGTTAACTTTTTATAACATTCAGAGACTACGACGGGTTTAGGAAATGTGTGTGTGTGTGTGTGTGTGTGTGTGTATGCGTGCATGGGCTTCAAAAGTTTTCTGGAAAATTTCATTATCTTTGATTCAATTTTTCCATGACATATTTGACACTCATATATATATAGCTCTGATGTGGTACTTGTAGGATAAACAATGGACCACAGGCTAGGTTGGTTTGAATTGTAAGGTCAGTGGTTCAAATTTATTAGCCATTCTCATTTGGAAACCCTATACAGATGAGTTGGAACCTACTCAACGATGGCACTTAACAACAACACATATTATACACACACACACACAAACACACATATGTATATATGTATACAGAACTGTTGTTAAGCTTGATCCCATTGTTCTTGCTTCTGTGCCAATCCATCTCATTGGTTTTTTTTTCTCTTTTGCACTGATTCTCCACTTTATCTAGCATAGTGTCCTTCTCCAGGGACTGGCCCCTCCTGATAATTTATCCGAAGTATGAAAGACAAATTCTCGCCATCCTGGCTTCTAAGGAGCATTCTGACTGTATTTCTTCCAACATTTATTTGTTCTTCTGACAGTCCATGGAACTTTTCATATTCTTTTCCAGCAACATAACTCAAATGCATCAGTTCTTCTACAGTCTTCCTTATTCACTGTCCAACTTTCACATGCATATGCAGCTATTGAAAATACTATGGCTTTGGTCAGGCATACCTTAATCTTCACACTGACATCTTTGTTATTCAATGCTTGAAAAGGGTCTTGTGCAGCAGATTTGCCTAATGCAATACATTGTTGGATTTCTTGACTGCTGATTCCATGAATATTGATGGTGGATCCAAGCAAAATGAAGTCTTTAATAAATTCATTTTTCAACATTTATCATAATGCTAGTTATTCATTGGTCCAGTGGTGGGGATTTTTGTTTTCTTTACATTGAAGTGCAACCTATACTAAAGGCTGTGGTCTTTGATGTTCAACTGCAAGTATTTTAAGTCCTCTTACTTTTCTGAAAGCAAGGTTATATCATCTACATATCACAGGTTATTAATGAATGCTTTAACAATCTTGATGCTATGTTTTTCTTCATATAATCCAGTTTCTCAGATTATTTGTTCAGTGTACCAGTTGATAAGTATGGTGAAAGAATACAACCATGGCACACAGCTTTCCTAATTGTAAACCATTCAGTGTCCCCTTGTTCTGTACAAAAGAATGCCTCTTAGTCTATGTACAGGGTCATCATAAGGGCAATTAAGTTCCAGAATATTCATTCTCAACAATGTTGTCCATAGCCTGACATTATCTACACAGCTGAAAGCATTTGCCTAGACAATAAAGCACAGGTAAATATCTTTCTGGTGTTCAGTGCGTTCAGCCAAGATCCATCTGACGTCAGCAATTATACCCCCCACTCTACATCCTCATCTGAATCTGGCTTGAACCTCTGGAATTTCCATGTGAGTATATTGTCACAGCCATTTAAAATTTATTTTTAGCAAAATTTTACTTGCATGTTGTGTTAGTTATATTTTCCAATGATTTCTGTATTTCATTGGGTCACTTCTCTGTAGAATGGCACAGTTATGGATCTCTTCCAATCAGTTGGCCAGGGAGCTGTCTTCCAAATTTCTTAGCATAAATGAATGAGTGCTTCCACTGCTGCATCAGTTTGTTGCAAGATTTCAATATATATCCTATCAATTCCTGGAGACTTGTTCTTTATCAATGCCTTCAGTGTACCTTGGATTTCATCCTCCAGTACCATTGGCTCTTGATCATATACTATCCTTTGAAATGGTTGAACACCTTCCATTTCTTTTTGGTAGAGTGAATGTGTATCTTTCTTTCATCTTCTTTTGATGCTTTCTGTTATCATTCAATATTTTGCCCACAGGATCCTTTATATTGCAAGTCAAGGCTTGAATTTTTTCTTCAGTTATTTCAGCTTGAAAAATGCTGAGCCTTTATATATATATTCCCATGTGTACAACGCTGTGATGTAAACATAGGATCGCAAGGTTGGTGGTTCAAACGTATTAGCCACTCCCTGAAAACCCTATACAGGGTTGTTAAGAGTCAGAACTGATAGGATGACAATTAACAACAGCAATAACAAGGGGGTAATTTTGGAGTCCTGGTATGGTGCTATAGGGTAAACACTGGACTGCTAACCCTTAGATTAGCAGTTCAAACCAATTAACCACTTCCCAGAAATCTTATATAGGGTTCCTATGAGTAGGAACCAATTTGACAGCACTTAACATATATATGCTTTTGTTACTAAGTGCTACTGAGTAGTTCTGACTCATAAAGACCTGGTATTGGCTTTCCAAGGAGCAGCTGGTGGGTTTGAATTGCTGACCTTGTAGTTAAGAGTCCAATGTTGATCCTCCAGTAACACACCAGGAATCCTATATTTATAGAATTCCTGGTATGGTGCTAATAGGGCAAGGGAACAGGAGGAAAATTACTGAGGAAAAAAAAATATCTTTAGAGAAGGCAATGGGAAAAGTTCAATAGAACCATAAAAAACCCTTCAAATAGGAAGAACAGAAGGTCAGATGTGGACAAGATAAAAAAGAATCTATCTTCTTGTCAGTGAGGCAGGATATAAACAAGATAAAACAGAAAAGTATTTCCATGTGCATCTGAATCCAGTAGGGTTGTAAACCCTCCCTTCCTAATCAGGTACCCAGCGGGGGCTGTTTAGCCATCAGCTACATATTAACATAACTCTTAACCAGTTTTGAATGTAGGTGCAAAGTCAATTATGTCAAGCATCTCAGAAGCCTCTGCAATGGAATCCATTTAAAAACCTTAGAGTCCATCATGGAAACCAGATAAAAGTGCAGCATGGTAAAAAAGAAACAAGGAAGAAACACAAGAAAGCAGAAGGAAAACAAGAAAGCCCACCCC
>NW_006408591.1:9152776-9161208 GCF_000296735.1 Chrysochloris asiatica | reverse complement strand
TTTGGAGAGAAATATTAAACGTTCCTCAAGTTACTAACTGAACAAAAACATCTGTGTCGGATGAAGAACAGCCAGAATGCCTTCTAGAAGCCAGGATGGTGTCTTTGTCTCTTATACTTCAGGCATATTATGAGGACGATCAGTCCTTGGAGAAGGACATCATGCTTGGTAAGATGGAGGGTCAGTGAAAAAGAGGAGGACCCCCCAAGAGAAGGATTTTGCCAATCATAATGTCCTTTTCTAGTGATTGATCTTTCTAAATGACATGACCAATGTCAAAGAGCTGACATCTCACCATCCTCACTTCTAAAATATATATGCGTTTATATTTTCTATGCATGTGAAGGTTGGACATGAATAAAGAAGGCCATAGAAGAATTGATGCATTTGAGTTATGGTGCTGCAGAAGAATACTTAAGGTACTGTGGACTGTCAGAAGAACAAATAAATCTGTGTTGGAAGACATACAACCAGAATGCTTCTTAGAGCCAAGAAGACCAGACTTCATCTCTCATTCTTTGGACATATTATTAGTAATGACCAACCCTAAAGAAGGACATCATGCTTGGTAAAGCAGAGGGTCAGTGTAAGAGGGAGACCTCCAACAAGTCGGATTGGTACAGTGGCAGCAGCTGGAGTTCAAGAGTCGCAACAATTTTGAGGATGACACAGACTGGGTGGTGTATGTAGGGTCACTGGGGTCAGAACAGACTAGATGGCACTTAACAACAACAACATTGCATTTCTAATTAGATTCCTTTAACATACTTGTAAAGCACCACTTTATCACCCTGAACAAATCTCAAGCTTCCCGACCTCAAGTTATCAGTCTACTAGCTGGCCTATGTTCTAGGTGATAATATGTTTCTAGGATTCCAAAAGGGCTTCAAAATCAGGCAGAGTAATGCTAGCCTATTGGGAAAACATTGCCTCAAAAAGGGCCACTCACAAGTACATGGACCAATACAAATGTCTCCTGCCGACTTTAAATTCAGAGCTTGAGTGGATATATAAGCAGTTATTAATAGGAGCAACTATTTTTTAATGATCTTCAGCAAGGTACTACTTGAATGCAGATATTCATGATGGTTGTTGTTTTGTTAAGTGCCCTTGAATTGGTTCTGACTCATAGTGGCCCTGTACAGGGTTTCCAAGGAGTGGCTGGTAGGTTTGAACTGCTGATCTTATGGTTCACCATCTAGTACTTATGGTTAACCATCCAGTAGTACACCAGGACTCCAATATTACTGACTTTGTCTGGTGATTTCCACATTCCATTGGATCACCTTTTTTTTAAAATGGCTCTCTTTCAGTTGGTGACCAGGTAACTGTCTTCTAAATTTCTCGGCATAGATATGTCAAGAAACAATAGGTTTACATTTTGATTTTTTATTTAACAAAGGCGTCTATGATTTTGTAGCAATGCTTTTTGACTTACTGTCATATTAGGTCTTAGATTACCTCATTTCAAAATCCATGTTCCACTTGCCTGCTTATTTCCTATATGAAAACTGCTTGCAATTAATTTTTTCCCTCCCTCTCTTCCTCCTTTTCCTTCCTTTCATCTTTTCTTCCTGTCTCTTGCCTTCTTTCCTTTTTTTTTTCTATTCTTTTATTCCATTTCCAGGATTTCTTGAGTGAAAGTGAATAAAAGATTTCTTTGAAAATCTCCCAAATTCATTGGAATAATTATTTTTACTCCAGAAATAAAATCACTGGAGAAGTGCTGTATCTCTCTGCATTTATTAGCTAATAAACAAATCTGATTGAACTTTTGCAATGAACCTAGCATGCTAGTAAAATAATATGCTAAAGAACAATGAGATGTGAAACAGAATAGCAAACATTTAAAAGTGTATTTGGGAAGACAGTACATACGTTTAATAAAAATAAAT
The DNA here is from genome assembly GCF_000296735.1 of Chrysochloris asiatica. NCBI lineage: Eukaryota > Metazoa > Chordata > Mammalia > Afrosoricida > Chrysochloridae > Chrysochloris > Chrysochloris asiatica. The sequence continues at coordinate 9,159,313 of NW_006408591.1, read as the reverse complement.
GAATAGATCAGTTCATGGTAACACGCTTGATCACAAATGAAAAAAAAAAACTTAACAATTGCAATAAAAGAATCTTGAATGTTAATTGGGTATTTCTAGCAAAATGTGCAAAATGCGTTAAGGACCTCTGGAGTTGAGTATCATCAGGGAACAAGCTTTTTGGCTTTTCTATATTTTGTACTCATGTGTTTATCTCTCAAAGGACCAGTGTCATCATAAATTTATCCAACAATTACTGGGCACAGATGCTGTGCTAAATGTTATGGATTGAAACAAGGCTAAAACATAAACAGAGGGAAATGATGGTTCCATGCTAGAATTCTCAGCTTCCACCTGAGAGACCTGGGTTCAATTTCAGGTTAATGAACCTAATTTGCATCCATTACTTGTTTGTCAGTGGAGGCTTTCTTGTGTGTTGCTGTGATGCTGGACAGGTTTCAGCAGAGCTTCTAGACTAAATGGGTTGTTGTTGTTGTTGTTAGGTGCCACTGAGTTGGTACCGACCCTTAGCGACCTTATGTACAGCAGAACAAAACACTGTCCGATCATGGGCCAACCTCACTACTGTTGCCACGCTTGAGTCCATTGATGCTGCCACTTGGCTAATCCATCTCGTTGGGGGTCGTCCTCTTTTTCTCTGACCCTCCACCTTACCAAACATGATATCCTTCTCCTGCGACTGGTCCCTCCTGACAATATGTCCGAAGTATAAGAGAGAATGTTTGCCATCTTGGCCTCCAAGGAGCACTCTGGCTGCACTTCTTCCAAAATGGATCTATTGGTTCTTTTGGCAGCCCATTGCATTTTCAATATTCTCCTCCAACACCGTAACTCAAAAGCATCAATTCTTCTATGATCTTCCTTTTTCACTGTCCAGTTTTCACATACATATGAGGTTATTAAAAATACCATGGCTTGGGTCAGGCGCACCTTAGTCTTCAGGCTGACATCTTTGCTCTTCAACACTTTAAAAAGGTCTTGTGCAGCAGATTTGCCTAATGCATTATGTCGTCTGATCTCTTGACTGCTGCTTCTGTGAGACTTGATAGTTGATCCAAGAAGAATGAAGTCCTTGACAACTTCAATCTTTTCTCCATTGATAAGAATGGTGCTTTTTATTGGTCCAGTGGTAAGGATTTTTGTTTTCTTTACATTGAGATGTAATACAAACAGAAGGCTGTGCTCTTTGATGTTCATCAGTAAATGTTTTAAGTCCTCTTCACTTTCAGCAAGCAAGGTTGTATCATCTGCATATCGCAGATTGCTAATGAGTTTCCCTCCAATCCTGATGCCACATTTTTCTTCATGTAATCTAGCTTCTCAGATTATTTGCTCAGCATGCAGTTTGAGAGAATACTGCCTTGTCGCACACCTTTCTTAATTTTAAAACATTCAGTGTTCCCATGTTCTGTTCGAACCACTGCCTCTTGGTCCAGGTACAGATTCCTCATAAGCACAATGAAATGTTCCGGAATACTCATACTTAACAATGTTGTCCATACCTTGTCATGATCCACACAATTGAAAACCTTTTTGTAGTCAATAAAGCACAGGTAAACATCTTTCTGATATTCTCTGCTTTCAGCCAAGATTGAGAAGATGTATTTGGTGGTCTGTTTCTAAAAATCAGCCAATTAAAACCCTATGGATCACAATGGTTTCTGATGCTGTGGGGTCACCATAAGTTGGGGAATGAATCTATGGCATCTAACAACAAAAACAAGACATGGATTTATTGGAGAGGTGAGTCATTTAACCCAAACTCCAGTACTTTCTCATTTCTTTCCAGAAAATGTCACTTTTCTGCTTTACTGAACACTATTCATGTATTTTTCATTTGGCTTAGCCTATGTCCTAGGGGAAAGTTCTACAAGGAAGCAATAAGCAAGGAATAGACTCTTTTGAAAAATAACTCTCCCCCTTTCATCAGTGGTGAGTAAATACGCCAGAGCTTAATTTAAGAGCCTCTTAGCAGAAGTAAGCATTTATGATTATTAATTTTAGTTAATTTGTTTAATTGCCTATCACATTGACTAGACTGAAGTCACATGAGGGGTAGAAATTTGTCTTAAACCATGTTTACATGGTAATCCCCTTATTTTATTTATAGTCTCTATTTGGATGGCTGGTGTGGCACTATAGGCTCAGCACTGGACTGTGAACCACAAGGTCATCAGTTCAAACCCCCCAGCTGCTCTTTGGAAACCTGATACAGGTTTGCTATGAGTTGAAACCTACTTGACAGCACTTAACAACAACAATTTGAATTGGTTTGGGGAGGAGGAAAAAAAAAATGAAGAATATTGAGAAAAATAGAAAATTTCCCCAAGCCACTCCTTGGTTTTGGTATTGTTGTTAAGACTGCAAAATATTCTACCATTTTTATAGCAGAGTGTCTTACAAACTGAAAGAGCTACCTTGCAAACTTAAGGGAAAGCAGTTTCCATAGCAACCCTCAAGCCATTTGAAGGGTGACTAGATAATCCTTTCTTGTAACCAAGGAAGCAGAGAGATAGAAATTTATTAAAGCATATTCAGATAGGTTTATTCTTTCTATGACATGAGTGACATTGTGTGTTGATGTATTCAATGACTTAATTGGGTTTTTAAGATGTATTTAGTTTGCTGGGAGCATTAATATCAGGATTATGGACAAGTCTTCTGGAGACAGGCTGCTTGGGTTCATATCTTGTCTAAGACAGTTATATTCTCAATTTAAGTTAATTGATGTATTTGTTTCATGCTTAAAATGGAAAGAAATAAGTTTAATTCATAAGGTTTTCATAAGCCTTAAATAAATGTATATTTTTCAGTGCATGGTAAATAATAACAATTCAAAATATTAACTATTATTGTAACTAACAAAGCTTTTCAGAGACTGATCAGTTATCCCCTTTAACTGGTAAAATTGGAATTCATAGTGCATTTAAATAAATACAAATAAATTCAACTAAAATATTTTCTCTACCTGCTTACTGTACACAAGATACCACTCTTGACATCCTGGGTAATGAAAATTTAATAATATACCATTCCTACCCTAAGCTACTTTTGATCTAATACTAAAAGGTGGAGGAGACAAGCATCCAGAACCAAGATTACTATGTTAGAAATGCTTAATAAAGAGTTACATTCTCATCCTTTCTCTTCTTTATTTACTATTGATTTTTGGGATATGTCAAACTTATTCCTACCTCAGGATCATTGCATTTATTGCCCCATTGCTACTTCAGTCTGCCTTGATATTAGCAGGGCTGGCTTCTTTTGGTCATTCAGATGTTACCTGAAATGTCACTTTCTCAGAAAGGCCATTACTGACTATTTCTCCAAGGTTTCTCCTGGTCATTTTATATAGAAACACCCTGTTATATTTTATTCCTAGCATTTTAACAATTTATGATTATTGATTTAAATTAATTTGTTTATTGCCTTTCTCATTAATTAGACTAAATTTCATGAGGGAAGAGACTGTTTTTGTCTTGTCCACAGGCTTAGCCCCAGTGCTTTGTTTATTAGATGCTTGTTGGATGAATGAATAAATGAAAAAAGAAATAATACAGTGAAAGGGAACATTGCTGTTGAAAGTGTTGGTTAGTTGGTTCTGACATATATTGAATCTGTATAGGATTTCCAAGGAGCAGATGGTGGGTATGAACAGCCAACCAGTGCTCATCCTATAGTGTCATACCAGGACTCCAAATAAAAGCATAAGGGGAAGTTAAAGCTTTTCAGTAGTAGACTCCATAAAGTCTTTAAGGAAAAGGTGAAAAATGTGGGACAAGAGCCATAGAGCTCAATTGCAACATGAGCAAAGACAAAGATTTTTTAGTTTTTATCTGCATTTTGAGGTTCTGGTGTGGCTTTGTAGGATAAGCACTGAACTGCTAACCACAAGGTTGACAGTTGAAACCTACTGAGTCAGAACTGACTCAATGGCGTATAACAACAACAATGACAATATCTGCTTTTTATGGAAATATTCTTCTCAGCTTTGCATATAACTACAAGACTAGGTTGCAAGTTTCCTGCATAGCATCTGAAATGCTTCTCCTTACTTAGACTGTGTTGTTGTGTAACTTTCTCTCTTTTACAGTCTTGTCATTCCAACCATGCCGTCTTTCCACTTCCAAGAAATGTACCAGAATGGCGTACCATCTTGTTTCTCCAAAGCAAAAGATTTTGCTAACATATTCACACCCACATTCCTATTATACATTCCCCAGGGACTGCATAGAGAGTGCAATCATATTTATGTAGCTGAGAGCAAGAAAAGATCAGGCGAGTAGAGGAAATCACTTAGCAAAGAGCAATGGGCTTCCATTAACTGTGGTAACCACAGACTAATTTCACTGCTGAATGAGGGCTGTAAGATAATTAGGAAAAGTGTGCGCCAGAATGCCAGTGCATATTTTTCCTAAATTAATAGAGCCATGTGAAATAGGTTATATTAAAAACAGGCACTGTATGATACAAGATCATTGATTGGCTTAATTAATAAGAATCAACAGGCAGATCCAGGGCCTGTATTAACCTTGGCAGCCGTTGAGAATTTCAGGAAAATAGCGGAGCAAGAATTATCTGGTTGGGAGTAAATCTGTGTTCACAAAGTAACTTCTGGAATGGAGAACAGCTGCTGTGCATTGATGCAACTGCTATGATCTTCATGTCAGGTCTTTCCACCATAGAATCTGCCCTAGGAATATCTACTGGGACAGAGTGCCAGAGTGGGGAGGGTGTCTCATCATGGTGAGACAGGATGTATGGGTCAAAGTCAAAAGATATTCTGATGAAGTTAAATCATTAAACTAAAAAGAGTTTAAGATCTTCTAATTCTGCTAGTAAACAGATTCCAAAAATTAAAGCAGAGAGGTAATATAAAAAGATATAGAGACTTACAAGTGATATCTAAGTTTATAAGTAACACAATGCTGCTCTTCTATAGCATTCCTAATAGGTGGCTACCTCATGACAGCATGAACCTATATAAGAAATTAACTCTAATTCCCTTATTCCATTGAGTGGAGATTTGGGAACACTGAGTTCCAAGATTAGACAGAAAAGCTTGTTCTAGTGTATATAGCATTTTTAGGAAATTTTTAGTACACTTTTTACATTTTCAGAATTAGGAAATAAAATAAAGGACTTCCAGTTAAGTTTGAGTTTCAGATATGTATGAAATAGTTGGTACACACTCTTATATGTTTTATTTTATTTTAAAGTAAAATATCTTCTGCATTCACATGAAGAAGCAGAACACATTATATTAAAAAGCAGCAAATCTTACATACTATCTTCTGAGTATTCTGATGGGAATATAAAATTAATAATGTTCATTTTCTACCATTAAAGAATTCAGCGTATAATAGGATAAACAAACTTCAAAGAATATACTCCTACAATTGTTTAATATATGCTATGCTTATAGTCTATCACTTGTTTGTCAGTTTGTCATAGTGTGGTGGCTTGTATCTTGCTGTGATGATGGAACTTATGACATCAATATTTTAAATACCAGCAGGGTCACCCATGGTTGACAGATTTCAGTAGAGCTTCCATACTAAGATATACTATGAAGACGGGACACAGACTACTTCTAAATTGTTAGCCACTAAAAAATATTATGAATAGCAGCAGAACAATGTCAAATATATTGGAAGAAGTGCAGCCAGAAGATGAAAACATTATCAACAGTACCAGAAAATTGTCAGATATAGTGCACCTCAGGTTGGAAGACACTCCAAATACAAATACAAATACAAATACAAATACAAATACAAATACAAATACAAATACAAATACAAATACAAATACAAATACAAATACAATACTTCTCAAAGTAAAGTTGACCATCAAGATGCAAATGAAGTAAAGTTTTCAGGACATTCATTTGATCGTGGGGTACAACTCAAAGTTAGGAGAAACAGTTGCAAACATTGATTGATAATGAGAACATTGTTGTTGTTAAGTGCCGTTGAGCTGGTTCCAACCCATAGTGACCCTGTATAGAGTTTCCAAGAAGAGACTGGTGAGCTTGAACCACTGACCTTGAAGTTCAAATGACTTTGCAGTGCAGTGCATATCAGAACATAGAATGTATGAAGTATGAATGTAAGAAAATAGGAAGATGTGAAAAATGAAATAGAATGCCTACCGATCTAAACCCTATGCATTATTGAACCAAAGTGGACTGGATTTGGTCATTTTTATATGATAATCATATGTTTTGCTATGCCATGAAGGACAAATTCAAGAGGAATGGCATAGCATTCATAATAAAAAAACAATTTAAAGATCTATCTTGAAGTGCAATGTGGTCTGTGAAAAGATAATATACATACACTTACAAGAAAGATCCCACCACTCATCAGTTAGTTTGTCATACTGTGGTGGCTTGCATGTTGCTTTGATTCTGTAAACTATGCCACCAGTACTTTATACCAGAAGCATGTTTACCTGTGTTTTATTGACTATGCAAAGGCTTTCAATTGTGTGGATCATGACAAGCTATGGACAACATTGAGAAGTATGAGTATTCCA
>NW_006408591.1:9147137-9152131 GCF_000296735.1 Chrysochloris asiatica | reverse complement strand
AAAGAACCAATAGATCTGTTTTGGAAGAAGGGCAGCCAGAGTGCTCCTTGGAGGCCAGGATGGCTAAGCTTCGTCTCTCATACTTTGGACATATTGTCCAGAGGAAACAGTCGCTGGAGAAGGATGTCATGCTGGGTAGGGTGGAGTGTCAGAGAAAACGAGGAAGACCCCTAACGAGATGGATTGGTCAGGTGGCATCATTGATGGCGTCAAGTGTGGCAGCGGTAGTGAGGTTGGCCCAGGATTAGACATTGTTTTGTTCTGCTGTGCATGGGTCGCTATAAGTCGGTTCTGACTCGATGGCACCTGACAACAACAACAACTTTAAATATCAGCAAGGCCAACCATGGTGGACAGGTTTCAGATGAGCTTCCAAACGAAGACAGGATAGGAAGGAGAGACAGACTGCATCCCAAAATTTAGTCACTGAAAACCTTATGAATTGCTATGAAACACTGTCAGCACAAGAATATTGACTACTTAAACATGATGAAGAGCACAAGAATATTGCCAGATTCACTGCCAGAAGATGAGACCCTCAGGTTGGAAGGCACTCAAACTGCAACTGAGGAAGAGCTGCCGCCTCAAAGTAGAGCGATGATGTGAAAGGAGTAAAGCCTTTGGGCCCTTGATTTGTCATATGGCACAATTCAAAATGAAGAAAAACAGCTGTAAACATCCTTTATAATAGGAATATGGAACATATTAAATGTGAATTTAAGAAAATTGTAGATTGTCAAAAAAGACATGGAATGCATAAACATTGATATTCTAGGCATTAGTAAGTTGAAATGGACTGGTATTGGCACTTTTGAATGTGTCAATCATGGTTTATTATGCTGGGAATTACAAATTGAAGAGGAACAGCATTGCATTGATCATCAAAAAGAATATATCAAGATCTGTCTTGAAGTACAATGCTGTTTGTGATAGGATAATATCCATACACCAGCAAGGAAGACCAGTTAATAAAACTATTATTCAAACTAGTCTGTCAGTTTGTCATACTGTGGTGGCTTGTGATTTGCTGTGATTCTGAAAGCTATGCCACCGGTATTTTAAATACCAGCAGGGTAACCCATGGTGGACAGGTTTCAGATGAGCTTCCAGACAAAGACAGAATAGAAAGTAAGAGTGACAAACTACTTCCGAATCTTTAGTCACTGAAAACCGTATGACTAGCAGAGAAACACTGTCAGATATGGTGCCGGAAAATGAGCACCTCAGGTTGTAAGGAGCTCAAAATGTCACTAGGGAAGAGATGCCTCCTCAAAGTAGTTTACTGTAATGATGTGAATGGAGTAAAGCTGGTGGGGTAAAGCCTGTGGGAACCTTCGTTTTCTGATGGGGCAGAACTCAAAATGAAGAGAAGCAGCTATAAACATCCACTGAAAATTTGTAACATAGAATGCACGAAGTATGAATCTGGGAAAATTGGAAGTTGTCAAAAATGAAATGGAATGCATAAATATTGATATCTTAGGCATTAGTGAGCTGAAATGGACTGGTATTGGCACTAAACAACAACAACAACAAGAGTCTGAACAAGTCATATTGGTGCTTAGTAACCTACTGTCTCAAATGATTTGTGAAATTATTTTGTATGAGATTCCTTTCTAAGATGTATGTTTCTTAAGGGACTGACTTATACTATGCTTTTTTGTCCTTGAGTACTTACACTTTTTGACATTTTTCTATGACTTTTTAATTTTATTTTGTTGTCTGTTTTCTGTTTCCTCCTTTAGAATGAAGGTTCTATGAGGATAAGAATTTTGTTTCATTAGTTTCACTATAGACCCACTATTATATTGATATTTGGCACAGAGTGGGGACTCAAAGAATATTGTTGACTAAAAAAATTAATGCATGAGGGATAGACATGGGTTTATATTTTTTCTGTCTCTTACTTTGTCCTTCCTGCCTCTATTTCCTGATTTTCAGTTTTTAGCACAGTGTTAGGCTCTGCTACCAGCAAATTCACTTAAAGAGTATTTGAAACTATCATTTCACTCCATCTTTGTAACATTGTGGAATTGGCTAAGATTCTTTACTGTTGGCAGTGGAGTGTGTTTAAGATCAGGAAATACCACAACATTAGTCTTCCTACTTGAAATATTGCACAAAATTCCTCTGAAACAGGGAGCACATTAATTAATTAAAATTCTCTCTGTCTCAAATTCCATTAGTCCCTTTTTATAATAAGAATTTTTTGTAGGTTTTGAAGCAAGCTTTTTAATTTTATATTTTAATATCTCTGAAATATAATTGTCCTTTACTATCATTGACATCTTAACAATATGTCATAATCTACTTATCAGTGTTTAAAGGAGCTCTGGTAGCATAGTGGTTACGTGTCGGGCTGCCAACCTCAAGGTCAGCAGTTTGAAACTACCAGCTGTTCTGTGGGTGAAAGATGAGGCATTCTGCTCCCGTAAAGATTTAAGCCTTGGAAACCCTATGCAGGGTCACTATGAGTCAAAACTGACTCCATAGTGCTTAACAACAACAATGTGTCTTAAATTCTGTGACTATCTGACATTTGGATTTGGAATATATTGCATATGGATGCTGGATGCTTCCTTTCCAGCATCTTAGAGAATCAAATGGAAATTAATGTGTAGAAAGAGCACTGGAATTATAAACAGAAGAACTGAATTTAGTTCTGCTAAATATGTGGGTGGCAACGGGCAGGAAGTTTACCCCTCAGCATTTCACTATCTTTCTGTAAATGAGACTGGAAGAGGACATTGGTCTGATATTTTTGTAAGGGATCATTTGGTTCCCAAAAATGAAATCTCTAATTTGAAAGTGAAGTAAGCTTGATCATAAAGAAATCAAAAGTATCAGATGGAAACAAAAGGTCCCATGAATTACTCACACCAGACAATGGAAAATATTCAGAATCGAAAAAAACTTTTTTTTTTTTTCCTTTCCTCTTTACCTCCCTCTCTCATGCCACATGCTTTTTCTTCTTAGATTTTGTTTTTCATTTTCTTAATCTCCCACTCTGTGGTCTTTTTCCATGCTTTGGTATGTACAGGGTCAAAGATAACTCGCTTATATAGATAGATAGCTGCCATAGTGTCAAATTAAACTCACGTTGTCTGTTCTGCATCACCCTTATAATTGCTGCATGTTCACACTCAGTGTTGCAACTATTACATCATTTCTTCTCACTGAGGGTCTCACTTACACTTATTGGCCCTCTGTTTCACCAAACACAATGTCTTCCTCTAGCAATTGATGCTTCTTGATGATACATTCCTCTCGATGATGTGTTTAAAGCAAGTGAGTCAGACAATGTTCTGTTGTAATCCATAAGGTTTTCATTGGCTAAGTTTAGAAGTATATAACCAAGCCTTTCTTCATACTTTGTCTTGTTCTGGAAGTTCCATGAAAACCTGTCCACCATGTGTGATTCTGCTGGTATTTGAAATATTGGTGGCATAGCTTCCAAGATCACATCAATCAACACACAAGATACTACATTATGAAAAACTGACAGACAGGTGGTGGATGACTTCCCTAGGCTCAAGTTTAAATCCTGAGGCTACCTAACACATTTGAGGTTGAAGTGAATGCAAAATTATGTGGCACCAACCATTTATCCCACAGCCCTCTCTAGTCTACTGGATTTTTAATTCCATTTTCACACATTTCACATATAACGCAGATACCACACTCACAGTTATGGGATTTATTAGGGAAGTTTTGTTGTTGTTAGGTGCCATTGAATCAGTACTGACTTACAGCGACCCTCTGCACAAGAGAACTAACACTGCCTGGTCCTGTGTCAACTTCACAGTCATTTCTACTTGTGAGTCTGTTGCTGCTTCCACTGTGCCAATCCATCTAGTTGGGGGGTCTTCCACTTTTTTTTTCTGATCCTCAATTTTACCAAACATGATATCCTTCTCTAGGGACTTGTCCCTCCTAACAATACATCTAAAGTATGAGAGACAAAATCTGGCCATACTGGATTCTAAGGAGCACTTTGCCTGTACTTCTTCCAGAACAGATTTGTTTGTTGTTTGGGCTGTCCATGAAACTTTTACTGTTCTTCTCCAAAGCCATAACTCAAATGCATCAATTCTTCGACGGTCTTCCTTATTCATTGTCCATCTTTTGCATGCATGTGAGGTTATTAAAAATACCACGGCTTGGGTCAGGTGCACCCTAGGCCTTTAACTGATATCTTTGCTCTTGAACACTTAGAAGAGGTCTTATACAGCAGATTTGCCTAATGCAATACGTCATTTGATTTCTTGACTGCTGCTTCCATGAGTGTTGATGGTTGATCTGAGCAAAATGAAGTCTTTGACAACTTCAATATTTTCTCCATTTATATATATGTTGTTTGTTGGTCCAGTAGTGAGGATTTTTGTCTTCTTTATATTAAGGTGCAACTCATACCTGAGGCTGTAGTCTTTGATCTTTATCAGTAAATATTTTAAGTCCTCTTCAATTTCAGCAAACAAGGTTGTATTACCTCTGGCCGTTCTCTGTCAATGTATGTTTGCAGCCATTTTGGGATTATCTTTAGCAATATTTTACTTGTATGAGAGATTAGTGATACTGTGTAATAATGTCTGCATTTCTGTGGGTCACCTATCTTTGGGTCACAAATAGTAGATTTTCCCAGTCAGTTGGCCAGGTTTATGTCTTCAATCTTCTTGGCATAGATGAGTGAGTGCATTTGGTGCTGTATCAGTTTGTTGAAAGATTTCAGTTTGTATTCCATCAATTACTGGTGCCTTGCTCTTGGCCAATGGCTTAAATACACCTTGGACTTCTTCCTTCAGTATCATTGGCTCTTGATCATCTGCTACCTCTTGAAATGGTTGAACATTGACCATTTCTTTTTGGTACCATGATTGTGTGTATTATTTCCATCTTCTTCTGGTGCTTTCTGAATCATTTAATATTTTCCCCATACCTTCAATATGGCAAGTTGGTTTTTGAATTTTTTTCTTCAGTTTTCTCAGCTTGAGAAA
>NW_006408591.1:9112397-9126683 GCF_000296735.1 Chrysochloris asiatica | reverse complement strand
GAAGAGATCCGTATTTGTGCCCATTCCAAGGTGACCCAATGGATTGTGGAAATCATCAGACAATATCTTTGATATCCCATGTGAGTAAAGTTTTACAAAAGGTAATACAGAGATGTCTCCAAGCATATATTGACAGAGAACTTCCAGAGGTTCAAGCTGGATTCAGAAGAGTCCATGGAACGAGGAATACCATTGCTGATGTCCGATGGATTTTGGCTGAAAGCATAGACTATCAGAAAGATGTTTACCTGTTCTTGGTTGACTATGTAAAGGGTTTTGATCGTGTGGCTCATGAAAAGCTGTGGACAGCATTGCAAAGTATGATTGTTCCGAAACAGTTAATGGTGTTCATGAGGAATCTGTACGTGGACCAAAAGGCAGTTGTTTGAACAGAACATGGGAACACTGAATGGTTTAAAATTAAGAAAGGTGTGTGACAAGGTTGTATTCTTTTACCATACTTATTCAACCTGTATGTGGAGCAAATAATCTGAGAAGCTGTGTTATATGAAGTAAAATGTGGCATCAGGATTGTATCCTGAAAGTTAAGAGAACTTAAAATATTTATACTGATGAAGATCAAAGGCACAGCCTTTGGTATGGATTGCATCTCAATGTAAATAAAACAAAACTCCTCACCACTGGACCAATAAACAATATTCTTATCAACAGAGAAAAGACTGAAGTTGTTAAGGACTTCATTCTTCTTGCATCAACTATCAACACTTATGGAAGCAGCAATCAAGAAATCAAACAACATAATTGCATTAGGCAAATCTGCTGTACAAGATGTTTTTAAAGTGTTGAAGAGCAAAGATGTCAGCTTGAAGACTAAGGTGCGCCTGACCCAAGTCATGGTATTTTCAAGAACTTCATATGCATGTGAAAGCTGGACAGTGAGTAAGGAAGACTGTAGATGAATTGATGCTTTTGAGTTATGGTGTTGGTGGAGAATATTGACAGTGCCATGGGCTGCCAAAAGAACATACAGATCTGTGTTGGAAGAAGTGCAGCCAGAGTGCTCCTTGGAGGCCAGGATGGCCAAACTTCATTTCTTATACTTTGGACATATTCTCAGTAGGGACCAGTTGCTGGAGAAGGGTATCATGTTTGGTAAGGTGGAGGGAGCTCTGGTAGCATAGTGGTTACGAATTGGGCTGTAAACCTTAAGGTCAGCAGTTTGAAACTACTAGCTGTTCTGTGGGAGAAAGATGAGGCTTTCTGTGCTTGTAAAGATGTAGAGCCTCAGAAACCCTGTACAGGGTTGTTATGAGTTGGAACTGAATCCATGGCACCTAATGAGGTGGAGGGTCAGAGAAAAAGAGAAAGGCCCCCTGCGAGATAGACTGGTAAAGTGCCAGCATCAGTGGGCTTAAGCATGGCAACAATTGTGTGGTTGGCCCAGGATCCGGCAGTGTTTTTTTCTGTTGTTCATAAGGTTGCTATGAGTCGGTACCGACTCGATGGCACCTAACAACAACAACAACAAACAATATTTAACAACTACAAGAGTGGCTAATGATCATTGACATTTATTTAGTTTCTTGGGTGCCTGAATGTCTTGTTTGGTGAGGTGTTTGTTAACATCTTGTGCCCAGTTTTCAATTGGGTTGCTTATTTTTTTTCTTGTAGCGGTGTTGTAGTTTTCTTTAAAGTTTCCAGATCAGTCTCTTTTCTGATATGTATTGCAAAACATTTTTTCCCCAGTCTGTTTGGCTTCCTTTTTACTCTTTTGATGAAATCTTTTGATGCACGTAAGTGTTTAATTTTTAGGATGTCCCTGTGCTCTGGGTTAATGTGTAAGAGTGCAAAGCTGTTTGAACTGCAAGGTCGGTGGTTCAAACTCATCAATTGCTCCTCGGAAATCTATACAGGGTCACTATGCGTCAGAATTTCAAAACTACCAGCTGTTCCGTGGGAGAAAGATGAGGCTTTCTGCTTCCTTAAAGATTTACAGCCTCGGAAACCCTGTACAGGGTCGCTATGATTCGGAACCATCTCCACGGTACATAACCACCACCACCATGGGTCAGAATCGACTCGATGGCACTTAAAAACAAGTTATCTATTTTGTCTTCTGTTGTCTGTGGGTTTCAGTAATGTTTGATAGTGTATTTACGTCATGTATTGAAGCCCCTAAATTTGTCTCTATTTTTTTCATTGATGATCTTTATAGTTTTTAGGTTTTACATTTAGGTCTTAATCCATACTGTGCTTATTTTTGTATATGGTGTGAGATATGGGTCTCATTTCATTCTTTTGCAAATGGATTTCCAGTTTTGCCAGTGCCATTTGTTGAAGAGATTATCTCTTCACCATTTAATGGGTTTTGGTTCTTTGTCAAAGATCAGCTGACTGTATGTAGATGGATTTACCTCTGGGTTCTTAATTCTGTTCCATTGATCTATGTATACTTTGCTGTACTAGTACCAGGCTGCTTTGACCACTGTGGCTGTGCATTATATTTTGAGATCAGGGGGTGAGAGGTCTCCAACTAGTTCTTCTTAAGCTGTACTTTGCTTATTTTTCCATTCCATATAAAGATATTGATTATTTGTTCCATCTCTTTAAAGAATGATGTTGGAATATGGATTGGGATTTCATTATATCTTTAAATTACTTTGGGTAGTATTGACATTTTTATAATGTTACGTCTTCCTATTATGATTTATTATGTTTATTTAAGATTTAATTTTGAAAGAAAGATTCAATGCCAGTCTCAGTTTGCCTATAATTCCCACATGACAGTATCTTTTAATGCAGCAAATGATTAATCTGTCTCATACACACCACAGTTTGTACCGAAGTGGGATGTTGTCAACTTTCTTTAACAGATTACCAAAAAGCATGTGCTGTAAGAAAGATAATCTTCCACCCTATAATGTAATACCACGAGATCCTTATGTGACACTCTAGGATAAACACTGGACTTGCTAACAAAAACATTGACAGTTTAAACTCATCAACCCCTCCTTGGAAACCCTACACAGAGTCACTATGATTTGAAACCAACTTGATTGGACCTTATAACAACAATGCTATTATAAAATTTAGATTTGTGAGGTTTATTCTATGGAATTGTAAAAATATATTTTGGTAATTTGTTTTGGTAATTGCAAATTAATGTTTCTTTTCTAATCTTAGTATACTAATCTTCAAGTTCTAACAAATAATCCTTGCATAGTTGAATTTTCCTTTTTTTTATCAAGATTAAATTTCCTCTGCAAAAATCAGCATGAATTTAGTGGAATATTAAAACACTGCTGGTAATTTATGAGTAATCCTGCTGGCTGAGAATTAACCTTTGTCTTTATTATAAAACCATAATGCCAGTGGAGTGAAATCATAAGACAATTAGAATGAAAGTGTTTATCAGACTCTGCTACAACTATAAGACATGCACCCTAGAAGAATTTGAAGAAAATGCAATACATTTTTATCTTGTTTATTTAAGATCAATATAACACATCATAAATTTCTACTCTTTATTTTACATATGAGCAGTAGATAAATATTCTGGGCTGAAATATTTAAAAGTGAAAGATTATGTGGTTTAAATTTTATGAGACGAGATGTTATATTTTAGATCTTCTTCTTAGTGCTTATATATGAGAGTTTTTTAAACATTCCTCTTCAGTATGAGAGCTGAAGATGGAGCCCTTGTGCCATTTCCAAGGGACATTCTTAGCGTTAACTCTTCCAAATATATTTATGCAGTTCTAAAAAGGACACAGAGTAGATAAGAGAAAAAAATTTTTTTTTGCCTTTTTTCTTTTTAACTCCTGGATTGCAACCTTGGATTTCTAGTGAAGGAGGCTGAACTAAAGGAATTTCATAAGACAGGGGAAACCAGCCAAAAGCCATGTTGAAGTTTAGAGTTTGAGATTTTTCCAAAGATTTATGATTTTGAATGTTCCTGAAGAATAGAAGGAAACTGTCATTGTTCATCCACATTTTCAGTGAATAATCAATCCTCCAGAAATACCCTTGCAGAGCCTCAATTTCCCCATTTATAAAATGAGTGAGATATACAAGGGAACAAAATGCCACAAAAGCACAGAAACCTTTATTAAACAAAAATACCAAAATGTGAAACTATTGTTTCTTGACATATGCTCCATGAAATATCCTTGTGGGGGTCTCAATTTCCCCATTTATAAAATGAGTGAGTTATATGAGGTCTCAAAATGCCACAAAAGCATGGAAACCTTTATTAAACAAAAATATCAAAATGTGAAACTATTGTTTCTTGACATATATATGCTCCATATAGGTCTATACACTTCTGAAGTAGTGTGTCCATCTCTCTAACACTTCCGCAAAGAATTCTATGTTCTTCTATTTACATCACATCAGAAAAAGAAAAGAGTTTTAGCATCCTCAAGGGACTCAAATTGTATTCCTTTAAGTGTTCTTTGAGTTTGGGGAACAAAAGGAAATCTGAAGGGTAATATCAGGGCTGTAGTGTGAATGGAATAAGATTCCCTAATGGAATTCTTGTAGGATCGCCCTTGCTACCCTTGGAAAGCTGCTGTGGCACTGTGGGTTAGTGTACTGGACTTCAAAGTCAGTTTGAACCACCAGATTGGTAGTTCAAGCTCACCAGCCTCTGTAAATAATATTCTTTGACTCAGCTTTCTTAGTTTCTTTCTCACTAAAGCCGTTTTCATTTTTCTTGAAACTTCTTCTTAATAAGTTCTCATGATCATCTTGTGTCCTACAACAAAATCTATCAAGATTAACCCTTTGGGATCCCAAATGTCAGTCCTCATAACCTTCTGAGCTGACATCTCTCTTGAAATTAATGGGCTCAGCAGATCTCCTCTAAAGCCATTATTTTGATGGAACTTTTTTTTTTTTTTTTTGAAGGCACTCTAATGAAACTAAGACAAGTGTATTATTGAGAGACACATGCAATCATCCACTGATTGCAATAACATATTTAAGCACCTTTTCTTAGAAATAGACACATGCATGTATAAGCTGGAACCCTAGTAAGGATACTTTTGACTTACCCTTGTTTTAGCTGCTTCATGTGCTCCTTCCAACATTCTGAAGAGTCCTGATGTGGTGCTGTAAGATAAGCAGTGGGTTGCAAGGTCAGTTTAAACTGCAGTGTCAGCAGCTTAACCCCACTAACTGCTCCTCAGAAACTCTATACAGGGTTGCTATGAGTCAGAACCGACTTGATGGCCTTCACAACAACAACAAAAGTGTTTTATTATTACTGTTTTTAAAAGGAGCCCTGAAGATGTGATAATTAAGCACTCATCACCTAACAGAAAGGTTGATAATTTGAAAGCATTCTGCTTCTCTAAGGGAAAAAGACTTGGAGATCTGTTCTGGTAAATACTATAACCTAGAAATGTACATGGGGGCATTTCTACTTTGTTACATGGGGTCACTATGAGTTGAAATTGACTTGATGTCACCCAACATGGGTAACAACAAGAAATATATTCTAAAAGTGTTTTGCATACATATTATAGGACAGTGGTGGTTAAGTGGTAGTATTTACATCTACCAAACGGGAGACCTACTTTGATATTTGGCCAGTACAGCTCATCTATCAGTGAAGGTTTGTCTGTTGCTGGTACAAATAGTTAACAGCTCAAATGCTAGCCTAATGTGGTAGTTCAGATCTCTGCTTCCCCACCAGACCCATCCCCATCCCAGAGATGCCTCAAAAGACAACCCTGACAACCTGCTTCTGAAAGGCTACAGCATTGAAAACTTTATTGAAAAATTTTACCCTTTGTGATCCTGTAGATTAAGCACTTGACTGCTAACTGCAAGGTTTGCAATTCAAACCTAACAGCCACTCATGGGAAACTCGATAGCACTTAACAACAACAACAATAACCATCCACAAATAGGATCGTCATGAATCAGAATCAACTTGATGTCAACTAACAACAACAAAAATATGATGCTGAACAGTTTTCAGCTCAGTTTACAGACTAAGACAAAATAGCAGTATAGTCCTGTGGAACTATGAACATCAGCCAATGGGAAATTTATGGGTGAAAATGGTTCAATCCCCCAACTGATCATGGGTGTGGTACAGAATTGGGTACTGTTTCCTTCCTTTGTGCATGGGATTTCTGTGTGCTAGAGCAACTATCGACAACAAAATTCATATTTTTTTTTTTCCATTTATTTTCTAACTCATAGTCATGTAGAGATAAGAAAAAGAGAGAGGTAAACATCTATCAAATTCTTGCTCTGTGACTTGAACTTCACAAATTTAATCTTATTTTTGTTTCTAATAAGATAGGAACTACCATCACTCTTTTACCGGTGGATATACTCAAACTTGGTATCACTCTCATTAAAAAGGCAACATTTGTAACAAGTGGTAGAGCTGGATTTTGAACCCCACTCAGTTTACTCCAATTTTAGGGGTGTTCCTACTGTAACAAAGTTTTGTGTACAATTGCAGTGGAAAATATGTAAAATATTTTTTCTTCCTGAAAAGACAAAAGAGTCTGAATAAAAAATACATAGCATGAGTTCAAATCATGTTGAAATATTTTTTTATCTGTCAATATTGCAAAAATTAACATATTGTGTTGACAAAGGTATTACAAAAGAGGCCCTTTCAGGCTACTGATCATATCTGAGAGATATTTAGACATTATTAATAATCTTTAATAATATTAGTTGCATCTATCGCTGTTTACTTTGTCACTTATCCTTTTTTTGATCGGTTATTGTGTTATAGTTAAAACGATCATCTCAAATTTAAGGCTACACAAGGATTTATAAATTCATTAATCTAGCAACTTTATATTTCATAAAATTCTGAATTATTGGTATTTATTTTGGTATAAAACCAAAAAATTAAACTCATTGTTGTCTATTGAATTCCTACTCATTATGACCTGATTGGACACAGTAGAACTGCTGAATAGCATTTCCACTACTGGAAATCTTTACGGGAACAGGCAGCCTCCTCTTCATCCCATGGAGTTACTGGTGGGTTTGAACAACTCTCCTTGTTGTTAACAACCTCTTGTGACACCAGGGTTCCTTATGTTTTTAAAACAATTGATCTCAAATGGTTGACCATTCAATGATGTTCATACCTCACTAGTGTTGTTGTATACCTATCTGTGTTGTTGGTAAGTGTCATAGAGTTAGTTCTGGCCCATAGTGACCTGGCATAGGGTTTCCAAGTAGCAGCTGGTGAGCTTAAATCACCAACTTTGTGGTTCAAGACAACTGTGAAGTCCAGCACATTAATCCACAGTGCCACACCAGGATTCCATACCTATCGATAACGTGGCTGACAATTGAGTCACAGAAGTGAGTTTAGTTCCAGACTGGGAAGGTGACCAAAGCCATAGTCTTGGGGTTCCACTCGTCTCCATTTAGCCAGTAAGCTTGGCCTTTTTTTAAATGATTTTGAGTTTTGTGTTACATTTTCTCCTACTCTATCCAGGCCCTTCTAATGATCCTTTTTAGAGTGGTTGACTTAGTAGCTGGATACCATCCAATTCATCTGGTCTCACGACCATGAAGCCTGATATTTACAAAGTCCATTAATCCATTGGATGAAATGTTTTCAAGTATCCTCAATTTTCATCACTTTTCTTTTCTCTGAACAGGGAGAAACCAATAGTTACATCTTACTTTGTTGCTTACTAGTTTCTAAGATTCCAATCACTACTCAGTAAAGTATGATGCAAAACATTGTCTTTGTGGACTCTGTTATGTAAATTGATCATGTTGATCCTAGAGACAAGGGTCCTGAGGATTCTTCTTCTTCATATAAGAAGGATCTGTTTAGTTTATTTTTCACAAATGTCTATCCAGTTTCCCAAACACTTCTTATTGATGAACAATGGCAGTTTCCTTCCATCTCTTCCCTAGTGATTTGAGATGATTTTAAACATATACTAAATTTTAGTTCCATTTAGAAACTTTTTGTTCTAGTCCATTGTAATCGTTCTTTCCATGTACTGCTATGACATTCATTAGTTATTTTGTCTGGAGTGCTAGTGTGGTGTTGTAGGGTAAGCACTGGGCTACTAACCACAAAGTCATCAGTTCAAAACTACCCGGCCCTCCTTGGAAACCTTATAGAGGGTCCTTATGAGTCAAAGCCAACTCAACGATACTTAGCAACAACATTATATTTTAGTATCTTTTGAGTCTGACCCCTTTTCAATGTTTTTGTCTAATGTTGGTAAATATTGTTGTTGTTAAGTGCCGTCGAGTCGGTTCCGACCCATAGCGACCCTGTACAGGGTTTCCGAGGGTGTAAATCCTTACGGGAGTAGAAAGCCTCATCTTTCTCCCGCGGAGCGGCTGGTAGTTTCGAACCGCTGACCTTAAGGTTCGCAGCCCGATTCGTAACCACTACGCTACCAGAGCTCTTATATATGTGACTAATTATTTGCCTTTTCAATACTTGTCACATGTGCAATTTGATGATGTTAGTTATGCTTTATTACATTGTCTAGCTTTCACCATTATTCATTATCAAATAGTCCTGTCAAGGTCCCCTCTTCCACCCACCCTATTGTTGTAGTTGTTCCATGCCATCTATTTGGTTCCAACTCATAGTGACTTTATGCACAACAGAACAAAATGCTGCCTGGTGCTTTGCGATCCTCACAGTTGTTAAGCTTGAGTCCTTTGCTTCTGCCGCTGTGACAATCATTCTTGTTAGGGGTCTTCCTCATTTTCTCTGACCCTCCACTTTACCACATATGATACCCTTCTCCAGGGACTGGTCCATCCAGATAGTAGGTCCTAAGTACGAGAGACATAGTCTGGTCATACTGGCTTCCAAGGAGCATCCTGGCTGAACTTTTTCCAAAGCAGATTTGTTCTTCTGGCGATCCAGGGTACAATTAATATTCTCTTCCAACACCATAACTCAGATGCATCAATACTTCTACAGTCTTCCTAACTCATTGTCAAACTTTCACATGCATATGAGGTTAGTGAAAATACTGTGGCTTGGATCAGGAGCAATTTAGTCCTCAAACTGACATCTTTGCTCTTGAATACTTTAAAGAGGTTTTGTGCAACAGATTTGCTTAATGTAATGCATTGTTTGATGTCTTAACTACTGTTTCCATGAGTGTTAATAGTTGAAAATGGAGTATTTGACAACTTCAATCTTTTCTGCATTATTATCATGGTTTTAATTATTGGTCTTTTGTTGTTATTAAATGCTAACAAGTTGGTTCCAGTCCATAGAGACCCTACATAGGGTTTCCTAGGAGCAGTTGGTGAGCTTGAAACACCATTCTTGTGGTTCAAACTGACTTTGTAGTCCAGCACATTAACCCACAGTGCCTAGTGGTGAGAATTTTTGTTTTCTTTACATTGAGGTGCAACCCCTAAGAAGGCTGTGGCCTTAGATAGTCCAGTATTTTAAAGCTCTTTGCTTTCAACAAGCAAGATAGCATCCTTTGCGTATTTCAGGTTATTAATGAGTCTTCTTTTAAGTCTGGTGCTGTGTTTTTCATCATATAATCCAATTTCTCAGAATATGTGCTCAGCGTACAGATTGAATAAATATGATGACAGAATACAACCCTCATGCAGACATTTCCCGATTTTAAACCATTTGGTGTCCCCTGGATCTATTTGAATAACTTCCTCTTTGTCTGTGTACAAGTTCCTCATAAAAACAATTAAGTGTTCTGGAAGATTCATTCTCTGCAATGTTGTCTATAGCTTGTCATGATCGACAGAATCAAATGCCTTTGCATAGTCAATAAAGCACAGATAAACATCTTTCTGGTATTCTGTGCTTTCAGGCAATATCCATCTGATGTCAGCAATTATATTCCTCGTTCCATGTCCTCATCTGAATGCAGTTTGAATCACTGGTGGTTCCCTGTCAATGTACTGTTGCAGCCAATTTTGAATTATCTTTAGTAAAATTTTACTCTCATTCATATTAATGATATTATCAGATGATTTCTGTGTTGTGTTGTGTCACCTGTCTTTGGAATGGGCAAAAAGATAGATCCCTTCCAATGAGTTGGTCAGGTAGTGTCTTCCAAATTTCATAGCATAGATGAGTGGGTGCCTACAGTACTGCATTAGTATGCTGAAATATTTCAATTTGTACTCCACCAGTTTACAGAGTTTTGTTCTTTGCCAATGCATCTTGGACTTCTTCCTTCAGTACCAATGGTTTTTGATCATATGCCATCTCTTGAAATGGTTGATTATCAGCCTTTTTTTTTTTTTTTTTGGTACAGTGACTCTGTGTATTCCTCCCATCTTCTTTTGATACTTTCTACATCATTCAATGTTTTGACCATAGAATTCTTCAGCATTGAAAGTCCAGGCTTGAATTTTTCTTCTGTGCTTTCAGAATGAGAAATGTTTCTTGTGTTCTTCCCTTCTGGTTTTCTAATACTAGGTCTTTGCATATTTCATTTTAATACTGTACTTTGTCTTCTGGATCTGCCGTTTGAATTTTTCTGTTCAACTCTTTTACCTCCTCATTTCCTTCATATCTATGCTGGAAAGCAAGTTTCAGAGTCTTTTCTGGCATCCATTATGATTGTTTCCTTTTTTCTTGTATTCTTAATGAGCGTTTGCTTTCTTCTTGTATAATGCTCTTGATGTCATCTCACAACTTTTGTGGTCTTCACATATTAGTATCTAATGCATAAAATCTGTTCTCCCTATGCTCTCTAAATTCAGGTGGAATATGTTTAAGTTCATACATTGGTTCTCATGGATTTGTTTTAATTTCCATTAGCTTCAGCCTGAAGTTGCATATGAGCAATTGATGGTCTTTTCCACAGTCTTCCCCTGGCCTTGTTTGGGCTGATGATCTGGAGCTTTTCCATTGCTCTTTCCACAGATTTGATTTCTGTGTATTCCATCTGGTGAGGTCCCTGTGTACAATCATCTTTTATGTTGTTTAAAAAAGGTATTTACAATGAATAAGTCTTGCAAAATTCTATCATGTGATTTCCAGTATCATTTCTGTCACCAAAGCCATATTTCCAATGATTTATCCCTACTTTTTGTTTTCAGCCTTTGTAGCCTAATCACCAGTAATTATCAATGTGCCCTGATTGCATGCTTGATCAATTTCAACTTTTTCATCACTGGATTTATTGGTTGGTGCATAAGTTTGAATGATAGTGATATTACCTGGTCTTCCTTGTAGGTACATGGATATTATGCTATTACAGACAGCATTATCCCTCAAGATAATTCTTGAAATGTTTATTTTGGTAATGGATGCAACAGCATTCCTCTCAATTTGTCATTCCCGGAATAGTAAACCATATGATTATCAGATTCAAAATGACCAGTACCCATCTATTTCAGCTCACTAATGCCTAGGATATTGATTTTTTTAAATTTTATTTAATTTTTGACAACTTCCAATTTTATTAGTTTCATACTTTGTACATTCCATGTTCCAATTATTGATGGGTATTTACAGCTATTTCTCTTCATTTTGAGTTGTGTTCCATCAGCCATTGAATGTCCCCAAAGCTTTACTTCAATCATGTCATCATGGCCAACTCTACTTTGAGGAGGCAGGTCTTCTCCAGCCATATTTTGAGTGCCTTCCAACCCAAAGGGCTCATTATACAGCACTGTGTCTGACAACATTCTCATGCTATTTATCGTGTTTCAGTATTCAATATTCTGGTGATATCTGACAGTGTTTGACTGCTATTCATAAAATTTTCAATGCCTAAATATTCAAAAGTAGCCTGCCTCTCCTTCTTCCTAATCTGTCTTAGTCTGGAAGCTCAGCTTCAACCTGTCCTCCATCATGTACCCTGCTTATATTTAAAATATTGGGATAGGTCCCAGCATCACAATAACATGCAAGCCACTACAGTATGCCAAACTGACAGGTAAGACTGATGCAGCGATTCCACTCCTAGGTATTTACCCAAAAGAATAAATAATAAGAATCCTAACAGATACTGGTACACCAATTTTCATTGTAGCACTATTCACAACCTACATGTGCATCAAAAGATTAATGGATAGATAAACTATAGTATATACATACATGGAATCCTGGTGTGGCACTGCAGAATGATGCACTGGACTTCAAGGTCAGTTTGAACTGCAAGGTTAGTGGTTCAAACCCACCAACAGCTGTTTAGAAACTCTATGCTGTGTCACTATGGGTTGGAACATATGTGTCAATGGCACTTAACAGCAACAACAACATATACATACATTATACTCCTGGTGTGGTGTTGTAGGATCAGCACTGGACTGCAAGCTACAAGGCCAGCAGTTCAAACCCACCAGCTGTTCCTCAGAAACCCTTTACAGGGTCATGATGAGTCAGGACCATTTACATAGCACTTAACAACAACAACAACATATGCATACATTGGAATATTTCTCAGCCATGAAGAGAACTAAGTTCTTGATACATGTTAACCATGGATGAACCTTGAAAAGAATAGGCTGAGGTAAGTAAGGCAGTCATGGGTAAATATTGTATGATACCTCTAACATAAAACATCTAGAATAGGCAAGTGTATAGTCCAAGTTTATTAGTGGTTCCATTCATCTTGGTGGTTGTTTTTATTAAGTGCCATCAAGTAAGTTCTGACTTGTAGTGACCATGTGTTGGATTTCCAAGGAGTGGCTGGTTGTTTTGAACTACTGACCTTGTTATTTGTAGCCCAGTGCTGATCCTATAGCACAACACTAATAGTTCCACCAACCTGGTAACCACTAATAAAGTTATTGATAAAGATCAAAGAGTACAGCCTTCAGCATGGATACCACCTCAATATAAAGAAAACCAAAATCCTTACTGGATCAATAAATAATGTTATGATAAATAGAAAAAAGATTGAAGTTGTCAAAAACTTCATTTTGATTAAATAAACAGTCAACACTTATGGAAGCATCATTGAAGAAATCAAACAATATACTTCATTCATAAAAGCTTTTTCTCAAGACCTATTTAAAGTGTTCAAGAGCAAAGATATCAGTTTGCCAACTAAGGTGCACTTGACATCAGTCATGTTACTTTCAATAGTTTCATATGCATGTGAATAACAATGACCATAGAAGAATTTATGTATTTGTATTATGGTATTGGAGAAGAATATTGAAAGTACTATAGACTGCTAGAAGGAAAAATAAATCTGTCTTGATTTCTAAGGAGTCAGAATGCTCCTTAGAAGCTTGGATGGTGAGACATCATTTCTCACGTTTTGGACATGTTATCAGGCATGACCAGTTCCTATAGAAGGACATTAAGTTTGATAAAATAGAAGGTCAGTGAAAAAGATGAAGATCTCCAACTAGGTGGATTGACACAGTGGCAGCAGCAATGGGCTCAAGCATATCAATTGTGAGACTGGCGCAGGACTGGACAATGTATCTTTCTCTTGTGCATAGGATCACTATGATTCAAAACCAACTTAGAGACGTCTAACAACAACAACAATGACAACAATGATTTTATTGCAATGTTTATTCTTGAATATCTTTTTTTTAATTGTGACTAATTTCATGGCATTGATCCCCTCATTCATTACAAGTAGTTATTGTTTATAATCATGAAAATTATTAATTTTTATATGGTAATTTTATATCTATCCTAGTTATACTATTTTTAATTTTGTTTGTAATGTTTTTTCTTCAGCTGAATTTTGTTTTGTGGCATATAATTTTATCATCTTCAAATATTAGTGTTCAAATTTCTACTTGAACTAAGTAGAACTTTCAGAGCAATGTCAAGGAATTGAAATGAGAGAGGACATCATCTGTTTTTCTTTTATATTAATAGTTTTCTTGTATTAGCCATCTCTGGATTTCTGGATTCACCCAAGTGGGTTATTATTTTAATATGTATCTAGATTAATTTAGCTAATGATTTTTTTATCTTCACAAATGAGATTGGTTTATAATTGTTTTTTTTTTTATTATTAGGTTTGTTATTAAAACTATGATTGCTTCATAAAATGTGCTGTGAAGTGTGTCTTGTCTTCTTTTTTGTTGTCTGAGACTGTTTTATAACAAAGGCATTATCTGTACCTTGAAGGTATGAAAGAAATACCTAAAGCAATATTGGCCTGTTGCGTTTTAGGAAGGGGTTTCATTAATTGCCTCTTCAATTTCTTATGTAGTAATTAGTTTTTAAATTTATTTTACTGATTTTAGAGTTAATTTTTAAATGTGCTTCAGGGTCCATGGTTGATGGTTTATGGGTATGAATCTGTATAGGATAGTCTCCTGAAAACTTTCCCTCCTTACTTTAAGGAACAGAAATTTATTTTCTCACAATTTAGGAAACTAGAAGCC
>NW_006408591.1:9110899-9111407 GCF_000296735.1 Chrysochloris asiatica | reverse complement strand
ATAGCCAGAATGCTCCTTAGAAGTGAGAATGGCAACTTTGTCTCATGTACTTTGGTCATGTTATCAGGAGAGACCAGTCCCTGGAAAAAAGACCCCATTTTGGCAAAGTAGAGGGACATTGAAAGAGAAGAAGATGCCAAAGAAGATGGATTGACACAGTGGCTTCAACAATGGGCTCACACATGACAACAATTATGAGGATGGCACAGGACTGGGCAGTGTTTCATTATGTTGTAAATGGAGTTACTATGAGTTGGAAGCAATTGGACAGTGACCAAACAACAATGAACAAAATATTTCTTTGTATTTTCTACTATTTTCTTATTTCTCTATAATATTTTAAATTGACAGTATCAGAAATTTAAAGTGACAATATCAACATAAAACCAAACGGTCAACACTCGTCTGTCGTACTGTGGTGGATTGAGTTGCTGTGATTCTGAGGGCTCTGCCACCAGTATTTTAAATAACCAGAAGGGTCACCTGTGGTGGACAGGTTTCAGATGAG
>NW_006408591.1:9104964-9106927 GCF_000296735.1 Chrysochloris asiatica | reverse complement strand
AGGCCACGATGGCTAAGCTTTGTCTCTCATAATTTGGACGTATTGTCAGGAGGGAACAGTCACTTGAAAAGGATGTCATTCTGGGTAAGCTGGAGGGTCAGAGAAAAAGAGGAAGACCCCCCAATGAGATGGATTGGCCAGGTGGCATCATTGATGGCATTGATGTGTGGCAGCGGTAGTGAGTTTGGCCCAGGATAGGACATTGTTTCTTTCTGCTGTGCATGGGGTCGCTATGAGTCTGTTCCGACTCGATGGCACCTGACAACAACAACAACATAATATTTACACTTTATTTTGCCAATTTCTCTTATTTTTTATCAAATACATTTATTTATTTTTTAAATCTTTTGATTTCACTTACTTGAATGGGAGACACTGCACATTGCTTTCGCATTCACAGAATGCATTGGAGACTTTCCTGTCCTTGTAAAACAGTGTATTTTGAAAACACATGAAACTCTTTTCATATCTTGTAATTCCAAGTTAGAAGGTATAGGTTGTTTCCTTTCTTTAAAAAAAAAGTTTTATTGTGAATTTATAGAACAAATCAATTTTCCATCCAACAATTCATACAAAGTTTGTTTCATGTCATTGATTGTAATTCCCACACTGCAGTATCCCTTCTACTTTATGTTTCCCATTTCTCCTTCTTTCTTAATCTTTCATGATTTCTGAACCTTGTCCTTGGGTAAATGCCGTCTTTCTTACTTCAAATGGTTGATTGTTTTAAGAAGTGTTTGTTTCTCAAGTTTTATTATTCACTTTCTAGGCTTTCTGTTGTTTGGCTAAATATTAACTATGTTGGTGAGTTCAGTTCCAGACCTGAAGAGTGACTAAGGAACAATCCAACCGTTAAGCCTAGTTCTTTTTATAATTTTATGTTTTGTTCCATGTTTTTATCCTACTCTATCTGGGAACTTCTAATGTGATTCTTTTCTAAACAGTTGATAGTTGTAACTAGTCACCATTTAGTTCTTTTGTTCTCCAGGTCATGGAAACTCTGGTATGCTTGGCCCATTAGTGCGCTAGAATAATTACTTTCATGTGTTTTCAATTTTCTTCACTCTTCTTTTATCCAAATGGCGAAAGACCAATAGTAGTATCTGAGATGGTGTTTACAAGCTTTTAAGACCCTAATTGTCACTCACCAAAGTAGGTTTTGGAACATGTTCTTTGTGGACTTTGCTATGATCTTAGTGGCCTCCAAGATTGTTGTCCTGAGACCCTCAGTCCAGAGATTCATTCACTCAAGGTATTTGGTTATGACTAAGAAGGCTTCATAACTTTGCTCCCTATATGTTCTATTGTATTTGTGGGTATATTTACAACATTGTTAAATTCCTATGTATAATGTCAACCCTATGTGTATTCATGGGTACAATTCCATTATCCTTACCACACTTGTTCCACTTGTGTGTTTATTTATGCATCCACTCATAGATTATTGCTATTTCAGAATTTTGAACAAAATAGCATTTGCCTCTCATGCTTTTATCTCTTCTTGTAGTCCTCCCAGTGTCTTCCTATATTCTGTCCTCCTTATTATATAGTACTTTCTCCTTCACCCATATTAATAACTCTAGACTGTTAGCCACTAGGTCAGTGGTTTGAATCCACCAGTTATTCCTCAGAAACCATATATAGGATCACTATAAGTTGGCACCGACTCAATGGCACACAAGAAGAACAACAGCCCTTTAGTTGAAGTCTGGTGTGGCACTGTAGGATAAACTTTGGACTGTGAACTGAAAGGTTGGTTGTTCAAATGCACCAGCTACTCCTCAGAAACCCTATACAGGATCCTTATGAGTCAGAACTGACTCAACGATACACAGCAACAACAATCCTCTAGTTGGAGTCTGGTGTGGCAATGTAGGATAAGCATTGGAGTGCGAACCACAAAGTTGATGGGTCAAACCCACCTTTGCTCCTAAGAAATCCTATACAGGGTCTGTATGAGTCA
>NW_006408591.1:9102248-9103874 GCF_000296735.1 Chrysochloris asiatica | reverse complement strand
GGAACAGAAAGCCTCATCTTTCTCCCATGAAACAGCTGGTAGTTTCGAACTGCTGACCTTGCGGTTTGCAGCCCGATTCATAACCACTACGCTACCAGAGCTCCTTATCTTATCACCATACTTATTCAAAATGTATTTTGAGCAAATAAGTGGTAAAGCTGCATTTTATAAAGAAGAACATGGCATCAGAATTGAAGGAAGATTTATCAACAGCCTGACAAATGCAGGTGACCCAACCTTACTTGCTGAGAGTGAAGAAGACTTGAAGCACTTGCTGATTGTACCTTGATGTAAAGAAAACAAAAATCTTCACAACTGGACCAATAAGTAACATTATAAAAAACGTAGAAAAGATTGAGGTTGCTTTGCATCTACAGTCAACACTCATGGAAAGAGTCAAGAAATCAAACAAGGCATTGCACCAGACAAATCTGCTGCAGAAGACTTCTTTGAAGTGGTAAAGAACAAAGTTGTCACATAGAGGACTAAGGTGCCCCTGATGAAAGTCATGGAATTTTCAATTGTCTTATATACATGTGCAAGTTGGACATTGAATAAGGAAGATCACAGAAAAATAGATGCATTTGAATTATAGTGTTGTAGAAAAATATTGAAAGTACCATGGACTTCCAGAAGAACAAACACATCTTTCTTGGAAGTACAGCCAGAATACTCCTTAGAAGCAAGGATGTTGAGACTTCTCCTCTCTTTCCTTGGACATGTTGTCTGGAGAGATCAGTCACTAGAGAAGGACATCATGCTTAGAAAAGTGGAGTGTTGGTGAAAATAAGAAGGACCAAAAATGAGATGGATTGACACAGTGGCAGTATCAGTCGTTCAAACATAACAAAATTTGTGAGAATGCTTCAGAACTGGGCAATATTTTGTTTTATTGTGCACAGGGTTATTATGAGTTGGAACAAATTTGATGGCATCTAACAACAGCAGCATTTTTAAGCATAATATATTGTTTCATTTATTTAGGTCTATTTTTGTTTTATTGTAGTAATCATTTGTATCTCGGGTAAAATTTATTCCTAAGTACTTCATCTTTTACCACTTGTCTGTCAGTTTGTTGTACTGTGGTGGCTTGTGAGTTGCTGTGATTTTTAAAGCTATGCCACCATATTTTAAATACCAGCAGCATCACCCATGGTGGGCAGGTTTCACATGAGTTTCCAGACAGAGACAGACTAGGAAGAAAGAGTGGTGAACTACTTCCAAATATTTAGTCACTGAAAACCTTATGAATAACAGAGAAACACTGTCAGATATAGTGCCAGAAAATGAACCCCTAAGGTTAGAAGGCACTCAAAATGTGACTGGGGAAGAGCTGCCACATCAAAGAAGAATTGACCACGAAAACGCGAATGGAGTAAAGCTTGTGGGAGAAAAGCACATGGGACCTTCATTTGCTGATGGGGCACAACTCAAAATGAAGAGAAACAGCTGTAAACATCCATTGAATATCGGAACACGGAATGTACGAAGTATGAATCTGGGAAAACTGGAACTTGTCAAAAATGAAACGGAACACATAAACATCAATATCTTTGGTATTAGTGAGCTGAAATGGACTGGTATTGGCCATTTTGAATCTGACAACTACATGGTTTACTATGCCAG
>NW_006408591.1:9099093-9100713 GCF_000296735.1 Chrysochloris asiatica | reverse complement strand
TCATGACAAGCTATGGACAACATTGCGAAGTATGAGTATTCCAGAACACTTAATTGTGCTCATGAGGAATCTGTACCTGGACCAAGAGGCAGTTTTTTTTTTTTTAATTTTATTGTGAATTATGTGATCGTTTACATGGATGAACATTATCTTTACATTCATCCTATAGTACTTTGTTTCATTGCAATGATCAAAAACTCCTGCATGCATCATCAAACAATCAAAGGGTACACCACATAAGCCTGCCCCTGGTAGACAGCACACAACCCCAGCTGCTCCTTCTGTCCACTTCATTGTCTCTGCCTCCAACCCCAGTGCCACTGCCTTTCCAGACATGGTCTGGTCTCACAGTTCACTTTTCTCCTTTGATGGTTCCAGGGGTCTTTGCTCCTGGACTACAAAATCAGCCATTCCCCTCCTTTTGTTACCAAACACTTACATTTACATTTACCTTTCCAAAACTCACTCTCAGACCTGATAGAAATCATTCCCTATTGAACCACCTTTCCCCCTCACGTTTTTTTAACCCCATCCAGACAGATTGGAAACAATTCACTGGCGATTCTACCTTTCCCTGTATCCTCTGAAGCTAGGTTCCCTAATGAAAGCTTCTAAGTCAGTCACTTCTTGCCTTTGTATTCCCCCCATTTTGGGTAGTCAATGTCTAAGTTCCCCCTCCCTGTTGAGCCTGTGTACCAAAGGGGTGGGAATGATCCTCACTGTAGAGATTTGTCCACTTATTTGTCATATTGCATCCACAAGCATAGCTTAAGATCATCCATGTATAGTGGGTCACTCCTTTTTTTTTTACCCCCCCTTCTCTCTTCCTCTAGTTGTGTTCTGATCATCCAGTCATTGGTGCCAGGTCAAATGGGTACTATTTGCAAGTGTGGGTGTTTTTGTGCATCTCCCCTCACTTTATATCAGTTTCACACTCCATTCTAGTCCTCTGGGGCCATGTCCCTGCTCATGGGCCCAGAGGTCCCCAGGTCCCATCATACTGCTGGTTAACCAGGTCTCAATCCAGGTTAACAGGAGTTTATTGAATGTGGTTGGGCCTAGTTCACTACTTCATTGCTGTTTTTCCACCTCTTCCCCCTTTTGTGACCAACGTGGTCAGCAGCAGGACCAAATGCCTACTAATGTATTCAATGTTAGTTTCAGTCTTGGAAGGGCTTTGCCTTGAGGGGACCTGACCACTTGCCTTGATGGCTCCCTGGGGAACAACTTACTTGTTCTTGTAGTAGTAAATTAGACTGCTGTTGTTGTTGTTTTTGTTTTTTTCCTGCTGGTCTTTCTTTCAAGAAGTATCTTGTGTTCTTCTAGTTGCTCCAGACTGGCCTGCTTGTCCTTTCACGTGGGAATGTCCCACCTCAGTAGATTCTGGATGATGATCAGGATTCCACCTATGGTCTTGTGTGGTGCAAAGGCTCTGCAGGGAGCCTCCTTCACTGGGCAAATCCTAGCCCCATTTTAGTTATTCCAAACAGTTATAGGCTGAAGACAGGCTTACAAATTTCTCTGGTGATGTTTCTGGCTATTCCTCTCTCTTCCCTTCAAGTGTCTATTTTACATTAGTAGGCAAGGGAAACCAAGATTCAAAAAACAGCCAAGCATCTT
>NW_006408591.1:9096267-9097468 GCF_000296735.1 Chrysochloris asiatica | reverse complement strand
TCACATTTAGGTCTTTAATCCATGCTGAGTTGGTTTTTGTATAAGGTGTGAGGTAAAGGTCTTGTTTCAGTCTTTTGCATATCGCTTTTCAATTCAGCCAGCACCATCTGTTAAAAAGACTATCGCCTCCCCATGCAATATACTTAGTTACTTTGTTGAAAATCAGTTGGCTGTATGTGGATGTGTTAATTTCTGGATTCTCAATTTTGTTCTATTGATCAATGTATCTTTCATTATACCAGTACCAGACTGTTTTGACCACTGTAGCTGAGTAGTAAAATTTGAAATCAGGGAGTGAGAGACTTACTTACCACCCTGTTCTTCTTCTTAAGCAGTGCTTTGCTTATCCTGGGTCTCTTTCTTTTCCATATAAATTTTGTAATTGTTTTTTCCATCTCTTTTGAGAATGTCGTTAGAATCTGGATTGGGATTACACTATATGTGTAAATTGCTTTGGGCAGTATTGACATTTACACAATGTTAAGTTTTCCTATCCAGGAGCATGGTATATTTTTCCAGTTTTGTAGGTCTCTTTTGGTTTCTTGTAGTAGTGTTCTGTAGTATTCTTTGTATAGATCGTTTGTTTCTCTGGTTACATTTATTCCTAGATATTTCATCCTTTGGGTGGCTATTGTAAATAGTATTGTTTTCCTAATGTCCTTTTCAGCACTGTCATTAGTGGTATAGAGGAATACAACTGATTTTTATATGTTGCTCTTATACCCTGCCACTTTGCTGAATCCTGCAATGATGTCTGGTAGCTTTTTTACTGAGTCTTTAGGGTTTTCTACATATAGGATCATATCGTCTGCAGATAGAGAGAGTTTTACGTCTTCTTTGCCAATTCAGATGCCCTTGTTTTCCCTATCTTGCCGTATAGCTCTGGCTAAGATTTCAAGTACAATAATTGAATAGGAGTGGTGACAAAGGGCATCCCTGTCTGGTTCCTGTTTGCAGAGGGAAGGCTTTCAGTTTCTCTCCATTGAGAGTAATGTAGGGTGTTGGTTTTGTATATATGCTCTTGGTTATGTTGAGGAATTTCCCTTTAATTCCTACTTTGTAGAGTGTTCTTTATCAGGAATGGATGTTGAATTTTGTCAAATGCCTTTTCTTCATCAATCAATATGATCATGTTTTTTTTTTCTTTTTTGTATGGTGAATTACATTGACTATTTTTCTAATCTTGAACCATCCTGCATCC
>NW_006408591.1:9092965-9095970 GCF_000296735.1 Chrysochloris asiatica | reverse complement strand
TTGTGACATCACCCATGTGGTTTTTAATGCCTGTTATTTGTGTCTTCTCCCTCTTTTCTTTTGTTAAGTTTGCCATTGGTTTGTCAATTTTATTAATCTTTTCAATCTTTATCCTGTTGATTTTTAAAAATTTTTGTCCTATTGATTTTTTCTATAGTTTTTCTGTTTTCTATCTCAGTTATTTCTGCTCTGATCTTTATTATTTCTTTTCTCTTGGTAACTGTAGGTTCCCTCTGTTGGTCTGTTTCTAAGTTGCTGGAGATGTTGTGTTAATGGGTTAATTTTGATCCTCTTTTCTTTTTGGATGTACACATGTATTGCAATAAATTGTCCTCTCAGCACCGCTTTCGTTGTCTCCCCAAAATTTTGGTATGTTGTGTTTTTGTTTTCATTTGTTTCTAGGAAATTTCTGAATTCATGTTTAATTTCTTCTAATATCCAATCACTCTTCAGCATGGTGTTATTCAGTGTCCATGTATTCAACTTTATTTCCTTGGTCTTCTTATTGTTGATTTCTAATTTTATGGCATTGTGGTCTGAAAAGATGCTTTGTAGTATTTTGATGTTGGTAAATTTATGAAGGCTTGCTTTGTGACCTAACACATGGTCAATTCTGGAGAATGTGCACTGGAAAAGAATGTATATTGTCCTGTTGTTGGGTTGAATGCTCTGTACACATCATGGGGTCAAGTTAGTTGATTGTGCTGTTTAGTTCCTCTGTAGCTTTGTCAAGTTTCTTTCTGGTTGTTTTATCCCTTTTTGAAAGTGTCATATTAAAATCCCCCACTATGATTGTAGATTTATCTATTTCTTTCTTCATTTCTAGCAGGGTTTGCTTTATACATCTTGGTGCTCTTTCATTTGGAGTGTAGATGTTAACTATGGTGATGTCATCTTGCTTAATTGACCCGTTAACCATGAGATAGTGTCCTTCCTTATCTCTTATGGTTGTTTTTGGCCTTAAAGTTTATTTTACTACAGATTAGTATTGCCACTCTAGCTTCTTTTTTATTGCTGTTAGCTTGGTATATTTTTTCCATCCTTTAACTGTTAGTCTGTTTTTGCCTTTGTGTGTGAGGTGTGTCTCTTGCAGGCAGCATATTGAAGGGTCTTGTTTTCTTATCCATTCAGCCACTCTTTGTCTCTTTACTGGTGCATTTAATCCATTGACATTCAGTGTAATTGTTGATAGGTATGGATTAATTGCTGCCATTATGTTAATTTTTTTGGTGATGTTTGTTCCTTTGTTCTGTATGTCTTCTTGTCTTGTGTTCATGTGTTTTGTGCTATTTCTTGTTGGTTTCTTCTTTGTTTCAATGTTTCCTTGTTCTGCTTGGATGTTCATTTTCATGGTAAGTTGTGAAGTATTAATTTTGTTTGGGATTACCCTATAGTCTGCTAAGTTTTCCCTGTGTTTAAGGCAGTCTATTGTATCCTGCCATCTACTCTACCTCCTCACCACCTGGATCTCTGTTCCTATATTTTTCCCTTCTTTAATATTGTTAATATTTTGATCTTTGGTTTACTTCACAGGTCCTCTGAATTAATTCCTGTAATTCTGTTCCATTCTGAAGTCTACTATCCATTGACGTAGTTCCATGTGTTGTTACCACGTCGTCTGTCAGTCTCTGATTGCTGTCTGTTCTTGGTGGTTATTATTCCAAAGAATTCCTTTTAGGATGTTTTGAGTGTTGGATTGGCTTTAACAAAATCTTTTAGCTTCTGTTTATCCTGGAGTGTTGTGATTGCACCATCGTATTTGATTGACAGCTTTGCTGGATAGACGATTCTTGGTTGACAGTTTTTTCTTTTAGGGTTTTACATATGTCTCCCATTGTCTTCTTTCCTGCATGGTTTCTTCTGAGAAGTCAGAGCATATTCTGATTTGCTTGCCTTTGTAGGTGACACTTCACATTTCCCTGGCTGCCTTTATGATTTTCTCCTTGTCTTTGATTTTGGATAGCTTGATTATTATATGTCTTGGTGATTTTCTTTTGGAGTCTATCCTTCCTGAGGTTCTTTCAGCTTCTTGAATGTTTATCTTCTTGTCCTTCAAGATGTTAGGAAAATTTTCTTCCAGTAGCTCTTCAACTATCTCTTCTGTGGACTTCTGTGATTCTTCTTCTGGAATGCCAATAATTCTTAAGTTATTCCTCTTCGTGTTGTCTAGCATGAGTCTTAGACTCTCTTCAGATTTTTAAATTATTTTTGCTGCTCGCTCTTCTATCTTATCAGTATTTAGAATTCTGTCTTCCACCTTGCTGGTTCTGGCTTGCATCTCTTCCATTCTTCTCCTTTGCCCTTTCAGTGCATTGTCCATTTCTGATATTTTATTATTAATCAACTGGTCGTCTTTTTGCACATTTTAGATTGTTTCCAATGCTGTATCTATGTTGTTTGATTGCTCCTGTAGTACTTTCCTGACTTCTTCCTTATTTTTCTCCACCCCTTTTGGGAGCATTTCAATTTGTTTCCATATGATTCTTCTGAATTTCTGCCTCATGGGCTATATACAGGTTTCTCAAGTGCACAATTAAATCTTCTGGAATATCCATTCTTTGCAATGTTATCCATAGTTTGTTTTGATCCACATAGTTGAAAGTCTTTGCATAGTTACTAAAGCACAATATTCCATCTGACTTCAGCAATGATATACCTAGTTCCACTTCCTCTTCTGAATTTGGCTTGAATTTCTACTGTTTTTTTTTTTGTTGACATACAGTTGTAGACATTTTTGAATTATCTTCAGCAAAATTTTACTTGTATGTGATATTATTGATATTGTGTGATGACTATTTTGGAATGGGTGCAAATATAGATCTCTTTCAAATGATTGGTCAAGTAGCTGTCTTCCACATTTCTTGACCTAGATGAGTGAATGCCTCCATTGTTGCATCAGTTTGTTGAAAATTTTCAATTTATATTCCATCAAATCCTTGAACTTTGTTTTTGTGCCAATGCCTTAAGTGCAGCTTGGACATCTATCTTCAATACCATCAGTTCTT
>NW_006408591.1:9091514-9092865 GCF_000296735.1 Chrysochloris asiatica | reverse complement strand
TAGATGAGTGAATGCCTCCATTGTTGCATCAGTTTGTTGAAATTTTTCAATTTATATTCCATCAAATCCTTGAACTTTGTTTTTGTGCCAATGCCTTAAGTGCAGCTTGGACATCTATCTTCAATACCATCAGTTCTTTATCATAGGCTACCTCTTGATATGTTTAAATATTGACCATTTCTTTTGGATACAGTGACTCTGTGTATGGCATCTGTCTTCTTTTGATGTTTTCTGCATCATTCAATATTTTGTCAATAGAATCCTTCAATGTTGGAAACTGAGGCTTGAATTTTTCTCCAGTTCCTTCAGCTTGAGAAATGCTGAGTGTGATTTTTCCTTTTGGTTTTCTAATTCCAGGTCTTGTCACAATTCATTATAATACTTTGTTTTCTAGAACTGCCATTAGAAATTTTCTGCTCAGGTCTTTGATTTACTCATTTTTCCATGCACTTTAGAATCTCTACACTAAAAAACAAATTCCAGAGTCTCTTATGATGCCCATCTGTATTGTTTTCTTTCTTTCCTGTGTTTTTAATGAACTTTTGCTCTTATCTTTTCTGATGTTCTTGAGGTCACCCCACAGCTCTTTTGGTCTTTGATCATTAGGGTCTAATGCGTCAAATCTATTCTTGAGATAGTCTATTAGCTTTACCACTGTCTCTTCCCACAGATGTAGTCCATTTCATCCCTATGTATTCCAACTGGTGAGGTCCTTGATTATAGTCACATCTTATGTTGCTTAAAAAGATATTTATAGTGAACAATTCGTTGGTCTTGTAAATGCTTATAATGCAATCTCCAGCATCATTTCTATCAGCAAGGACATGTATTCCAACTGTTGATCCATTCTCTTCATTTGCAGCCTTTGCCAAAATTATCAATACATTTTGATTTCATGTTTGATTAATGTCAGCTTCAAGAGGTTTTCTTGTTTTGTTTTATTTTTGTTATTAAGTGCTTTTGAGTTGTTTCCAACTCATAGTGACCTTGTGTAGGGATTCTGAGAAGTGACTGGTGACTTACGAACTGTCAACCTTGCAGTTAAAACTGACATAGTAGTCTAGTGTTTCCCCTACAGAGCCACACCAGGACTCCAAAGAAGTTGGTAGAGTTCTTCAATTTCATCATCATTGGCTTTAGTCATTAATGCGTAAATTTGAATAATAGTGGAACTAATGTTTACCTGTGCTTTATTGACTACCCAAAGGCTTTCAGTTGTGTGGATCATGACAACCTACAGACAACATTGTGAAGTATGAGTATTTCTGAACACTTATTTGTGCTCATGAAGAACCTGTTCATAGACCAAGAGGCAGTTGTTTGAACAGAACATGGGCACACTGAATGGTTT
>NW_006408591.1:9086492-9090866 GCF_000296735.1 Chrysochloris asiatica | reverse complement strand
AGGCAAGGATATCCAAACTTTGTCTCTCATACTTCAGACTTATAGTCAGGAGGGACCAGTCATTGGAAAAGGATATCATGTTTGTAAGGTGGAGTGTCAGAGAAAAAGAGGAAGACTCCCAGCGAGATGAATTGGCAAAGTGAAGCGTGGCAACAATTGTGAGGTTGGCCCAGGACCTGGCAGTATTTTGTTCTGATGTGCACAGGGTTGCTATGAGTCAGTACTGACTCAATGGCACCTACCAACAACAACAACAACTGATTTTCTTTGTAGATGTATGGATAGTATCCTGTCACAGATAGTGTACTTCGGGATAAGTCTTGAACTATTCTTTTTGATGATGAATGCAACACCATTCCTTTTCAAATCATATGATTGCCTGATTCAAAATTTCCAACACCAGTGCATTTCAACTTACTAATGCCTAGGATATATATCTTTTAGCATTCCATTTCATTTCTGACAACTTCTAATTTTTCTAGATTCATACTATGTATATTCCATTTTCTGTAGCTGTTTCTCCTTATTCTGAGTTGTGAGCCATCAATAAATAAGTCTTTACTCCATTCTTGCCATCATGGTTAACTCTATGTTTTGAAGACAGCTCTTCCCCAATTTAATTTTGAGTGCCTTCTAAACTGAGGGGCTCATCTTCCAGCACTATATCAGGCATTTTTCTGGTGCTATTCACAATATTTTCATCTTCTGGCACTGTATCTAACTAACAATGTTCTTCTGCTATTCACAAGGTTTTCAGTAGCTAAACATTCAGAAGTAGTCTGTATTGAAAGTTGAAAATGGTAACAGAACCACTTTTCAGCTTATCTATTCAGAGTCTGCTCTATTTCCAATGCTTGACTCTTAGTTTGTTTTTTTGGTGTCACCGTTGTGTAAAGCAATATCGTACTGCCCCTCTCTCATGTCTCTTTTTGGTTTAATATTGCTCAGATTCTTCTATCAATCTCATTTGATTCATTTTCTGTCTTCCAGAAATTTCTTCAAAGTTTTGGTTCCCTGGTAAACAGTTTTCTATTTTCTAGTACTGGCTGGGCTTTTAAGAAATTTTTATTTGTTATTTCGATAAAATTTTAGGTGCAGAGAAACACATGCACATGGGATTATTTTATCATCTTGAGTCAAAGGATTAATGTGTTTTCAACAATTTTAAACAATGTGTGATATATGGATGAACAACTATAAGAAAAGCATTTTCTGAAGTCATTAAGAAGATATTCTTATTTCCAGAATGGAGGAAATGGTCTCTGCAACAAATTTAAATGCTTGTCATTGGACTCCTTTTAGATGAAAATATATAAATAAACAAACCTATATAAATAAATATGTTTATAAAATATTTATTTATTGCATAGTGGTATTAGTATTTATTGAGTTCATAGTGCATTTTTTAAAAATAGTATTTTAATGTATTTTCAGTGACAGTTTACATAGCAGTTTAGGTTCTCATGTAACTATTTGTACACTCACCAGCTGATCCTTGAAAACCCTATACAAAGTCACTATGAGTCGGAAATGACTTGATGGCACTTAACAACAAGTACAACAACAACATAATTTGTTCATTGACATTGGTTACATTCTTCACAACGTGTGAAAATTCTGTATTTATTCTGTTTTTTTCTGTTTCCATTAATCTAATTTCCCTCTTTCCTTACATGCTCATCTTTATTTGAAAGTAAATGTTGACTGTTGGATTTCAATCACATTTTACTTATTGTTCTTTTGTAAATAATGGCAGTCTTTCTTTCCCTCTTCCTCCTCCTGTTTCTCCTCTTAATCTTTCTTTTCTCTTTATCTCTCAGGTCAGAACAGATTAGAAGTTTTGTTGTAGTGATGAGGAACATTTTTTTAGTTTGTTTTGTTGAGTGATATAAACATCATGGCATTTGTGAGAATTTGCTGCCATTTTATTGTCTTCTTTACATTAAAATAAAGGATAATTTATCAGCTTATTTCTGGAAGGACATTAATACTACTTCTGAATTTCAATATGGAAGTTAAGAGGCTGTATAGTAGGCAATATCATTATCCCTCCTACTCTTAAAACATGATGTTTCAAACATTTATTCAATTTTCAGAGTGTCGTGATCATACTGTTTTTGGTGTGGGTGGAGACGAGTAAGTCTACTTTTGAATCATAATGTAACAATGAAGGCTTTTTATGAGAAGTGACAAGAATAGTTAGTGCTATTTTGGGTCAGAACAAAAATATTCCAGTGAACTTTGTCTGCTTACCATTACAAAGGTACCTGGTAAGAGAACTGCTGTTTCTCTTTTTTGATATTAAAGAACTTGATATTGGGAAACAAAACTCTTTCAATAACATAATTTGGAAAAATAGGGTACAAAATATTCATATGCTATTTTAGGAAGCTGGTATATGTGTTGAGGTGATTGTTTATTTTACAGTACTTCTCAGGATATGAGTGTTTGAATATTTTTGATGACATGGGTTATGAAGTATATTTCATATGAACCCCCCCAAATCTTAAGAAATAGACAATGTTAATGTACTCTACTCTTTCAAAATATCTTGCATGCATACATTGAAATATGTATATTTTTATAATACTATAATAATACTTTATAAATTATTTGAGGACATATAAACATAGACATATCACCATATTTATTAAAAATTCTTATGCCAGAAGTGGATGATTTGAACAGAATTTTTTTCTGTTCAAACCACAGTTTAGGAGGCAAGTCCACATTCACAGTGTCAGTGCTAGGGGAAGGTTTCTCTCTCTTTTTAGACTTTGGGAAAAACCCTGTTTCTTTCAATATCTTAGGCCAATTATTCTTTGGATATCTCCATGTGTGTAGACATCATCTTCTCTGGATCTCTGAGCTTCACGATGTAGAGACCCCAGGTCTAAAAGACACATTCCACTACTAACTTTTCTTTATTGGTAGTAACAGGCCCCTCTGATTTCTACTCACTTCTTTCTCCTTTAAATTCTTATAAATAAAAGGTGCTGAAGGTCAAATCCCAGGGAAGATCTCCCCTTACAATGGAGCAGGGCTGTGATGGGATTAAGGGTTGTTGCATACAACCCCTTCATCCTATTTCCCATATCAAATCATATCATAGGGATCATCACATAACTGCCACATTGCATTGTTACATAGCTGTCAACCCATGGAGAATCATGGCCCCGATAAGGTAACATATATTTTGTTATTGTTGTCATAGTTAAGAGCCATTGAGTCAGCTCTGACTCATACAGTTTCAGGGGAGTGACTGGTGGTTTAACCTGCCTAATTTGCATCTCAAACTGACCTTTCAATTCAGTGCATTAAGCTGCAGTGCCCTACCAGGACATAAAACTAATTGCTTGATTTGAAATTAGCTAAATGAGAGTTCTGATATGATAATTTACATTTCTAGCTATCTGTGTAATCTTGGTCCACCACATGGCTGTTAGGCCAATGATAAGAGACAGGGTTGTCTACTCTATGGCTAAGAAGAGGCACTTCTGATTGAAGATCAGCTACATTCTGTGTTGTTTCTGATCCTCAGTTGTATCCTGTTAATATCCCTATTCCGCCACTCTTCTGTCAGTTTGTCTTACTGTAGTGGCTTGTGAGTTGCTGTGATTCTGGAAGCTATACCACGTTATTTTAAATACCAGCAGGATCACCCATGATGGATTGGTTTCAGATGAGCTTCCAGACAAAGACAGACTAGGAAGAGGGAGTGATGAACTACTTCCAGATATTTAGTCACTGAAAACCTTATGACTAGCAGAGAAACACTGTCAGATATAGTGACAGAAAATGAGACCCTCTGGTTGGAAGGCACTCAGAATGTGACTGGAGAAGAGCTGCTTCCTCAAAGTAGAGTTGATTGTGATGATGCAAATGGAGTAAAGCTCATGGGAGTAAAGTCTATGGGACCTTCATTTGCTGATGGGGCCCAACTCAGAATGAAGAGAAACAGCTGTAAACATCCATTGAAAATCAGAACATAGAATGTACAAAGTATGAATCTAGGAAAATTGGAAATATTGAAAAATGAAATGGAACACAAAAACATAGATAGCTTAGGCATTAGTGAGCTGAAATGGACTGGTATTGGCCATTTTGAATCTGACAACCACATGGTTTACTACACCATGAATGACAAATTGAAGAGGAATAGTATTGCATTTGTAGTCAAAAAGAACATATTCAGATCAGTCATGAGGTACAAAGCTGTCTGTGATAGGATAATATCCATGCACCTACACGGAAGACCAGTTAATACCACTATTATTCAAATTTACACACCAACCCCTAAAGCCAGTGAGGATGAAAGAGAAGGATTCTATCAACTTCTTCAATCTGAAATTGATCAAACATGCAATCAAGATT
>NW_006408591.1:9082212-9084142 GCF_000296735.1 Chrysochloris asiatica | reverse complement strand
TAATAAACCCCATAGTAATGAGTCTTAAATATTTGTGGAGATCACAATGACTTATTCAATGTGGCAGAGGCAGAGTGCCATGGGAGGGATGGCTTTGGTCACAATAAGATAAAGATGGTTGGATATTAGAGGCATGTCTGACATTTGCTTTCCAGACATTGGCCTTCAGGTTATGTGGAGTTGATTCTTCTACTTCTCCCTTACAAAGCCACAGGAGGTCAAAAACTTTTTCTATACTTTTTCTGCAGCACCTGTAAAACGGGAATAATAAGATTAATTATAAGATGATTTAAGGTTCTTAATATGTTTGACATCTGAAAAACATCTAAAAATGGTAGTTTTTGTACATTTCACACCCTACCTCCAATTAAAGAAAAATGATACATTTTCTGAATTTGATTCTGTACCTTTAGTTCCTCTAAAGAGACATTTCAGCTGTAGTAGTTTTCCTGAAAGAAGTCAAGAACAGTTACATTATTGACAGCTATCCTAAAGGTTTGTGGTTAGAACCCTCCCAGTGGCTCCATGGAAGAAAGACATTTTGATCTGCTCTCATAAAGATCGTTGTATAGAAAACCCTATGGGGCAGTTATGCTCTGCTCATGATGCCACTATGAGTGGAATCAACTCAATGGCACTTAACAGCAATAGTTGTTATAAAACTTTTTTATTTGTATAACAGCCCAAGTGATGTTGAGCTGTATAAATGTTCATATATTTTATAATTATGTGTGAAATACTGTAAGGAGCCCTGGTGG
The DNA here is from genome assembly GCF_000296735.1 of Chrysochloris asiatica. NCBI lineage: Eukaryota > Metazoa > Chordata > Mammalia > Afrosoricida > Chrysochloridae > Chrysochloris > Chrysochloris asiatica. Next base: position 9,083,384 of record NW_006408591.1, on the reverse strand, counting down.
CATAGTGAATTGCAAGCTATGCTACTAAGTGCTAGGTGAGCAGTCTGAATCTACCAGTCACTATGCTGGCAAAAGATGAGGCTTTCTGCTCTGGTAAAGATCTACAGCCTTGGAAACCCTATACAGGGTCACTGTGAGTTGGAACCGACTTGGTGTCACAGAACCACCACCACTACCATAAATCACCATCATAATTACTGTTTGAGTTATTTGAAATAGTATCCCATTGGGTGTGGGGAAGAAATATTGCAAGCTTGATTTTATATATTTAAATCTCATTTTTATAATTTTGATTTTTATGTTGGATGTATTAATATAATTGTGTGATGTATATCATTTATAAGTATAGATATGATGGTGGTACTTGTTTTTTTTTTATTTATTTTTATTGCTAAGGTATATAGAAAAATATTTTATAGACCAATGACCTAGAGGACAGGTTTTTAAAACACTGCCTTTCCAATTTTGGAGATGGGAGAAAAGAGTTGTAAATCTTGCCACCGTCAGAATTCCCACAACGCATTGTGTTCTATTGCAACATCATTATGCTAGGAATTTCATCATTATAATGGTTTTCTATAATGGCAGAGGCATATTTTCCATCGATGTTCACACCCCAGTCTTTTAAGATTGATTGAGTAGGGAGCAAGAGGAAACATTTCTTTGAGACTGATAGTACCTGGGAAGATTTTATTTCCCTTTGCTCTGGGAATAGAAAATAAAATATAAGGTTCTTTTGAAAGAGAGTTTTGAAAAATGTAAGCTAGATATTAAGCGACAACCATGCCCAAATTAACTGTTTCTCCTAGCCCTTCCTTCCATTCGCTCTTGAAATAAAGATATCAGTGCTATCAGATTGGAGGTATGTACAATGATGTCATGTTTCAGAAGCTAGTGGAATGCAATGCTTGGTATGTAAGCACATGTGTGTATGCATGCAAATGTACCAATGTGTGTGCATACTCATTTTTGTGTAACATAAAGATTGCTGTCAAGTTCATTCTGACTCATGGAGACTCCAAATGTATCAGGCTAGAAATGTACTCCGTGGGATTTTTAATGGCCGATTTTTTGGAAGTAGATCATCAGGCACTTCTTGGCAGTGCTTCTGAGGTGCTTTTGATTAGCAGCCAAAGCTATTAACTATTTGCACTAATGAGGGTTGTCTACAT
>NW_006408591.1:9078241-9078877 GCF_000296735.1 Chrysochloris asiatica | reverse complement strand
GACTCACTTTCCTGAAAGATTTGTAAAGAATTATAGCTCTCAAAATATTATACAGGGTTGATATGAGTTGGAACCAACTTGACAGTTCCTACTGACAATAACAAAGAAGTAAAACAAAACAAAACAAAACAAAACAAAAAACCAAAAACCCAGGAGAACAATTTAATTCTTAAGGCTTGAGTTCTCTGAAACCATCTAGGCAATGGCTTAACCTTCTACCTCGACTCTATGTGTTGGTCATCCTCTCTCTGGATTTTATTTTGAGGCCCCTCAGCCTTGTGCTTCATCTTCATCTTCCAAGTCCTCCAGGATGGTAACTCTGTTCCCTCAGTTTTGGGTGGCCTCATTCTCCTAGTCCTTGACCTGTTCTTCTGCCTCTTGAATATATTGGCCCCACTCTCTCAGTTTTAGGCAACAGATCCATCCCCTCCTCTCTGGATGTGGCTTCACCCACTGCTTCTCACCATCTGCACCATCTCCAGTGTTACAGATCTCCTCATTTTTTTTCTTAGCCCTCACCAGAATAGTCTTTGATGCCCATAATTCCAACAATAGTCTCTTCAAAGCATTCAAGGTTTTTATTATTGTTGTTAAGTGCTGTTGAGTTGGTGCCAACTCATAGCGACCCTGTATAGG
>NW_006408591.1:9067889-9077096 GCF_000296735.1 Chrysochloris asiatica | reverse complement strand
GTTATTATTTTCTACTCTAATCCCTTGCAACTGACTAGGTGATCACATTAAATTGTATCATGGTGTCTATCATAAAACTGCCAAAATGCATCACCAATTAACCGTCAAATCACTGAGAAACTTGGCTTAGGCAAGTTGATACAAATCTCTGGGGGAAAAAAATTCAATTCATGATGTTGTTGTTAACGGCTCTGTTTAGGGTTTCCAAGGAGCAGCAGGTGGGTTTGAACTGCCAACCTTGCAGTTAGCTATCTAGTGCTAATTCTATAGTGCCATACCAGGACTCCTTAATTGATGATATATGCATGTATCTTTTAAAAAACCAAGTGGGATTATATTATAAATATTAGGCTGTTCAACCTGCATTTATTCACTTCACTATGAATATTTTTAACTTTTCCCTTCTGTAGGATTCATGGCATTCCAATGCATAGTGTCAATATAATTTATTTAGCTACTGTCTTTATCACCAACACTGTAATAGTCTTCTGATGTGTCTTTGTATAAGTAACTGGGGAAAATTAATAGAAATGAAATAGCTCATTCACAATGTATGCCACTTTAAAATTTACATCTCAGTGTACATTTTACACTTTAAAATTCACATCAATTTATCCTCCCACCACTAATACATTGCTTTGTTTTCTCCAAATACTCATATATTTATGTTTTATAGGCAAAATGGCATTTAGTATTTCTGTAAATCTGTTTTCATTAATACAATAATGTGTGAGACTGGGTATCTCTTGATAAGGTAATAGGCCATGTGTTTCTCCTAGACATAGGCAGTTTTATAAGTATTACCTCTAGAGTAGGCCATTAGAGTTGACAGCATCCCTGTTTGAATACTTAGGATTGACAAAGAAGCCAGAGCAGATGCTGTGGGAATTATGGTTTTGAGTAAACTTTGGTTACTCAAACATCAAAAGTTTCACCTGAGTGACTCATCTCCCAAATCCAACAGAGGTAATGGAATAAATTGCACAGCCTTTTGGCTATTTAGTCTGCTCTTGTGAAATGAATGGTCCCTACTTTCTCCCCTGGATTTTATGTTGGGAAAGTGATTTATTGGTTAGACCTTACATTGCAATTCAGTAAGGAGGTTTGAGACTTGAGTCCCTGTACACAGAAACTTAGAGAAAAATTATTTAACATTTTAAAACTCAGGTAACAATATCTACTTCATCGAGTTGAATCAAACATCGAATTTTGTGGGTACACACCTCTGTCTAATGCATTAATGATCCTTCATGTCATTTCATTATTTTCTTAGGCTTTATTATTTTATTTTGTTTTGGATAGTAAAAAGCTTGTGTCTAGAGATAAACCAAAGTTACCATTATGAAAGATATGTGAAATAAAAATGTAATTGATCATATAAGTTATTAGATACAAAGTAAATAATATAGCTTTAAATATGCAGTGTTATACAGATTAGATCTTGTAACAATTACAAGATTTTAAAATTTCTTACTAAATTTTTATGACCTTCAAATGGTCTGACTACTTTGTATTCTCTGAACATTTCATGTACTCTTTCATCAGATTCTATTGTTAAAATTCATTGCATGGTCTCTACAGACAAGAAGCAAAAGTTTTGCACTGCTATAGCCTTTCAGTTAAATGGCAAAACTCCACATTTCCTCATTTTACCCAGAGATAGTATTTTTTTTTTTTTTGTCTTCCACACATTTTTCTTGTTTCAAAGATATTTTCAAGTCTAGTGTTATATAAAAGTCAGATAATAACATTCTGGAATCCTGCAGGTTTTTAAAGGAAATGCAATTTAAAAATGCATACATTGATAGCTATTTACCAGGTCTATGCATTTTCTGGTTGTGATGTTAATATAGAATTGCTAATACTACCTACTTTTGAAAAACATTAAAATAATTATTTTTAGAAGTAATGTTATTTACTTTTAAGTGTGTGTGTGTGTGTGTGTGTGTGTGTTTGGGGGAGGGGAGCCTAAGCCATATATCGCTTGTTGTTCTAAAATATATTTAAAATGCAATCTATTTTATGAACAATAGGACATTTTAAAGATTCATCTTAAAATAGAAGTTCCATTTTCTTTTAAAATGTTTAAAACTTGACACTGTATAGTTTTGGAATGTTTCCTGATAATTTGTGGTTCTGAAAACTATAGTTCTTAGTTAAACTATACTTATTTGAAGATGTCTTAACTTTTATTATGAGGGTACTCTGACCCAAATAAAAGAATAAAATCATGTCACTTGGTATTCTTTGTATTACATTCAGTCTGGTCAAACAGAATCATCTATTTGAAAAGCTATTGTGAAAGAACACTACAAAAGATTAAATTGCATGTAAGTTTGGTAAAAAAAAAAAAAAAAGAGCTTTTACTGATCAGTTAAAATATATCCAAAGGCACAATCACTTTCTGCATTTTTATAATCAATGGTGGGTTAGAAATATAATTTTGTATATGAAATAAAAAAAATGCACTTACTTAGTCTTAACTGAATGGCCTAAAAGAGTTGAATAATCTCTAATAGTTGCCAGGGAGAGACGTTGACACTTGTGAAGAACCAATTTTATAGTCTATTCATCTATCTGTCCTGGTGTGGCTTTGCAGGATAAGTGCTGGACTGCTAATACAAAGTTGGTTGTTCAAACCCTCTAGTCAGTCTTCGGAAACCTATATAGAGTCATTGTGAGTCAGAACCAATTCAAGGGCACTTAAAAACAACAACCACAACTTTCATTTATTGAGCCAGCTTTTAACAAACCTATGTTCTTCTTAAGTACTCTGCTAGGCACAGAGTTTGTGGTGAGCCATGTTAGTGGTACAAGGATCAATAAAGCATAGTACCTTAGGATTTGACAAGCTTGAAGATAAGAAGGTATAGAGCAACAATCATATAAAGAACAAATGATAATAAAAGATGAATGCAAAGTAGTAATCAATATTAATGCTAACATTAGTATGTTGTTATTGCTAACTCCTGCTGACTCTACCTCAGACTCATGATGACCCAAGGCCCAACAGATTAAAATGTATCCGAATCCAGTGCCATCCCCCTAATAGGTTGCAGATAGAACTGTTGCGATCCATAGGGTTTTCATTAAGTGATTTTTTTGGACATAGATTACCAGGTCTTTTTTCCTAGTCTGTCTTTATCTGGAAGTTCCACTGAAAGCTCTTTATGATCACAGCAACATGCAAGTCTGCAATGATAGGCAAATAGTGACTGCATGAGATGCATTAGCCAGAAATCAAACCTGGGTTTCCTGCGTTGAAGGTGAGAATTCTACTAAAAAATACACAGTGAAGAGTTTGTAGGTCTATCTTAAAAAGATGATTGATGGTGACTGCATCCTACAGAACACAAGTGTGCAAGGGTAGTAGACTAAAAGCATGTGTATTTTGGTCAATACATACAAACAAGCAAGTCAGGGAACTGATGGAAGGGAAGAGACTATTGCTGGATTGAACTGCTTCCAAAGCTACATTTACATATGTGGACTCCTTTACAATTCTGATTTACGCTGCATCACACCCAGTTGGCAGAAGGGAGCTGAGGTGGCTATGGTAACATGACAAAACTCAGTATTAATATTCACAAACATATGGAGGCAGCAGTCCTTTAAAAACAACAATAATATCAGCAGTGGCAGAGGCAACAGTAACAACCATAGTAATTTGTAACTCTAGCCTCTGGAGAAACGAACAGCACATATTACTTTTTAATAATCAATCACAAATTAATGAATTGCTGCAATCCTCAAACTTGTTTTTCCCTCTAGCTTGTCATTATCTGCAGATGTCAAAACAAGGAAAATGAATGGACTAGATTTCTTTCAGTTATTTGTTAGTAATAATTATTCCCCTAAAAAAATAAACTCTGAGCAAGAGCTCCTTCCTAAGTGGCTTAAATTTAAATATATTTTTAATGCTCTTTTTGAAAACCTTGTAGAAATTTTGAGATACTGCCTTGTTTCTTTTCTGAACCATGTCTAGTAGTTTACCTGAATAACTGCTCAAAATTCAATACAGAACATGATTGAAATGCACATCCCTTATTCCTATAAAAAAGATGCAGATTCATTAGGTATGAAGCAGTGCCCAGGACCGTGCATTTTATATGTCAGAGTACTAAGCCAGGCTGTGAAAACCACAGCTTGTCTTCTTGGTGTTCTGGTGGCTGGACCTTAGGATAGGTAGTGTACATCCTCTACTCTGAAAATTATTTTAGTAATTTTTTTCCTCAAGCTTTTTTCCCCCCCTTCTCTTCACTACAAACCTTTGTTCTTTGAGATAAAATGTTATGATGGAAAGAGCCAGGTGCAGAATAAAGTCTGGGTTTGAATCTTAGTTGTGAAATTTATTAAAAGTAAAACCTTGGCACAGGCAAGTAATTCTTGAGTCTCAGTTTTTCCATCTGTGAAATGGCCTTAAGGATCTTCCTCTTCACTAGAGTGCATGTATAAATTCCAAACAACAAACAAACAAAACCATTCATGGGGACCATAAAACCAAAACCCAAACCCACTGCCATTGAGTGAATTTTGACTCATAGTGACCCCTTCTGTAGGACAGGGTAGAACTGCTCTTTAGGGCTTTTGAAACTGTAGATCTTCACAGAAACAGACACCTCACCTTTCTCTTGACCAGTGGCTAGTAGGTTTGAAATGCTGCTCTTGTGGACTAGCAGCCCAATGCCTAGCTCATAGGAACACCAGGGCTCCTATGGTGACAATAGAGAATGCCTTACTCAATACCTGGTACATATTAAGTGCTTAACTATAACTTGCACTACTGTTATTACCTAGATTTCTATTTTTCACTATTTTCCTGCACTTGAGTATGGGGTTAGTTTATGGAAGATTAGTAGTGCCCAAGTCAGTGGGGTGTTTTCTGTTCTTTCATTCCCCTTTCCCTTTCCCTTTGGCTCTGAGTTATGCATCATAGATGAAGATTTGATTTCAATAATGAGGTAAAGAAAGGAGATTGTTTATGGAAGCTGGACACCAGCAGAAAGATCATGATGCAGTGAAATTCCTGAAAATTCTTGAACCTTTGTAGTGTGCTAAAGAGGAAAAAGAAGGCAGGGAAAAGGTATGGTGTTTACATTTGTGTTGTCTGTTGTATGTGCTGAACAAAGAATGCATATACTGACATTTTTCTAATATCTTCCTTTGCTTTTGAAAGTAGACAAGGTGCAGTCATGTGAGGATAGAGGTTAGAAAAAGATTTGCTAATTAATATTGTCCATTCGGTGTTCTCAATTACTGTCGAAAGAGACCTAGTAGAATGGTGGAGAGCTAAGAAATGTTCAATGTTGTGTGTACTGTTTTCTGTGCCTAGTGCATTTTACAAAGCCTGTTACCCAGCCATTGTTTTGGTATGGTGGGAGCTTTCAGTTTCTGAATAACCATTGGATAAGGATCCTTGAATAGAGGAAGATATGTTGACTTTGACTTGTATCATGAATTAGAAAAAAGAATTTCTCAAAAATCTGCCTGGTCTTTCCTAGTGAAGCAATGCTAATGGGCTTTGAGTGTTTTACCAGAGATTCTGCTTATGGGTCAAATTCACTCTTAAAAGTTTTTTACTTCTTAGCAGCACTATACTTTTAAAATGATGTAAGTCACTAATGTAAACAAAACAGCCAGAAAATTTTAGCTAAAATTCCAAATTTCTAGTCTTTCTTGAAAAACCTGAAACATAATAATATTGGCCTGGAGCTGGGAACAAACACACCAGATTTTCATGACTACCACCTGGTCATGTCCATTTAACCTTCTTTACTCATTACATTTCTTGACTGTCCCTCATAGGCATTTGTATTTGTGACCTTCGACTTGACAATAAAAGCTCTAGACTCAAATTGCCTGGGTTTGATTCCCTCTACATCAATTATCCCAAGTAACTAGCTAGTTAATAAATCTTTGTGTTGTTTTCTAATCTGAAATACAGGAATGATGAGAATACTATTTATATTATATGTAATAATATCTACACCATAGGGTTGTAAAAAGAGATATATAAGAAAAATGCATTTAAAGCCTATAGGAAAATAATAAGAGTCCTGGTTTGGTGCCATAGGATAAGCACTGGACTGCAAGATCCATTTGAACCACAAAGTAGGTGGTTTAAATCCATCAGCCCCTCCTTGGAAACCCCATAGAGGGTCACTACGAGTCAGAACTGACTCGAAAGCACTTAACAACAACAATCTTTTTTTTTTTTTTTCTTAAATGTTTTATTGTGAATTATATGATAGTTTACATGGGAAAACATTAGTTTTACATTCATTCTATTGTATATCGTCTCATTGCCATGGTTACAATCCCCTCCACGCAATCCTTCCTAGTACTCCCCAGGTCTTCAGCATACAGTCGCTTTCCCTCTCTGGATCTAAAGTCTCCAACTGCTCCATCTCTCCACGTCATCATCTCTGGCTCCATTTCAGGCATCACTGCTTCTCTGGGTAGGGTCCCGCTCTCTGCTCTTCTCACTTGATGGTCTTAGGGACCTCCGCTCCTAGACTGAAAAGTTAATCACTCCCCTCCTTGCTATAAAACGTCTATTTTTACATTTCTGACCCTCACAATCAGTCCTGATAACAAAACAATCATTTTTAATATTATGTTTTTGTTGTTGCTATTAGATCAAAAGGGTAGTTGCATCATTAATAGCCTCTGTGGAGTGATCCTAGCTACTGGGGGAGAGAATGAATTTTTACCAATTAAATGACTGGATATTTTATGACTATAGTTTTCTGCTGCATAAGATACTTTTAAATGTTCGTACTGAAAAAAACAGTAGTAGAATGTACATCTTCAACTTAGATTCAACGTTTACATTATATCCCATTTACCTTCCAAGTATACATATGTATTTTTCTTTGATTTGATTGCATGTTTGCAGAAACCGAATTCTTCACCACAAATCCATTTGCAAGAATCTTCTAAGAAACAAAAAAGAACTCCCTATAGTATTACTATTAAACCTAGGAGAAAAATAAGCAGAATTACATTTTATCTAATCCATGTGTGAATTTCCTTGTACTGTGACTATATTTTATAAGAATTTTAAAGTGTTTAATGATTGTTCACACATTACAATGACACTTTTGTCTTTCAATTTATAAAAAGTATACATAATTGATAAACAAACCACATATATTTAAAGTACACATTTTGATAATTTAGACATGAAGCTATCACCACAATCAGCATAGTAGATAGGAAAATGAGCATCACCTCCAAAACTTGAAAATCCTTCCCTTTGTCCCTTCCCAGACCTTATCCCTTATCCTCAGACATCTGTTGTTCTTTTTCTGTCACAAGATATTAGTATGTATTTTCTGGAATGTCGTATAAAATGGAATCATATAGTATCTTCTATTTTGTGTCTGGCTTCTACTTCTCAGCATAATTATTTTGAGACTGCCTCATGGTTTTATGTGTATCATTAGTTCATTCTTTTTAATGCTGAATATTATTCCATATTAAGGATTTGTACAATATGTTTATCTGTTCACCTGTTAATGAATATCTTGATGGCTATTGCAAATAAGCCTAATATTAAAGTTTGTGAACATATTTTTGTATGAACATATTTTGTATGCTTAATTTTGTTTTGGGTTCATTTTTAGGACAAGAATAACTGTCACAACTTGTCTGTCAGTTTATAGTGCTGTGGTGGCTTGTGTGTTGTTCTAATGCTGGAGCTTTGCCACCAATATTTTAAACACCAGAAGGGTTACCATGGTGGACAGGTTTCAGTGGAGTTTACAAATTAAGATAGATAGGAAGAAGAAGAGACAGACCACTTCTGAATGGTTAACCACTGAAGACTTTATGAATAACAGCAGAACATTTTCTGATACAGTGCCAGAAGATAAGTACCTCAGGTTGGAAGAAACTCAGAATGTGACAAGGGAAGAGTTACTTCCTCAAAGTAAAGCTTACTTTATGGATACGACAGGAACAAAGCTTTTAGGACCTGTATTTGCAGATGGGGGACAATTCAAAATGAGAAGAAATAGTTGCAACCATCCATTAATAATTAGAATAGGGAATGTATGAAGTATGAATCTAGGAAAATGGGAAGTTGTAATAAATGAAATGGGACACATAAATATGGAGATCCAAGGAATTAGTGAACTGAAAAGGACAAGTATTGGCCAATTTGAATCTGACAATCATAAGGTTTAGTATGCAAGGGATGATAAATTGAAGAAGACTGCATTTACATTCATCATTAAAAAGAGCATTAGACTGTAATGATCAAAGACCAGAAGAGTTGTGGGATGTTACCAAGAACATCATACAAGAAGAATGCAAAAGATCATTAGAAAGAAAGAAAGAAATAAAACACCAAAATGGATGCCAGAAGAGACTGTGTAACTTAGTATTGGACATAGAGAAGTTAATGTGAACCAAGAAATGCGGAGTAAAACAGTTTGAATAGACAATTGCGAAGGGCAGCTTGAGAGGACAAAGTCTAGTATTATAATGAAATATTTGAAGAGCTGGAGTTAGAATTCCAAAAGGGAAGAACACGCTCAGCATTTCTTAAGCTGAAAGAACTGAAGGAAAAAAAATGCAAGCCTTGACCTGCAATTAAAGAATTCTGTGGGCAAAATATGAAATAATGCAGAAAGTATCGAAGGAAGATGGAAGGAATATAGAGTCACTGTTGCAAAAAAATGCTCAACCATTTCAAGAAGGAGCATATGATCAAGACACAGTGGTATTGAAGAAAGAAGTCTAAGCAACACACAAGGTATTGGTGAAAAGCAAGACTCTAGGAATTAATGGAATACAAATAGAAATATTTCAACAGACTGATGTAGAATTGGAAACATTCACTTATCTATGCCAAGAAATTTGGAAGACAGTTGCTGCCAACCAGTTGGAAGAGATCCATATTTGTGCCCATTTCAAAGAAAGGTGACCCAACAGAATGCAAACATTATTGAACAGTATCACCAATAGCACATGCAAGTAAAATTTTTCTGAAGATAATTCAAAAACAATTGCAACAGTACATCGACAGTCAACTTCCAGAAATTCAAGCCCCATTTAGAAGAGGATGCGAAACTAGGGATATCATTCTTGACATCAAGTTGAACACGGATGAACATAGAGCATACTAGAAATATGTTACTTGTGTTTTATTGACCATACAAAGGCTTTTGTTTGTGTAGACCATAGAAAAATGTGGATAAC
>NW_006408591.1:9063718-9066639 GCF_000296735.1 Chrysochloris asiatica | reverse complement strand
GACTCGATGGCACCTGACAACAACACAACAACAGAGCAAAGCTATCAGTTTGAGGACTAAAGAGCACCTCTTCCAATCCATGGTATTTTTAGTAGCTGCATATGCTTGTGAAAGTTTTACAATACATAAGGAAGACTGTAGAAGAATGCAGTCTATTGAGTTGTAGTGTTGAAGAAGAATATGAAAAGTACCATGGTTTGCCTGAAGAAAAAACAAATCTGTGTTGGAAAAAGTACAGTCAGAATGCTCCTTATAAGCCAGGATGAGGAGACTTCATGTCTCATACTTCAGACATGTTATCATGAAAGACCAGTCGCTGGAGAAGGACATCATATTTGGCAAATGGAGGGTTAGTGAAAAAGAGGAAGACACCCAACAGGATGGATTGAATCAGTGGTAGCAGCAGTGGACTCAAACCTAGACACAACTGAGGATGGCACAGAACTGGACACTGTTTCATTCTGTTGCACATAAGGTTGTTGTGAGCTGGAAATGACTAGACAGTACCTAATAACATTACACATGGACCTTATTTGATGGAATATACAGGAATCAAATTGACTACATCTGTGGGAAGACACATGGCGTGCACTCAATACCATTAGCCAAAACAAGGCCAGGTGCAGACTATGAATCACACCATCAATTACACATATGCGAGGTCAGTCTGAAGCTGAACATATTAAAACCAGTCCAGCAACAGCCAAAATGTGGCCTTAAGAATATCCCACCTGAATTTGAAGACAAGCTCAATAAATGTTTTAATGCACTGGATACTAATGACCGAAGACCAGACAGGTTGTGGGATGACATCAATAGCACCATTCATACATGAAGAAAGTACAAGGTCATTAAAAAGATCAGAAAGAAAGTAAACACCAAAGTAGATGTCATAACAGACTCTGAAATTTGCTCCTGAGCTTAGAGAGGCTAAAACAGCTGGAAGAAATCACAAAGTAAAAGAGCTGAACAGAAAATTTCAAAGGGCAGATTGAGAAAAAGTAAAGTATTATAATGAGATGTGCAAAGACCTAGAGTTAGAAAACCAAAAAGTAAGAACATGCTAACATTTCTCAAGCTGAAAGAACTCAAGAGGAAATCCAAGCCTCAAGTTGTAATACTGAAGACAATACGGCTGTTTGTTGAATGATGCAGGGAGGGTCATGGAAGGAATGCACAGAGAGTTACTGTATGAAAAGTATTGGCTGATTTTCAACTATTTCAAGAGGGACCATGTGATCACAGACCAGTGATATTGCAAGAAGTTCAAGCTGCACTGAAAACATTGACGAAAAACAAGGCTCCAGGAATTGATGGAATACAAATTGAAATGTTTCAACAAACTTATGCAACACTGCAGTTGCTCACTTATCTGTGCCAAGAAATTTGGAAAACAGCTACCTGGCCAGAGGATTGGAAAAGGTCCATATTTGTGTACATTCACAAGAAATGTGACCCAATAGAATACAGAAACCGTCGGCAATCTAATTAATATCACAAGCAAGTAAAATTCTGCTGAAGATAATTAAAAAGTGGTTGCAGCAGCCCAGCAACAGGAAGCTTCCAGAAATTGAAGCTGGATTCAGAAAAGGACATGGAACTAGAGATATTATTGCTTACATCATATAGGTCTTGATTGAAAGAAAAAAAAAAAAAAACCAGAAAAATGCATACTTGTGATTTATTGATTATACAAAGGCATTTGACTGTGTAGATATAACAAACATATGGATAACATTGTGAAGAATGGTTATTCCAGAACACTTAATTGTATTCAAGAGGAACCTGTACATAGACCACGAGGCAGTGAATAGAACATCAAGAGATACTGAATGGCTTAAAATCAGGAAAGGTGTTTGCCATGGTTGTATCCTTTCACCATATTTATTTAGTCTGTATGCTGAGCAAAGAATCTGAGAAGTTGGATTATATGAATAAGAATATGGCATCAGGATTAGAGGAATAGTCACTAACAACCTGTGATACACAGATGACATAGCATTACTTTCTGGAAGAGAAGAAGAATTAAGAAACTTAATTATGAAGATCAAAGACTAAGATCTTCAGTATAGATTGCACCTCAATGTAAAGAAAAGGAAAATCCTCACAACTGGACCAGTAAACAACACCATGATAAACAGGAAAATATTGAAGTTGTCAAAGACTTTATTTTGCTTGGATTCACAGTCAACATTGATGGAAACAGCAGTCAAGAAATCAAAGGACATGTTGCATTAGTCAAATCGCTGAAAAGGTGTCACTTTGAGTCTGATTGAAGCCATGATATTTATAATCACCTCATAAGTTTGTGAATGTTGGGTAATGAAAAAGGAAGACCAAATAATACTAGATGCATTTGAATTATGGTGTTGCTGAGGAATATTGAAGTAACATGTACTGCTAGAAGAACAAGCAAATCTGTTTTGGAAGAAGTACAGCCAGAATTCTCCTTAGAAGCAAGCATGGTGAAACTTCCTCTCTTGTACTTTGGATTATGTTGTCTGGAGGGACCAATCCCTGGAAAAGGACATGCTTGGTAAAGTGAAGGGTCAATGAAAAAGGGGAAGATATCCAACAAGATGATAGTGGGTTGACATAACAACTATTGTGAGGATGACACAGGACCTAGCATTGTTTCCTTCTGTTGTGTATAGGGTCAGTATGTGTTGTTACTGAATAAATGGCACCTAACCACAACATTGGTTATGAATCGGGCTGCAAACCTTAAGGTCAGCGGTTGGAAACTACCAGCTGCTCCACGGGAGAAAGATCAGGCTTTCTACTCCCGTAAAGATTTACACCCTCGGAAACCCTGTACAGGGTCGCTATGGGTCGGAACCGACTTGACGGCACTTAACAACAACAACAACCACAACATGATGAGTGATTAAGTCCATCAGTTTGTTGCTGTGTTTTAGTTT
>NW_006408591.1:9059406-9060008 GCF_000296735.1 Chrysochloris asiatica | reverse complement strand
CAGAACAGCTGGTAGTTTCGAACTGCTGACCCTGAGGTTCACAGACCGATTTGTAACCACTACACTACCAGTTTAGAAATACAGAAAATTAATACTGAGATCTAAGAAATGACAATACATTGAAAGGGCAAAGGAGTAGATGGAATTAGTGAACTTGAAAATCAAACTCTCAATATGAGTATTATAAAATAATCAGAAAAAAGAATGAAAAATCCAAAGAAAGCCTAAGAGTTAGGTGGAACACCATGAAAAGGAAGAACATATAAGTAATTGTAATTCCAAAACAAGAAAAGACACGCATACAGAAAATTGTTGAAGACTTGATGGAAGTCTTCCGTAACATCACGAAAGACAGGAAGATATGCATACAAGAAGCTGAATGAACACCAAACAGGATAGATTGCACCCCCCCACCCCAAATCACCAAGACATATCATAAACAGACTTTTCAAAATTAAAGACAAATAATTAAAGAATCCTGAGAGCAGCTTGAGAAAAATGAAGTCACCAGCAAAGTAAAACCAATAAGACTATGTTCAGATTTCTCAGCAGAAACCATGCAAGTAAGAAGACAATAGAATGACATATACAAAACTCTGAAA
>NW_006408591.1:9024513-9057117 GCF_000296735.1 Chrysochloris asiatica | reverse complement strand
GTGACTAGAGGGTGTGACTGAGTGATGGGCATCCCTCATCCCCACCACTGGTGGGTTCTTCTGCCACACATCACACAGATACTCTCAGTGCAAAAGCCATCCCTGAACTGTTTTTTAATAGGGAAAAGGCCAGTAAAAGGGGTTTGGAGAGGGAAAGAGAGTTTAAAAACAAAACAGGCTGAAAATTAAATGAAATCCTGAGGTACAACATAACAATCAACAGTGATATCTTGAAATCTATCAGGTAGCTTTGAAGGCAAGAAGCTGAAAGAGGGCATTAAAGTCATACTCATATTAGACTACAGAATTTTTTTCTTCCTTCTCTCCCTTTTCTGCAATTATATTCTACAGTATCCAGTCTATTTTTTGTTGTTGTTGTTGTCGTTGTTGTTGTTGTTTTTCCTGTTGTTTTGTTGTTGCTGTTTTATGCTCCCCTTTTACCTTTGGGAGACTCTTTCTCTCCCTGTATTAGCTATATTCAATTTCTGGTTAATGAACCTAATTTACATCCATTACCTGTCTTTGGAACTTGATTGCTTGCCTTGACGGCTTCTCTGTGAACAGCTTCCTTATGCTTGTAGTAACC
Source organism: Chrysochloris asiatica (assembly GCF_000296735.1). Classification (NCBI taxonomy): domain Eukaryota; kingdom Metazoa; phylum Chordata; class Mammalia; order Afrosoricida; family Chrysochloridae; genus Chrysochloris; species Chrysochloris asiatica. Next base: position 9,056,531 of record NW_006408591.1, on the reverse strand, counting down.
AGCCATTCTGACATTTTTGTTTTGGGTTTTTCCTGGTGATCTTTCTTTGAGGATGTATCTTCTATGCCTCTAGCTATTCCAGGATGGTCTGCTTGTTCTTTCTAGTGGAGGTATTCCACCTCAGAAGGTTCTGGATGGGACTCAGGATTCCACCGAAGGTCCTATGCTGTGCAAAGGCTCCACAAGAGGCCTATTTCACTGGGCAAGTTTTAGAATCCCTTTTAGGTATTCCAATCAGTTATAGGCTGAAGATGGGCTTACAACTTTTCTGTAATCTTGTTTCCCAACATTCATTTCTATTCCATTCAAGTGTCTATTTTACAATAGTAGGCAAGGTAAACCAATATTCATAAGACTGTTAAGCATCTTAGTATTATTTCCCCTCTTCAAACTATGCCTAGATCCCTTTATCACAGAGCCCTGTTGTTGGAAGGTTGAACATGCATCACTATTTACCTCTGTCCCACTTGGACCATGCAAACCAATCTCAGTGTTCCCCTATCTACCTTGTTCTTACACCTCCTCCCTCTTCTTGTATTGCCCTCCCCAACACCCAAACTATGATGTGTCTGCCCTTTCCCTGTGCTCTACTGTTGCCTCCCTCCACCTTCCCCTAAATCCCCCACCCAAACCCCACCATTGTGTTTACCTTATATTCCATTAACTTTTCCCTCTATTTAAGACAGTCTATTTTGTCTTGTAATCTACCTGACCTTCTCACCATCTGGATCTCTGTTCCTCTGTGTTTACTTTCTTTCACATTGTAATTGTTTTTATTATAGATTGATCTCCCATATCCTCTGAATTTGTTCTTACAGTTTTATTCTGTTCTCAACTCTTCCAGTTGTCGATTGAGTTCCGGATAATGCTGCCATGTATGTCAATATCTGGTTGTTGTCTGTTCTTGTTGGTTCTCAGTCCACAAAACTCCCTTTAGGATGTTTTTCAGCACAGGATTGGATTCTTGGTGGGCAGATTTTTTCTTTCAGGATTTTATATATGTTTCCCCTTTGCCTTCTTGCCTGCATGGTTTCTGTTGAGAGATCCAAGCTTAATCTGATTTGTTTGCCTTTGTATATTACACTTGTCTTTTCCCTAGCTGCTTTCAGGAGTCTGTCCTTATCTTTGATTTTGGAGAGCTTTATTATTATATATCTTGGTGAATTTCTTTTAGGGTCTATCCTTAGCTTCTTGAATGTTTATCTTTTTGCTTTTCAGGATGTTAGGGAAATTTTCTTTCAGAAGCTCTCCAACTATCTCCTCTGTGGACTTGTGTGATTCTTCCTGTTCCTAAATGCCTATAGTTTTTAAGTTGTTCCTCTTCAAATTATGAAGAATGAGAATTTACTTATATGTTAGTAGTATTGAGAGTTTTATCTTGCAGCTCATTAGTTCTGGCTTCCATCTCTTCAGTTCTTCTCCTTTGCCCTTTCAGTGTATTGTCCATTTCTAATATTCTATTATTAATCATTTGGACCTCTTTCTGTAGGTTTTGAATTGTTTCCAATGCTCTATCTATATTATTTAATTGTTTCTGTAGTGCTTTCATGACTCCTTCCTTAGTTTTCTCAACTCCATTTTAATGTGTTTTGAAACATTTTATAATCATTTTACTGAATTCCTTCTTCAAGCATTTCCAAAGCCTGCCCTCCTTCCAGTATGGAATTCAGGTCTCCCTATAGCTCATTTGTCTCAGATATTTTATTTTGTTTCTGGACATGTGCTGATATGGTCATTTGTTTCTGTTTTTTTTTTTTTTTTTTTTTGGGGGGTGTGTGTGTGTGGATATTCAGGTGTTAGCTGTGGCCTTAATACTTAGATGGGGGTGTGTTTTGATATTTTTTTTATACTTTCAAATTTCCTCCAGGTAGATGTATCAGGAGATGGGCTTCCGTTTTCATTCTTCTTCCTGAGAAATTTCAAGATGCCACTGTTGGTCATTATGCCTTAACTCAGGATTCAATTTTTTGCCTGTTTCCTTTTTAGTCTGCCTGTCCCACTCCACAAACCGTTTTTCCTAGTAATAAACAGTTTAGGGCAGGCTGTGGCCATTTTGTGCTGCTGTTTGGTTTTAATTGGAAACTGTCCCTTCGAATTTTGGGAAATCTGTGCACATGTGTAATGGAACCTTCTGGGGATGGGGGTGGGGGTAGGGTATCCACTGGCTCAGGCACCCCTCTAGTCACTAGAATGGAGGTACACAGAATGGAGGCACACAGATACAAAATAAAGAATGTCCACATCTTTATCTCCGCAGTTCTGTCAGGCATCTGTGGTTGCTCTGATCCTTCTCGCCCAAGATGGCCACTCAGGAATCAGCTGAGCACCTTGGATTAGAAAGCACTGGATTTCTTGCTTCTGCTACAAATTCCGCTGGCTGTAAGCCTTACAACTTTCTAAATATTACTTTTTATGTGATTCAGAGTTCTGTGACCATCCCCTGAAACTTCTTGGTCTGGTATTCTCTGTTGTTGCTGATGGAGCTCCTCACTGCACTTCTCCCTATCACTCATCTTGTTTATTCTCCTCATATATGAAAATTATCACAAGTAAACTTTTGCTGAAGAAAATGTAAAATATGATTAGAACAGTACACTGATAGGGAACTTCCAGAAATTCAAGCCAAATTCAAAAGAGGACATGAAGCAGGGAATATCACTGATAATGTCAGATAAAACTTGGGTGAAAGCAGAGAATACCGCAAAGATATTTATATGAGTGTTATTGACTATGTAAAAGTATTCAGTTCTATGGATCATAACAAATTCTGGATAAAATTGTGAAGAATGAGAATTTCAGAACACTTAATTATGTTCATATCAAACCTGTACATAAACCATGAGACAGTTGATTAAACAGAACAAGGAGATATTTTGTGGTTTAAAATTAGGAAAGGTGTGCAACAGGGTTGTAATCTTTCACCACACTTACTTAATCTGTATAGTGAGCAAATAATCTTGAAGCTGGACTATATAAAGAAGAATTTGACATCAGGATCGGAGGAAAACTCATTCATAATCCGCAATACACAAATGCCACAACTTTGCTTGCTGAAATTGAAAAGTAGTTGAAGCACTTACTGAATGAAGATCTGAGACTATAGTCTTCAACATAAAACAAAAATTCTCACAACTGTACTAATAAAAAACATCATGATAGATGGAGAAAATATTTCATTTTATTTGATCAGCAGTGAACACCTGTGAAAATGTTTGGTGCTGCTGTATCAAAAATACCACAACTGGATTACTTTTACAAACAGAAATTTATTCTTTCACAGTTGTTGTTGTTTTGTTGTTATGTGCCGTGGAGTTGGTTCCGACTCATAGTGAACCTGCACAGGGTTTCCGAGGCTGTTAATCTTTACGGGAGCAGAAAGCCTCATCTTTCTCCCGTGGAGCAGCTGGTAGTTTCGAACTGCTGACCTTGCAGTTCACAGCCCGATTCATAACCACTACGCTACCAGAGCTCCAGAAATCTGAATTCATGGTACTGTCTGTTGACTCACAGCTTAGGAAGAAAGTCCTTGGTTCCTTCTATCATCTGTAAGAGAATTTTTTGTAGATCTCTGTGTGTCTTGGCATCAATCTTCCCCTAGATATAGGAGGTTCCAAGCACAGAAATACGGGTCCAAAGGATGAGTTCTGTTCTTGGCTTTTCTTTCTTGATGGTAGAACGTTTCTCTTTATTCATTCACTTCTGTTTCCATTTATTTTTTGTAAGATAGAAGGTGTTGCTATTTACACCCTAAAGAAATCCCTCTTACCTCTGATCAGAGCTGTGATGAGATTAAGAATATTGTAGTTGAAGAACAAAGATGTCAGCTTGAGGACTAAAGTGCGCCTGACCCAAGCCATGGTATTTTCAAGAACCTCATATGCGTGTGAAAGCTGAACAGTGAATAAAGAAGGCCATAGAAGAATTGATGCTTTTGAGTTATAGTGTTGAAGGAGGATATTGAAAGTACCATGAGCTTGGAAGAACCATGTGTTGGAAGAAGTGCAGCCAGAGCACTCCTTGGAGGAGAGGATGACTAAACTTTGTCTCTCATACTTTAGACATATTGTCAGGAGGAACCAGTCACTGGAGAAGAATATAATGTTTGGTAAGGTGGAGGAGGGTCAGAGAAAAAGAAAAAAACCCCAGAGAGATGGATTGGCAATATGGCCACATCAATGGTGTCAAGCGTGACAACAATTGTGAAGTTGGCCCAGGACCAGGCAGTGTTTCATTTTGTTGTGCATAGGGTCTCTATGAGTCAGTACCAACTCAATGGCCCCTAACAACAACAGCAACAAATCCCATGCTTAATCCTTTTGTAATTGATTGGCTTATCACATCAGATTACATTGTGGGGGGAGAATCATTAAAAAATAACTGACAAATCATATCATTACATAACTGTCAAACCACTGAGCATCATGGTCCAGCCAACTTGACACAAGTTCAATCCATGACAATTACTATGGAAGCCAATAATCAAGAAGTCAAGTGACATATTGCAATGAGGAAATGTACTGCAAAAGATCGCTTTAAAATGTTCAAAAGCAAAGAGGTCACTTTGAGAACTAAAGGTATATATTTAACTCAAGCTATGGTATTTTCATTCACTTCATATGCATGAGAAAGCTGTACAGTGAATAATAAAGACTGAAGAAGAATTAATATATTTAATTTATGACATTGGTGAAGAATGTTGAATATAACATGGACTTCCAGAAGAATGAACAAATCTGTGTTGGAAGAATATAGCCAGAATGCTCCTTAAAAGTAAGAATGACAAGACTTCATCTCACACTCTTGAACATATCTGGAGGGTGCATTCCCAGGAACAAGACATGCTTGGTAAGTAAAGGGACAATGAGAAAAGAAGGCTGGAACATAGCAATGATTGTGCAGATGGTGCAGAACTAGGCAATGTTTCATTCTGTTGTATGCGAGGTCATTATGAGTTGGAACTGACTTAATGGAGCTCTGGTAGCATAGTGGTTAGGAATCAGGCTGAAAGCCTTAGGGTCAGCAGTTCAAAACTACCAGCTGTTACGCAGGAGAAAGATGAGGCTTTCTGCTCCCGTAAAGATTTACAGCCTTGGAAACCCTGTAGAGGGTCACTATGAGTTGGAACTGACTCCACGGCACACAACAACAACAACAACAACAACAATACCAGGATGTCTGAATTATATGGGAGGTGTACGTTTTACATTTCAAGAAACTGCCAAACACGTTTGCAAAGTGGTTTTACCATTTTAAATTCTTACCAATAGTGTCTGAGAATTCCATTTCCTCCTTCTGATACTTGGTAATGTAAGTGTTATTATAACTATTTGAAATTTTAATCATTCTAATAGGTGTGCAAGGAGCTCTGATATCATAGTGGGTTACGAGTCATGCTGCTAACCTCAAGGTCAGCAGTTAAAAAATACCAGCTGCTCCAGGGGAGAAAGATGAGGTTTTCTGTTCCTGTAAAGATTTACAGCCTCAGAAATCCTATACAAGGTCACTGAGTCAGAACCAACTACAGAGCATATAACCACCATCACCAATAAGGGTGTCTCTCTCTCTCTCTCTCTTTTTTTTTTTTCCTTGTTTCTTTTTTTACTTTGATCATTTGACATTGATTTTTTGAAGAGTCCAAAATAACTCATCTTGTAAAAAAATCTACATTTTGGATGTCGTACATATTTTTGTAAAGTGTTTATAGAATACCTCATTTGCACTTTTTCATTTCATAGTTTCTCATGGAGAGACACTTCATTAAATACCTGATTATTAGCTTCTGGTGAGGATAGATATCAAGTATGAAATATTTGTCTATGGCATGACACTGGGAATTTTTGTTGGAGAAATTTATTCTGTGAAAAATCAACAAGAAATCTTTTATTTTCATTCTGATTTTTTAAGACTTCAATTTTGAAGTAGAATAACTTGAATGGCATGTCAACTTTGGTTGGTTTATATTTTTAAATGGTAGCTTCTTTTTCCTTACTTAGACAATGTTCTGTTGATTGGCTAATTTTTGGAAGTAGGTCAGTAAGCATTTCTTTCTAGTCTGTGTTAGTCTGAAAGCACTGCTGGAAGCTGTCTTCCATCAGTGACCAAGCTGGTATGTGAATAGGAGTGACATATCTCCCAGCATCACAGAGACATGCAAACTACCTCTGAACAACAAACTGACAGATGTGTGGTCATTGTCTGACAAGCTTGCTTTCACCGTGTCATCAGGAGGGATCAGTCATTGGAGGAGGACATCATGTTTGGTGAAACAGAGGACCTATGATCTTGGTGAGATAGATTGGCACATTTTCCACAACTATTGACTCAAACATATAGATGATCATAAGTATCAAATTGAAATGAGTAACATTTCATTACGTTGTACTTAGGTTCTCTGTGAGTTGTAGTCAACTGGATAGCAGCTATATATCTATTTTACTTTTGCAAGAAAATATAATAACAACTTCTAAAGCCAACATATTTATTTTTGTTTTTAGATTTCTCTCTTCTTTCCAAAGCAAAATAATGAAACAAGTTAATAAAGCATCTTTAAAATGAGCGTTTGCATTACTTAACTTCTTACATATGGTTCCTGACTGGGTGAAAAAGTGAACCTGAATTGTTTAAATGCATTAGCTTCAGGTGAGCATGGATAACTAACTCATCCAGTGATTGACTAGCTCATCCACTGAGGATTGAAGATGACCACCTATTTGGCCTGAATGCCCCTTAGAAAGATTGCCTTGTGTACTGCTATATGGGCATGTTGTTTTTGTTAAGTGCCATTGAGTTGGTTTCAACTCTTAGTGACCCTGTATAATATTTCTGAGGAGCAGCAGCTGGTGGATTTGAACTGCTGACCTTGTGGTTCAAAGTCCAGTGCTGTTCCTACAATACCACATCAACATATTTGTATATGAATTGATAATTAGGATATTTGGGATTATACCACCTCCTTGTTTAAAAATGTACTTTGGAGTTATAAGTGCAGATCAGAAAACTCAGAATCCTCAAAACATAAATAAGAACTTCTCTTTCTGTTCACTTTTTCGTTATCTTTTTAAAGGTATAACTTCAGTAGTTAAAATGAATGCCTGACACAAATGTTGTTGTTAGGTGCCATCAAGTTGGTTCCAACTTATACCTACAGTATGCACAACAGAACACAACACTGTACAGTCTTGCACCATCCTCAGAATCATTGATACGCTTGAGCTGGTTGCTCCTGCCACTGTGTCAGTCCATTTTGTTGGGGTTCTTCCACTTTTGTGCTGATTCTCCACTTTCCCAAGCATGATGTTCTTCTCCAAGAACTGGTACATCCTGATAATGTCTTCAGGTGTATTTCTGAAGCAAATTAATAGATGTTTAAGGCTTAATATGGAGTCTTGGTGTGGTATTGTAGGATAAACACTCGACCACAAGTTCAGTATACTGCATGGTTGGTGGTTCAAACTCACCAGTTGCACCTCAGAAACCCTATACAGGGTCGCTATGAATCTAATTGACTCTATGGTGCTTAAAAACAGCAACAAAGTTTAATATTTAAAATCTGATGTCTCTGAGATAGTTACAGTCAAATTTATCCTAGGTTATGATAAGGCAGATATCATTTTTTTAAAAAAATGTGTTATTCTTATAAGTGTAGAATTTTTCTGTATATCAGTGATTGTCAAGGACACACCCACATAAGATATCTTTGAGAACTGAAAACTGTCAAATCATCTTGGAATAAAATGGCTATAGAAAAGCTGTAAACTTTAAGTCTGAGTCATAAAAGAGCATAATAATTGCCCAACTTTTATGAATCATTCTTCTGAATGATTACTTAGATTTTCTACAGTGGGTCATAATATTCTATTGCTAGAATGGAATCAGATATTATAATAAAACATCTAGTATTTATTGAGTGCTTCCCTACATAGCTCTTTGCATTATACTTTGCATGCATTTAAAAATTTTATTCACTCAGCAGCTTTCTTTCTATATACTGTTATTTATCCCATTTTAATAAGGAAACTGAAACTTAGAGAAAGAAGTTAAGGAACTTGATCAAGGTTATTTTGCTGTTGGTGTTAAGTACTGTTGAGTTGGTTTAGACTCATAGCCACTATGTAGAAGGTTTCCAAATAGCGACTGGTGAGATTCAACCACAGACCTTGTGATTCAAACTGACCTTGCAGTCCAGTGCTGATCCTACAGTGATACACCAGGACTCCTGATCAAGGTTATAGATCTCATTTATTCATTTTGGAAGTATGGGTTGTTTAGGTATCTTTCAAGGTCATATGTAAATAATAATTTATTATAAATTATTTTTTGACATTGGAGTTACAAAGCTAAAAATGTACTGTTGCATAACTATTTTTGTTGTTAAGTGCCATCAAGTCATTGTGGCACTTAACATAGTGACCTTGTGACCCTGTATATGGTTTCTAAGGAGCGGTTGGTGGGTTTGAATGTGACCCTGTATATGGTTTCTAAGGAGCGGTTGGTGGGTTTGAATGGCCAGCCTGGCAATTCAAACCGATGTTGTGGTCCAGTGCTTATCCTACAGCCCCACACAAGGATACTAGCACTTATTTACTACAATTGTTGATTTTCACAGTCTTCATGATTTAATGTGCCTGCTGAGAAATCCTTTTTCCAACTGCAAATATTCATAATATGTGCAGTCTTTAGATTCTGTCTTGACCAATCTGTATGATGCTTATTGACTGAGCCATAGAAATTTATGTGTTGTTAAAGCAAAATTAAGTAATGCCATGTGTTAATAATCTCATGTAATTTGCTGAGGTAGGGGCTTAATGCTTGTTAGTATTTTTTCATTTCTCTGTAGGGGTCATGTCTTTGTCTAATGTGGAAGCAGGCAAGAAAAGGATAAAGAGAAGATAGACAAGCAGAACAAATGATTTCTTGAACAGCTTCCTCTAAGCATAGAAAATTGATTAATTAAGCTAAATTATATCAAGAATCCTCTAATATGAGAACTTCATTAAAATAATAGAACTTTCATAGCTTCCTCTTTAAAGAGATCATTTTACATGAAAAACCTAGGATGCCTCTTAGCCTTTGTGGTGTTTTGGAGTCTGTTGCTCTGCGCTAAATTTAGTCTCTTTTATATAAAATTCCCACAGGCTGAGAGTTAAGATGATGAGCACCCTTGTATACGCTTAAATTTCAACAAGTTTCCAACAATGGCAATATTGCAAAGGGGTTTTTTGTAAGAAGGTAATATTGATAGCTTTTAGATTTCTCTATTCCAAGTTTTGCACTATTGCCATAATTCTGTGAAATAAATAAGCAAAACTCCTATTGCCATTGAGTCAACTCTAACTCCTGGTATCCCCATGTGTTAGAGTCCAGCTGCTCCATAGTGTTTTTGTGACTGTAATCTTAAAGGAAGCACATCTTTAAGACTTTTCTGCTGTGAGACCGCTGAATGGGGTTGATCCACCAACCTTTCATTTAGGATTTGTGTGCAAATAATTTGTGTCACACAAGAACCTGTTGTTGTTGTTGTTGTTGTTATGTGCCGTGGAGATGGTTCCGACTCATAGTGACCCTGTACAGGGTTGCCATGGCTGTAAACCCTTACAGGAGCAGAAAACCTCATCTTTCTCTCGCGGAACAGCTGGTAGTTTCGAACTGCTGACCATGAGATTAGCAGACTGATTCGTAACCACTATGCTACCAGAGGACCTACAACTCTATAAATTGGTTATAAAACAAATAAAAATACATAATCTTTGAGTCAATTCAAACTTATAGTGACTTTATGTTAAGTGTGGTCAAGTCGATGCCAACTCGTAGCAACCTTGTATAGGGTTTCTGAGGAGCAGCTGGTGAGTTTGAACTGCCAACCTTGTGGTTCAAACTTACCCTGCAGTCCAGTACATTATCCCACAGCACCACACCAGGACTCCATAGTGACTCTTTAGGGCAGAGAAGAACTGACACCATAGTGTTCCCAAGGCTGGAATCTTTACAGAAGAAGACTGTCACTTCTTTCTCCCATAGAGTGACTGGTAGATTTGAATCACCATTCTTTAGGTCAGCAGCTGGGCACTTAACTGCCAGGACTCCTTTAATGCAAATTGTGTTTTTTATTTGGCAGCTGAGAATTACATACATTACATTGCATAACTCGGTAACTGCTACTAGGTGTAGTTGTTGTTGTTGTTAAGTGCCATCGAGTCGGGTCCGACCCATAGCGACCCTGTACAGGGTTTCCGAGGGTGTAAATCTTTACGGGAGTAGAAAGCCTCATCTTTCTCCCGCGGAGCGGCTGGTAGTTTCGAACCGCTGACCCTAAGGTTCGCAGCCCGATTCGTAACCACTACGCTACAGTTAAATCCAGGCTCACCTAAACTCATGTCCCATTCTCTGAATGGTTATGCTATACTTTCCCTCTTCTTTGTGATGCCTTAAATAAAACAAATACATAGTATATTTATCTAAAAAGTCTTCCTTTTTAAACACGTTTGTTCTAATTTTCTGAGTCATAATTAAAGTGTCATGAAGATTACATGTGGAAGAGAAATCATAGATGCTTACAATTACTAATGAAAATATATATGTTGAATTAGTAAGGGGATCCGTAGGAACTCTGGAGACACTATAAGTTAAGTTTTGGGTTGCTAACTGAATTTGCCAGATGCTCCATGGGAGAGAGATGAGACAGTGAGCTTCTATAAAGATTTACAACCTCAGAAGCTGTATGGAGTTGGTATACTGTGTCCTCTAGGATCACTCTAAGTTGGAATGATTCGTAAGCAGTGGACTGGGTTTTTGTTTGAAGGTTAGAAGCAGTGAAGAGGGGGCATGCTAACACTGAATAATGGAGTAAAGCTTTCAGGACCTTCATTCGCTGGTGGGACACATCTCAAAATGAGGAGAAACAGCTGTAAACATCCATTAATAATTGAAACATGGAATGCACAAACTGTGAATCTAGAAAAACTGGAAGTTGTCAAAAATGAAATAGAACACATAAACATCCTTGGCAATAGTGAGCTGAAATAGACTAATATTAGCCATTTTGAATCTGATAAACACATGGTTTACTGTGCTAGGAATGACTAATTGAAGAAGAGTGGTATCACTTTCATTATCAAAAATACTGTTTAATAACTATTTTTAAGTAAAATATTATCTGTTATAGAATAACATAATACATCTACAAGGAATACCAGTTAATACAACTATTATTCAAATTTATACACCAACCACTAAAGCCAGTGATGATGAAATTGAAAAACTCTACCAACTTCTTCAGTCTGAAACTGATCAAACATGCAGTCAAGATGTATTGATAATTACTGGCAATTAGAATGCAAAGGTGGAAAACAAAGAAGGATCAGAGTTGGAAAATAGGGCCTTGGTGATAGAAACTATATTGGACATCCCATGATAGAATTTTGTAAGACTAATGACTTCTTCATTGCAATACCTTTCTAAAGCAGCATAAAAGACAACATGGGCATTACCAGATGGAATACACAGAAATAAAATTGACCACATCTGTGGAAAGAGATGGCAGAAAAGTTCCATGTCATCAGCTCAAACAAGGTCAGGGGCAGACTATGGAACAGATCATCAATTGCTCATATGCAAATCAGATAGAAGCAAAAACACTAAAATAAGTTCATGAGAGCCAAAATATGACCTTGAATATATCTCACCTGAATTTAGAGGTCATCTGAAGAACAGATGTGTTGAATTAGACACTAATGACCAAGACCAGAAGAGTTGTGGGATGACATCAAGAGCATCATACAGGAAGAAAGCAAAAGGTCATTAAGAAGACATGAAAGAAGGAAAAGACCAAAATGGATGTCAGAAGAGACTCTGAAACTTGCTCTCCAGCGTAGACATGAGAAAGCAAATAGAAGAAATGAGGAGGTAAAAATGCTTAATAAAAAATTTCAAAGGTCAACTCAAGAAGACAAAGTCAAATATTATAATGAAATATGCAAATACATGGAGTTAGAAAACCAAAAGGGAAGAACACACTCAGCATTTCTCAGCTGAAAGAACTGAAGAAAAAAATTCAAGCCTTTACTTGAAATATTGAAGGATTATTTGGGTAAAATACTGCCGGAGGCATAAAAAGAAGATGGAGGGAATATATAGAGTTACTGTACCCAAAAGAAATGGTCAATGTTTATCAATTTCAAGAGGTAACATATGATCAAGACCCAATGATACTGAATGAAGTTCAAGATGCACTGAAGATGTTGGCAAAGAACAAGGCTCTGGGAACTGACAGGATACAAACTGAAATCTTTCCACAAACTGATGCAGCATGGAGACACTTGTCTATGCTATAAAATTTTGAAGACAGCTATCTGCCAACTGATTGGAAAGATTCTCTGGGCAAATTATTGAACGATGCAGAAAGCATCAAGAGAAGATGGAAGGAATACACAGAGTCACTGTACCAAAAGGAAATGGTTCATGTTCAACTGTTTCAAGAGGTAGCATATGATCAAGAGCCAATGATACTGAAGGAGGAAGTCCAAGGTGTATTGAAGGAATTGGCAAAGAAGAAGGCACCAGGAATTGATGGAGTAAACATTGAAATCTTTCAAGAAAGTGAGGCGGCACAGGAGGCACTCACTCATCTCTGCCAAGAAATTTGGAAGACAACTATCTGGCTGACTGATTGGAAGAGATCTGTATCTGTGCCCATTCCAAAGAGAGGTGACTGAATGGAATGAAGACATTATTGGGCAATATGATTAATATTGCATAAAAGTAAAAATATTTCTAAATATATTTTTTAAATGTCTACAGCAGTACCTTGACAGGGATCTGCCAGAGATTCAGGCTGGATTCAGAAGGAACGTGGAATAAGGGATATCAATGCTAACATCAGATGGATCTTGGCTGAAAGCAAAGAATAAAAGAAAGATGTTTGCCTGTGCTTTATTACTACTCACAAGCTTTCAATTGTATGGATCATGACAAACTATGGACAGCAATGGAGATAATGAGTATTCTGGAACACTTAATTGTGCTCATGGGGAACCTGTACATAAACCAAGAGTCACTTATTCCAACAGAACAAGGGGACACTGAATGGTATAAAATAACATTTCTACTCTCTCACCATACTCTTCAATCTATGTGTTGAGCAAATAATCTGAGAAGCTGCATTATGTGAAGAACATAGCATCAGGATAGGAGGAAGGCTCATTAACAACCTGCGCTATACTGATGATACAACCTTACTTGCTGGAAGTGAAGAGGACTTAATATATTTACTGATGAAGATCAAAGACCACAGCCTTCAGTATGGATTGCATCTCAGTGTAAACAAAACAAAAATCCTCACCATTGGACCAATAAATAACATCAAGCTTAATGGAGAACAGATTGAATTTGTCAAAGACTTCATTTTGCTCAGAGCAACCATCAATATGTATGGAAGTAGCAATAAAAAAAAAAAAATCCAATGATGTATTGCAATAAACAAATCTGCTTCACATGACCTCTTTATAGTGTTCACGTGCAACAATGTCAGTTTGAAGACTAAGGTGCACCTGTCCCAAACCACAGTATTTTCAATAGCCTCATATCCATGTGCTAGTTGGACAATTAATAATGTAGCCCTTAGCAGTTATAGTGTTGATGGAGAATAAATATTAGATGTACCATGAACTTCCAGAAGAACAAAAAGTCTGTGTTGGAAGAAGTACAGCCAGAGTGCTCCTTAGGAGCCAGGATGGCTAGACTTTGTCTCTCACAATTTGGACATATTATCAGATAGGACCAGTCCCTGGAAAAAGACATCATGCTTGTTAAAGTGGAGGGTTATAAAAAAAGAGGAAGACCCCCCCCCCCAACCAGATGGACTGGCACAGTTTCAGTAACAATGGGATCAACCATAGCAATGATTGTGATATTGTTGCAAGATAGGGCAGTGTTTCACTATGTTGTGCATAAGATAGCTATTAACAGTTACCAACTACTCATACCAACAACAAGAAGACTGGATTAGGGAAAGCACAATGCATAGTGCAGTGCCCTGGAACTAAAAACTAAAAACCTTAAGGAGTTACCTTTGTCAGGCCTAAGGAACCCTGGTGGCACTATTGGTTAGACTTTGGACTGTTGTTGTTAAGTGCTGTTGAGACGGTTCCAACTCATAGCAACCATGTATAGGGTTTCTGAGGAGCAACTGGTGGTGAACTGCTGACCTTGTGATTTGAATTCCAGTAATGATCCTACAGCACTACACCAGGAGTCCAGGCATTGGGCCGCTAACTGCAATATCAGGGGCTTAAACCCACCAGCTACTCTGGCAAAGATGAAGCTGTCTGCTCTCATAAAGATCTGACTATGAGTCAGACTTGACTTGATGGCAGTAGGTTTGGTTTTGTTTTTTCATAGGACAAAAGGGTATGTGTTCTGGGGGAGAGAATGAAGAGATGTGGTCTACTCTACCTGATAGAATTTAGATGGGATGCAACCAGATTGTAGCAAACCATCTCATAAGAAGAATGTGAGAACTTTACTCTCCTGGCTCCTGTGGTTCCTACTTGAAAATTTTCAGTGTTTACCAGGGAGCCAGAAGGAAAGGAAGTCCATTGATGCAAACCATGCATTTCAACTTCTCAAGGCACAGAGCAAGGTGGAGAAGGAAAGGAAGTGGACCCAAAAAGGCAAAGAAAAGATACCAAAATCTACTTACAGTCTGCTGATAACTAACCCCCTTATTTCGAACCAAACTTCTTACCTTTTATCTCTTCACATTACACTCTGTCACATTACTTACTATACAGTAAGAAATATATTCATTATTTATTTGTATATTTTATATTGTATGACTCTCTTCAATATAACAAAATTTCTCACTTGGGGAATATTTTTGTTGTTGCTGTTCAGTGCTTTTGGGAGTCATACTCTTTTCCTTTAAATATCTGGAGACATTTCATTTATATTTTTAGATTCTGTTATGGCTGGATGGAGTCATGTGTCTTGTTTTAACCACTGAGTTGTGAAGAAAGTGATGAGGTCATTTATTCTAGGTAGAAACAGTTAATCATTGGTGCATGGCATTCATGACAGTGACCTTTCTCTTATCAGTGTGACCAGCAACATTCAAAATGGTTGTTGCTGTCTCAGCTGGCAACAAGAGTAAGAAAATCGAAAACAGAGTCCCAGCTGGCCACATTGTGTGAGGAAGGAAATAGACCTTTAATTTTAAAGGTCACTGAGTTTGGGGTATTGTTTGTTACCAGAATATAACATAGCCCATCCTGACAGATCCTTATTTGTAAGAATACACAAATTTGTCCCTTTTAATTAGAGTAGAACCTTTGTAGAGCTGGTAATTATCCAAGTAGCTAATTTACATAGTTTTGAAACTTCAGCTAGTCAATATGTCCTTACCATGACCTTAAAATTCACACGTTTAATATTGTATTCTAGCTCACAGTAGAAGGATTTCTAAATATAACTCTCATTAATGCCAATGCTGTTTTGCATATTGGAATAACACTCTATCCCTTGAAATTGTAAATTTTAGTGATAAAGACAGATGAAAGACAGATCAGAATCAGGCAGACCGTCTCTCCTGGGAGGCCAGGAACTAATTTGAGTTTTGAATTTATCCTTTTGATGTTCTATTATTCTCAACAATAGTAAGTAATTTTAAGATGGAGAATTGAAGCGGCCTAGGCCTATTCTATTCTCTCAGGTCTAGTCTACTCTTGTTGTTCAAATGTTATTCATTACTTCTTTTTCTTGACAAATAGCTTTATAGACGCGTACATTCATTACAGTCATCCCTCTGTGTCCACAAGGTGATTGGTTCCAGGACCACTCCTCCAAACTCCCACTCTCATTTGCATGACAAAATACATGGATGCTCTATAAAATACTCCTATAAAATATTTCTATAAAATGGCACACATCTTCTGTATGCTTTAAATCACTTTTAAGTTACTTATAATACTTGTTATTTAGCGCTGTCGAGTTGGTTCTGACTCATAACGACTCTCTATATAGTTTCTGAGTAGAGGCTGTTGGATTTGAACTATCGACCTTGCAATTCAAATCTACCTTTCAGTCCAGAGCTTATCCTATAGTGCCATACCAGGATTCCACTTACAATACCCAATGCAATATAAAGGTCATGTAAACAGCATTTTACTGTACTTCATAGCCATTGAGGGATGACTTTGACCACTTAACTGACTCTTTTTGTCTTTAAATATTTTTTATCCATGATTGTTTGAATCTATGGATGTGGAACTCCAGATGCGGAATTTGGAGATATGGAGGGCTGACTGTACTTTGTCATGAATATTAAACAGGTGAAAAGGATCTTAGCTCAGCAAATTTGCAAAAAGTAAACAAAATTTGAAGTTGAGTGCATCAAAAGCCGAGATTATTCTTTAATTGACTATTTTACTTTCATTTTTATTTTACAGGTTTAAAGCTAAAGAAAACTAATACAAATATTAACTAACTGTATGGTTCTCTGGTAGTGAGATGGTTTCTAATCAGGTTACTAACTTCAAGGTCTGCAATTCAAAACTACCAGCTGTGCCGTGGGAGAAAGATGAGGCTTTCTGCTCTCATAAAGATTTATAGCTTCAGAAACTCTGCACAGGGTTACAATGACTCCAGGGCATATAGTCACCACCACCACTACCACCACAAACTGTTTATCAATGCTTTGCTTTTGGAGAAGAGGAGATAGATTCTTTGGGGGAAATAATAAAGGCACAACTGTCATATTGCAGTTTCAGTGAACAGTTTATAAGTCCATTGCTGATAACAGGGTGGAGAAAGGAAAATCAAATATGAATGTTGACTGATAATTTTTCTACCTTACCCAATGTGTCTAAAGATCCGTGCTTTAATATATGCTCAAGAATCATATAGGCAAGTAGCCAGAGATTTTCAGAATAAGCCCTAAGGTATATGAAAGCTAAAAAGTCTTTATTAAGTGAAGTTACCACAGCAGATTCATGGATGTATGCCTCCAAGGAAGAGGATTAAATGGAATTTGAACCCTATTGATTCCTGGACAGGGGACTTGTTAAAAAATATTGGCATAGCAGAACTTACAGAAATACCTTGAGGAGAGAAGGGCAAAGTTGACAAACAGACGTAGAAAATGAATATTATTTGTGTGAAAATACGGTCGGAGAGTTATGTGACACTGGGTGGAAAATTACAAACAGTATAGGAGGAAATATGAGTCCAGCATATATTATGGACATGTAAAAAAATAAAAGTCTTTATGTCTATTTGTTTGGAAAAAGGCTTTCAGGAGAAGATTGTGTGTTCTTGAGACCTTCACACATAAGGATTCCATGCAAATAGATTCCTGTGAATTAATTTCCATTATAATCAAACTGAATTAGACTACATAAAACTTTTCTGTTTCACACAGAGTTTTATTTTGAGAAAGTAACCCAAATGGTGACTTTTCTTCTGCAGTCCCAGTTGCTTTTGCAGAAGTCTCTGGAAGGTGGAACTAGTCATTAAACTAACAATTGATTTTACTAGGGACTGTTGTTGTTGTTAAATGCCATTGAGTTAGTTCAGACCCATGGCAGCCCTTATAGGGTTTCCAAGGAGTGACTGGTGAGCTCTAACTGCCGAACTTGCAGTTCAAACTGACATTGCAGTCCAGCTCATAAGCCCCCACAGTACCACAACAGGACTCCTACTAGGGACTCAACACCACAAAAAGGGGCCCCAAACCAGGCACTGTAAATGGGATGAATCTGAAGGGAATCTGTCTCTCCTCAGCTTTGGATTAGAACTGAGTAGATGAATAGAGTGTTTAATATTAACTTTCATACTGGATGATATCATATTCTTGCTTTTGGGATGTATAAATACTGGATAAAGAAAGATAATTTTGGACTTCAAGTCCAAAATCTCATCTTCTGTATTGTCTAGATTAAAAATAGATGAGACTTTAGGCAACTTCTATCTGGGGCAAAATTCTTCTTCATCTATATTGTTGTTGTTAGGTGCCATCAGGTCTGTACCGACTCATAGCGACCTTGTGCACAGCAGAACGAAACACTGCCCAATCCTGGGTCAACCTCACTACTGTTGCCACGCTTGAGTCTGTCAATGCTGCCACTTGGCCAGTCCATCTCAATGGGGGTCTTCCTCTTTTTCTCTGACCCTCCACCTTACCAAACATGATATCTTCCTCCAGCAATTGGCCCCTCCTGACAATATGTCTGAAGTCTGAGAGACAACATTTGGCCATCTTGGCCTCCAAGGAGCACTCTGGCTGCACTTCTTCCAAAATGGATCAATTGGTTCGTTTGGCAGTCCATGGCACTTTCAATATTCTCTTCCAACACCATAACTTAAAAGCATCAATTCTTCTATGGTCTTCCTTATTCACTGTCCAGCTTTGGAATGCATATGAGGTTATTGAAAACACTGTGGCTAGGGTCAGGTGCACCTTAGTTCTCAGGCTGACATCTTTGCTGTTCAACACTTTAAAAAGCTCTTGTGCAGCAGATTTGACCAATGCAATATGTAGTTTGATTTCTTGACTGCTGCTTCTGTAAATGTTGATAGTTGATGCAAGAAAAATGAAGTCCTTGACAACTTCAATCTTTTCTCTATTGATAAGAATGTTTATTGGTCAAAGCAAAATGGTGAAACAGGCACATTTCCCTTGTAATGGGAAAAATTGGAGGGGAAGAAGGGAAAGTGAACATCAAGCATAACAAATTAAATTAGCTCTTGTTGTTGTTGTTGTTAAGTGCCACCGAGTCGGGTCCGACCCATAGCGACCCTGTATAGGGTTTCCAAGGGTGTAAATCTTTACGGGAGTAGAAAGCCTCATCTTTCTCCCACAGAGCGACTGGTAGTTTCGAACCGCTGACCTTAAGGTAAATAATTGTCTGTTTTCTGAAACCTTCTGAGCAATGTCCCCACACTCCAGACTCTGGGCATTGGCTATGTGCTCTGGATTCTGGGCTGATACCCCTTGCTTTAGACTTCAGCCTGCCTACCAGCCTCTTTGGGACAGCAACTCTGTTTCCTTGGATTTGGGTGGCTCCATTTTTTTCATCCACCTGAATGGCAACTCTGCCACACACACACACACACACACACACACACACACACCCAGCCCTCGAAGACTACATTCTCCTGACCCTTGGGCATGGCATCCCCAATTCTAGAAATGAGTATATGGTGATCTGACTGTTTGAAACCTAGGAGATTTGGCTCCATTCTTTCAAGCTAGGAAGGTGTAGTTCTACTTTGTGTAACCTAGGCCATAGCTCCACCATTTGAAACAAAAGCAGTCCTACTTCTCAACTCCTTCCAATAGCTCTATTGATCTACAAACTGCTTCTGGGATGCTCATTTTATTTTTTTAGAGGTCAACAAATGTAGTGCCTCAGGCATGTAGAATTCAGATAAATAGTTTCCTTCTGCTCTTTCTGTTTAAGCTGATGGGTTTCCTACTGTGGTAGTTGGTTTCATCCATCAGTCATAAGCTTAATATCATTAATAAAACATTGTATAGTCACATTCTTTAAAAAAACTTTTTATTGTGAAATGAGTAAAGGTTTACAGAGTATATAATGAGCTTTACATTCAATAGATTATACACTTCATTCCATTTCAATGTAGCACCACCCATTCCATTTCCTCTCTGTGCTTCCTGCTATTATTCCTCCTTCTATCCTAATCCTTCTGAATTTGGTGCCTAGGTAAATTCTGTACTTTGATCTCAAATGAATGACCATTATATGGTGTATCTGTTTTTGTTGCCCCCTATACAAATCTGGAGTCCTGGTGTGGCATTGTAGGTTAATGTGCTGGACTGCAAGGTCAGTGGTTCAAGCTCACCAGCTGCTCCTCAGAAATCCTGTTCAGGGTTGTTGTGAATCAGAATCGACTCAACAACACTTAACAACAACAGTATATATCAATCTATTGTTTGGCTGCAAGTTGAACCCCAGGGATGAGTTAAGTTCTGGAATTGAAAGGTGATCAAGGGCCATAGTTTCAGGCTTCTACCAGTCTCTATTTGACCAGTAAGCATGGTCTTTTTTATGCTTTTGTGTTTTGTTGCACATTTTCTTCCACTTGATACAAGACCTTCTAATGTAATCACTTTCAGAACAATTGGTCCTGGTAGCTGAACACCATCTGGTTCTTCTGGTCTAAGGGTCATGGAACTGATATTTGCTTGGCCCATTAGTCCTTGGGACAGTTGTGTCCACACAGCTTCATTTTTCTTCACTCATCTTTCCTCTGCACAGGGAAAGAATAATAGTTGCACCTTCAGTGGCCAACTCATGAACTTTTAAGATCCCAGTGCTACTTACCAAAGTATTATGTAGAACATTGTCTTTGTGGGCTATGTTATGCCATTTAAACATCATGTCCCCTGAGACTTTTCCTGAACACCCAGGTCCAACAACTCATTATGTCTAAGAGTTTTTTGGTCACTTGTATGCTCTATCATGGAGTCCTGGTGTGGCACTGTAGGATAAGCACTGGACTGCAAACTCTAATGTGAGTGGTTCAAACCCATCAGCCAATACTTGAAAACCCTATACAAGGTCACTATGGGTCTGAACTGACTCAATGGCAACAAAATGCTCTACCCCATTCATGGATATGTTTGCAGAAAAGGTAAACACCAATGTACAAATATCCTCTGTCAAATCTTTATTTGTGGGTATACTCCTACTCTCCCTCCCATGCCTGTTTATCTATCGGCTTTATCTATCCATGCAGCTACCTGTATATGGATCAGTTATTGCAGGTTTGTGTATGTAGTAACATTAATGTCTGTTCCCTTTAACTCTTGCATTCTTCCCCATGTCTTTTCTTGCCTTCATCATTCTTCTATCTACCTTCCTCTTGTAAATTGTCTTCCTCATCACTCAAATTAATACTGTGGCACTGTGGGTTAATGTGCTGGAGTACAAAGTTGGTTTGAACTGCAAGGTCAGCTGCTCAAGCTCACTAGTTGATCTTTGGAAATGCTATGCAGAGTTGCTATGGGTCAGAACTGACTCGAAAGTGAATAACAACAACAACAATTCAGTGAATTACTCCCCACCTCCCTCGCATTTCTGGAACCATCAAAGAATGTTTCTTTCAGTGTGAAAACCTTTTCTTGACTTTTTGCAGTAGTGATCTAATACAATATGTGTCCTTTTGTGATTGACTAATTTCACTCAGCATAATATTCTCCAGGTTTATCCATGCTATAAGGTGTTTTACATATTCATTGTTATTCTTAAGTGTTGTGCAGTATTCTATTGTGCGTATGTACCAATGTGTGTTTACCCAGTTTTCCTAGGTTGTCTCCATCTTTTTGCTATCGTGAATAGTGCTGAGATGAGCATAGGTGTGCGTCCATCTATGAGTGTCACAGCTCTTATTTCTCTAGGATATATACCTAGTTGTTGTTAAGTGCTATCGAGTCAGTTCTGACCCATAGTGATCCTGTCTAGGGTTTCCAAGGAGCGGCTGGTGAGATTGAACCACTGACCTTGCTGTTCCAATGGCCTTGCAGTCTGGCTCATTAATGCACAGTGCCACACCAGGATTCCATATACCTAGTAGATGTCAAATGTATACAGAAATATATAAATTTCTATTCCCAACTTTTTTAGGAAGTGCCAAAGCATTTTCAATAGTGGTTGCATCGTTTTAGAGATCCACCAACAGTGTTTGAGGGTTCCAGTCTCCACACTCTTGCCAACATTTGTTGTTTTCTCTTTTTTGAACTTTGTATTGCTATATTCTTGACAAGAATTATAGGACACATATTTTTCATTTGTACAACAAAATTTCCTAAATCTTTAAGTTCTGCTTTAGTATTGTTATCTAAATATCTTTCCACTCACATTTTACTATAAGCAGCACGAAAAAAAAAAAAAAAAAAAAAAAAAACCACAGTCCCTTTATGATCTTCCTAGGAAATCTTCTCAGCCAAATATCCAAGTTCATCACTTATAAGTTCTATCTTTCACCAAACATTTGAACATAACTCACAGAAACTATTTTCTACTGCATAAAACCAATTTCCTTTGTGTATTGTCCATTTTCATACAAAGCCTCATCAAAAATACATTTAACGTCTATATATCTAGCAACATTCTGATGATGTGCCATGTATATTCTATAAAATGATACAATTTCCTTCTGACCCTTCAACAGATTTGCCTTTGACATCCATAATTCCACTTAATATTCCACAGTTTCCTCAAGGCAATGCAGGCTTTTATTATTAAGCCATTAAAATTCTTCAAGCCTCTAATCATTACTTAATTCCAACACCACTTTCACATTTTAAGTATTTGTTAGAACAATGCCTGTACTTCTTGGTACCAAATTCTGTCTTGCTTAATCTCTTTTATAAGTGGCACAGATATAAAGTTTAGGAATACAGCACATGTTTTGTGGGGAACACACAATTTAAACAATAACATTGACCATATACATATGCAGTATAATATCATTATTATACTGCTGTGGTATTACAGGATAAGCACGGAACTGCAAGCCACAAAGTTGGTGGTTCAAAACCACCAACCACTCCTTGGAAAGCATACAGGATCTATGAGTCAGAACAGACACAATGGCACTTAGCAACAACAACAATTATTATTATTACTTATCAAAGACTTCTTGCAGTCTTGTATTATGCAATGTATATATTTATGTATTATGTATAAATAGTTATGATTAACTTGGGCCCTCCTGAAAGATGCTTTAAAAAAACCTAACACCTGTACCTGTAAATACAACCCAGTTTGAAAATACATTTTAATTTTGTTATGCTAATATGGTCATAAAAGAGTTTGGTGGGTCCTAAACCTAATTGTTTCTGAATGGTTTCTTATAAAATGAGAAGATTAAATGGAGTGATACATACAGGGGACAGACAGATGCCAAAGAACACCAATGGATGACACATAACATCCAATGCTAGTGACAAAGGAGAATCCTAACTCAAAGAACTGTGAAACAACACATTTCTTTTCCCTAAAGCCACCCATTTGTGATATTTCTGTGTATGTTTGTATATATGTAAGGAACTCTGATAGTGTAGTGGTTATGAGTTTCATTGCTAACCTCAAGGTTAGCAGTTCGAAACTACCAGCCAGTGATTCCATGGGAGAAAGATGAGACTTTCTGCTCCTGTAAGGATTTACAGAATCCCTATTCAGGATCACTGAGTCAGAATTGACTCCATGGCACTTACCTACCACCACCATGTATATGTGCCACATAAGCAAATGAAGGTCCTGGAAGCTTAACTCCAACCATGTTATTATATTAAAGTCAACTCTATTTTAAAATAATTCTGGTATGACGCTGCTGGCTAATGCACTGGACTTCAAAGTTGGTTTGAACCTCAAGGTTGGCAGGTCAAGCTCACCAGCTGCTCCTTGGAAACCCTATACAAGGTCACTATGAATTGAAACCAACTTGATAGCACTTAACAACAGTAACTACTACGTTGATAAGACAGTTTTTTCCTAGTCATATTTTGAGTGTCTTCCATCCTGAGAGGCTTATCTTCTAGCACTATATGAGACAGTGTTCCATTATGATCCATAATGTTTTCCTCTTCCAGCACTATACCTGAAAATGTTCCACTATTATTCATAATACTTTCATTTTTTGACACTATATCTGACAATGTTCCACCGCTAATCATGGCTAACCATTCAGAAGTGGTCCGCCTCTCCTTCTTCCTACTCTTAGCCTGGAAGCTCCAGCATGGGTGACACTGGTGGTATTTAAAATACTGTGGCATAGCTTCAAGCATTGCAGCAACTTACAAGTCACCACACTGTGACAAACTGATAGATGAAGAACTTGTATATAGAGTAAGAGACAATCGTTCAAACAGAGCAAGGGGATACTGAATGGTTTAAAATAGGGAAAAGTGTACACCATGGTTTTATTCTTTCACTCTACTTGTTTAATCTGTTTGCTATAACAATATATGAAAACCGTGGCATCAGGGATGGAGGAAACATCATTAATAACCTGTCATATGCAGATGAAACAATCTTGATTGCTGAAAGTGAAGAGGACTTACCAATGAAGACAACGGATACAGTCTTCAGTATGGAGTACACCTCAATGTAAAGAAAGCAAAAATCCTCACAAGTGGACAAATAAGTAACAGCATGATAAGTGGAGAAAAAGATTGAAGTTGTCAAGGACTTCAATTTGCTTGGATCCACAGTCAATGCTCATGGAAGTAGCAGTCAAAAGCAAAGGATGTACTGCATTAGGCAAATATGTTAAGAACAAAGATGTCAGTCTGA
The DNA here is from genome assembly GCF_000296735.1 of Chrysochloris asiatica. Taxonomy (NCBI): domain Eukaryota; kingdom Metazoa; phylum Chordata; class Mammalia; order Afrosoricida; family Chrysochloridae; genus Chrysochloris; species Chrysochloris asiatica. The sequence goes on along the minus strand of NW_006408591.1, from coordinate 9,032,220 downwards.
GGACAAAAGTGCGCTGGATTCAAGCCATAGTATTTTCAACTGCCCCTTATATATGTAAAAGTTGGCCAATGAAAAAGAATATTGTAAAGTAATTGATGCATTTGAATTATGATGTTGGCAAAGAGTGTTGAAAGGACAATGAACTGCCAGAAAAGCAAACGAATGTGTCTTGGAAGAAGTACTGTCAGAATGCTCTCTATATGCCAGGATGGTGTGACTTTGTCTATCATACTGGAGAAGCACATCAAGTTTGCAAAAGTGATGGGTCATCAAAAAAGAGGAAATCCCCCAATATATGTACATCCCTAAATTCGGATGTGGTTCTGTTCTGACTCTCATAAGTCAGTTCTGATGTAATTCACATATCTTGTTTTAAAAAATTTTCATTATTATTGCCTTTTATCATTATAAATCCAATGTTTATCTTTGGGTGTTGGCATAAGAATGGTGAAATCAACAAACTGTATGCTGTAATACTGCATGTAGTATATTAATGATAAGATATGTAGACAAATAAATGGTACTAAGTATAAATTTGTCTTAATTTGAATATTTATTTGTGTTATGAGGGGACTTTAAATGTTTGTGGAAAAAATCCATTAAATTCTAATTCTAATGTGTGTATTAAAAATGGTTGAATTAAGTACCCTTTTAGCCTTAATATTCAGCTAATCAGGCAATTAATGGTAGTTTCCCAGTACTGTAACTTTCTGTATAATGTAAAAATATTTAGATGAACTGATAAAATATCCAATTAAAATTAAAAAATAAAATTTAATACTATTCAAAAAGTGTATATCTAACCAGTCATTTAATATAACTAAAGACATATTCAAAGACAGTTATTAAAATATATTGCCATGACCAACTTTAATTCTTACATAATAGGGCAGCTAGTAGCAAAGAATGGGCAATCAGGAACACTTAATTGTTCCTGATTTGGCAATACACCAAGAAGCAATTATTGAAACAGAATAAGGAGATATTGTTGTTCATAAATGCCATCAAGTCAGTTCTGACCCATAGCTATCCTGTATAGGGTTTCTGAGGAGCACCTGATGAGTTTGTACCACTGACCTTCCAGTTCAAACCGACCTTGCAGTTGGGGGATTATCTGAAAGCACCACACCAGGATAGGTTTAAAAAGAGAAAAGTGCGCATCAGGGTTGTATCATTTCACTAAATTTATTTAATCTGTGTGTTGAACAAAGAATCCAAGAAACTGTACCATATAAAGAAGAGCACAGTAAAAGGATTAAAAGAACACTCATTAACAGGAGTCCTGGTATGACACTGTGGGATAAAGCACTAGTCTGTAAGTAAGGTTGGTGTGAACTTCAGGGTCAGAGGTTCAAATTCACCGGTTGCTCCTTGAAAACTTTATACAGGCTCACTTATTAGTCGGAACTGACTCAACAGCATTTAACAACAACAACATGCAGATGATACAACCTTGCTTGCTAAAAGCAAAGAGAACTTGAAACACTGATGAAGATTAGACCCACCCTGGTGTGGCATTGTGGGTTAAAGCACCAGACTGCAAAGCCATTTGAACTGCAAGGTTGATGGTTCAAGCTCACCAGCTGCTCCTCGGAAACCCTACACAGGGTTACTATGGGTCGGGATCGACTCAACGGCACTTAACAACAACAACAACAAAGAAAACAAAAAAGCCTCAAAACTGGACCAATAAGCAATAACATGGCAAATAAAGATAAAATTACTATTTGGAAAAAAATAAACTTGAATATTTGGGAAAAAATAGAATATTTTCTACACATTACAAAGATTTAATAAAATGATTTTGAATGAATGACTATTGGACTGAGAACACTAATCCTCCAAAATAAATCTAATGAAAATGAAAATAGAAGAGTTGGACACATGTTGACTCTTGAGAAGAATTGTAGTTGTTATTGTTAAGTGCTGTCGAATTGGTTCCAACTCACAGCAACCCTGTAGAGGGTTTCCAAGGAATGACTGGTGGATTTGAGCCACCTACCTTGTGGTTAGCTGTCTAGTGCTTATCCTATAGGATCCAAATAATTGCATAAAAGAGAGTTTCAAAAGTTTGAGGAAAAATTCTCTTATCTTTCAATTTCATTTTTCCATGAACTTTTTGAAGCCCCTTTGTATCTGAGCTCTCAAGTGCTAAGAATAACCATGGTGGCAAGGATATTGATAAGCCTACAATTTGGTTTCCAGTTCACCTAAGCTAAGGCAGTTATGCTGCTGTTTAATATTTAAGGTGTCAGTTGTTGTTGTTGTTATGTGCCGTGGAGTCGGTTCCAACTCATAGTGACCCTGCACAGGGTTTCTGAGGCTGTTCATCTTTATGGGAGCAGAACGCCTCATCTTTCTCCCGCAGAGCAGCTGGTAGTTTCGAACTGTTGACCTTGCGGTTAGCAGTCCGATTTGTAACCACTATGTAGCAGAGACAAATGCTGAGCTATGAATAGGAGACATTACTTGAAGAGATCAAGTAGGCACTTGGTAGAAAGTTGGTTATATCAAGCCACTTCCAGGATGGAATAAGAAGAGATTTATCTTTCCTGAGATTGGAATATATTTTGAATATTGTTTTGCTTTTTCTGCATATAGGGTTTCAGCTAGCTCCACTCTCCAACTGCTTAATCTTTGATCCATTAGTAGGCAACACTACATTAGACCAAGGTACCCACTTTGGCAAAGGAGATGCAACTGTGAGCACTTGACAATTAGATCCTATATTATACTATCCAGAAAATTCTGGTCTGCCAGAATGATGGGCAGACTATTCAACAGTTTTTGAAGATCACAGAAAATCAAGTTGTTGTTTTTGAGTCAGTTCTGACTCATGGAGACCCTGTATAGGGTTTCTGAAGAATGACTGATGGATTTTACCAATCATAACCTTGTGGTTAACAATAAAGTGAGTATGCTATAGATCCACACTAGGATTCCACAGAACATCATATATACCCTCAATCAATGTCCATTATATGATGCCATGTTCCCAATAAATCAAATACATTGTTATGGGAACCAAAGAATGCTTGTAGGGATTGACTGACTACTCATCATTCCCAATGACTCTTACAGATTTGTCGATAAAACAGCTCTAGACTCTCTGGATTTAGAGATTATGATTTCCAGAAGAATCCTTCTACCAGGGGCCATAGTAAAATTCTCATCAAATTTAAAGCTATTTTTAAGTCCTAATCACTTTGGGAGCTTTGTACCAAGAAACCAGAAGACAGGAAAAGGAAGCACCATCTTGGCAAGGATAACTGACACCATTGTCAGGAAGAGACTATTATACGATCAATACATGTAGATAATCCATTTGATGTCTCTTGGGACTCCTTGTTTAATTTTGAACCATAAGTGGACCAGTCTGAAAAGAGTAGTGTGACTAGGTTTCAGACCTTGAGAACTAAACAGACAAGGAATTTCTTGGTCCATATGTGAAGTTTATTGAGAAGTGCTAGCTGTAGATGAAGGAGGGCCAGAAGTAGCAGCAGAAGGAGATGATGGTTACCAGTTGAGGCTTCAGACTGTTTATGGTAAAGGAATTATAGTTTATCCCACTAACTTTTCACTTGTAAGTTTCCTCAGAAAAAGAGAATCCTCCAGAATATTCAGATAGTTATTCCCAAATGAGGTGGGATCCATTTATTACCAATAGATCCTAGTAGCACAAATGGTAGATCTATGAATGTTGTGATACATTACCTAGATCTACCATTTGAGTATAAAGTCATTCATTATCCTGGCTTCTGGGAGTTGCTTGCTGAAGAAAGAGCAAAAATAAGGCCCTCTCAGGAACAGCTCATAGTGGTTTTGCCCTCTCCCCAAGAGCAGCTGTATTCAATGACTGGACAATGTGGAGGTCCAAAAGCCCACTCCCTTGACTCAATTCTAGACAATTCTGAAGGTCATAGTAGCTTCAAAATTCCCTGTAGGATTGATTGAGTCCTCACTTGAAACTTTTTCAGCATTTAACTTGTCTCCCACTGTTCCATATTGCTACTTTCACTCCTTTAGAGATATTGATTCCCAAACCACTTCCCTATAAACTTCATGTATGCATATCTCCACATCAGAATCAGCTTCCCAGAGAACTTACTCTATAACACTTTTCCATACCTTTATGTAGCTTTATACCAGGAAACTTCAACCTTTAATTTATAACTATTGAATTTGTTATTTTTATTGTTGTTAAGTGCCATTGAGTACATTCTGACTCATTGCGACACTGTATAGGGTTTCTTAGGAGTGGCTGATGAGTTTGAACCGCTGGCTTTCCAGTTCAAACTGACCTTGAAGTTGAGTGCTTATCCTGTTGCACTACACCAGGACTCCCTATTGAACTTAGGGTATTGTTTTAAGACATGCACGAAAGTGTCTGAATGACTATTGTTTTTGCTATTTAGAATTCTTAAAGCTTTTTTTGTGGTAACTATATGCTGATTAAGGAGCTCTGGTAGCATAGTGGTTGCGAATTGGGCTGCTAACCTCTAGGTCAGCAGTTCAAAACTATCAGCTGTTCTGTGAGAGAAAGCTAAGGCTTTCTGCTCCATAAAGCTGTACAGGCTTGGAAATTCTGTCCAGATTTGCTAAGAGTCAGAACTGACTCCATGGCATACAACCACCCCCATATATTGATCATCTTGTGGTGATTGGATTCACTCCTTCTTCCTTCTCATTCTGTGAGCTTTCTGCATAGGGTTTGGCTTCAGATTCAGATCTACAGTATCATTTCTTCTGAACCATAAATCTAGGGAAAAACACCAACAATAACAACAATACCCAATAACAACAACAACAAAACTCAAAACAGATTCATAGCCATGACTCTATAGGACAATATAGAATGGCCACAGAGTGGCTGGTGAACTTGAACCACTGACCTATTGGTTAGCAGCCTAGAACTTAACTACCAGGGCTAATCTACCTGGCCTTATTTCACAAATAAATTGTTATTGAGTAAGAACCAATGAGTCGCAACAAAACTCATTTGAGTTGCTAAGGGAAAATATGTGCCTTTTCCTACTGGATTTGAACCTGGAGACGGTGATCTATAACTGTTAGTAATCAATCACTTTACCCCCAGAGATTGAAGAAATGTTGAAGAAAAACAGAATCATTAGAAGGAAAGAGTCATGGCCTTTATTTCATTATTTGAACTCCTGAATAAACACACAGCTGAATTAAATATATCCTTGTCTATGTTTGAATAAGGTCCCATTTTGAGCACATCTATGAGTTCTAAGGAAAGTTTGGGTTATTTTTCCTCCTTTTTCTTACAGTATATTGTATTTTTGTTACCATGGTAATTACTGTAATTGTATCAACATGGTTTTAAAAGGTCTTGTTAATTGTGCAGAAAATAGGAATGCTTTACATTTTCTCTAATTATTAAATATGATGTTTGCAAATCCAGAATCTTCTTCAGAATGGAAAGAAATGTACCATTTCTTGCAGGACAGAATTGGGCTATGAAAAGTCTTTTTTAACCTTTATGAATCTCCATTCCCTTGTGTGTGCAATGGGAAAAATTCCTCTACCCAACACTAAAAGTACAGATAAAATGAAATGATGTGAACGTAGATGCTTTATGTGATAAGCCATTTAATAATTGTCTGGGACTATGAGCAGTGGGAACTCAGTAAGAAAGAAATAACGAAAACTTGAGTCTTTCAATTTGTTTATAGTAAGCTGAAATGTAACATGATGTTGACAGGTTATCGATTATTGTACTCCTTAAGTAAAATAATGTATCAGAAAATTAGGATTACATGCTTTTTTTTTTTTTTCCCTTCAAATTTTAAGTTGGGTTTATTTATAGTTAGATGAAGGAGAATCTCAGATCCAAGATATTAATTCATTGGAGTTTATTATGAAACATTATCTAGACTTTCTTTTTGGGACTCCTCCTCCCTGTTCTTAAAGCCTCTCAAACATTCTTCAATCGCAGCATTGACCTCAGATACTGAAATGACTGCCTGTATGCCAATTACTTCCAGTAAAACTGAGAACTTCCTGAAGACAGGGACTATATCTGCCTTCTGTTTTGTTTTTAATTTTTGTTGAGAATTGAATGAAGGCTTACAGATAAGATCATCAGTTTTATATTCAACAAATAATACACTTCGTTTCATATCAATGATTGCAATCCATTCCACAGAACAACAGTTATCCTGCTTCCTCCCTGTGGCCCCTAGTTCCATTTCACACACCTTCACATCCCTTCTCACCTTTGTTCTTAGGTACACGCTGCTCCCCTGATTTTGACTTGCAGTTCCATTATTCATAGTGAGCAAACTTTCCTAGTGTTATTGTTCCCTCCAAATACCTATCTACTGCTTGGCTGAAAATTGGACCATGAGGGTGAGTTCTTTTCCAGATCTGAAGGATTGTTAAAGGCCATTGTCTCAGGTTCCTTCTGTCTCTTTCTGACCAGTAAGCCTGGTCTCTCTCTCTCTCTCTCTCTCTCTCTCTCTCTCTATATATATATATATATATATATATATATAATAATTTCTCTTCTGGGATCTTCTAATGTGAACCTTTTCAGAGCAGTTGGTAGTGGTATCTAGTCATCATCTAGTACTTCTGGTTTCAGTGTTGTGGAGACTGAAACTCATATGTTCAGTTAGTCCTTTGGACTAATTGATTCAAAGCATCTTCAAATCTCATCACTCTTCTTTCTTCTGCACATGGAGATACCAATAGCTGCACTTTAGACAGCCACTCATGAGCTTATAATAGCCTAGGCATTACTCACTGAAATAGGATGTAGAACATTGTCTTTGTGGACTATTTTATGCCAATTGACCATAGTGTCCCCTGAGACTATGGTACTGAGCCCCTAGGCTCAGCTAGCTACTCTTTATCTTAAGATGTTTGATAAAGTTTAAGACGTTTTCATCATTTTGCCACTGTATGCACCATCAAATTCGCAGTTGTGCTTCAATGGAGAAAAGATTGAAGTTGTCAAGGACTTTATTCTTCTTGGGTCAACCATGAATACTCATGGAAGCAGCAGATAAGAAATCAAACAACGTGTTGCATTAGGCAAATCTGCTGCACGAGATCTCTTTAAAGTGTTGATGAGCAAAGATGTCAACTTGAGGACTAAGGTGCACCTGACCCAACACATGGTATTTTCAGTAACCTCATATGCATGTGAAAGCTGGACAGTGAATAAGGAAGACCATAGAAGAATTGATGCTTTTCAGTTATGGTGTTGGAGGAGAATATTGAAAGTACCATGGGCTGCCAAAAGAACCAACAGACCTATCTGTTTTGGAAGAAGTGAAGCCAGAGTGCTCCTTGGAGGCCAGACACTTAGTTTCTCATACTTCGGCCATATTGTCAGGAAGGACCAGTAACTGGAGAAGGATATCATGTTTGGTAAGATGGAGGGTCAGAGAAAAAGAGGAAGATCCCCAGTAAGATGGATTGACAAAGTGGCAGCATCAATGAGCTCAAGCATGGCAACAGTAGTGAGGTTGGCCCAGGATTGAGCACTAGTTCATTCTGTTGTGCATAGGGTAGCTATGAGTTGGTACCAACTCGATGGCATCTAACAACGACAACAACAACAACAACAACATATCTGTGTTCTTGTTGTTATAAAGTGCTGTCAAGTAGGTTCCCGCCCATAGCAACCCTGTATAGGGTTTCCAAGGAGCAACTGGTGAGTTTAAATGGGCAAACTTG
>NW_006408591.1:8985931-9024413 GCF_000296735.1 Chrysochloris asiatica | reverse complement strand
TATATGTATATATTCCACTATACCTCCCATACCCATTCAGCATGTTTCTCTGTCCATGTATCTACCCACAGAACATTGTTGCTACAAAGTTGTATATATACATCTATCTATCATTATTTACCTCTATCCCCTTTAGTTGTTATATACCTCCACGTGTCTTTACCTGACTTAATCATTCTTCTAACAACCTCCCTTTTCTTGTATATTGCCCTCCTTTTCACTGACGTTAACATGTATCTACCCTGGTATTGTAGTGATTACGAATTGGGCTGTGAACTGCAAGGTCAGCAGTTTGAAACTACCAGATGCTCCGTGGGAGAAAGATGAGGCTTTCTGCTTCCATAAAGATTTACAGTCACAGAAAACCTGTTCAGGGTCACTATGAGTGGGAATCGACTCAATGGCATTTAACGACAACAGTAACAACCTTCTAGCCACGGAACTACTCTTCCTCCCCTACCATTCCTTGAAGCATCAAAGAATGTTTCTTTTTTCTCTTTCAAACTCATATATTTGTCGGATACATAAATATATATCTGTATCTATATCTATCTCACTTTTCCTCTCTTACCCATTCAGCCCAAGTCTCAATTAATGTATCTATACACAGAGTGTTTTCCAAGGTTGTGTGGTGGTGGTGGTTATGTGCTGTAGAGTCACTTCTGACTCATAGCGGCCCTGTATAGGATTTCCGAGGCTGTAAACCTTTATGGGAGCAGAAAGCCTCGTCTTTCTCCTGCATAACAGCTGGTAGCTTCGAACTGCTGACCTTGGGGTTAGCAGCTTGATTCATAACCACTTCCAAGGTTGTGTGTATATCATATTTGTATCTACCCCCTTTAGCCCCTTCCTTTGTCTTCAGCTATCTTCATTATTCACCTTCTTGTATATTTTCCTGTCTCTTCTTCTACATTGTCCTCTCTGCCTCCCAAGTTAGCCAGTGAATTACTCTTTCTTCCCTCCCATATATGGTAACTATCAAACAATGTTTCTTTTAGTATGGAAACATTTTCTTAAGTTTTTATAATAATGGTCTCATACAATATTTGTCCTTTTGTGATTGACTAATTTCACTCAGCATAATGTACTCCAGGTTCATCTAATTTATGAGGCACTCCACGGTTTCACTGTTAGTCTATGGTATCGCATAGTATTCCATTGTGTGTATGTACCAAAGTTTGTTTATCCATTCTTCTGTTGTTGGGCACTTAGTCTGTCTCCATCTTTTTGCTATTGTGAATAGTGCTATGATGAACATCGGTGTGCTTATATCTATTCTTGTCCTGACTCATATTTCTTCTGGATATATACCAAGTAGGGAGATTGCTGGGTCAGAAGGTATTTCTATTGCCAACTTTCTGAGGACTTGCCATGTTGTTCTGCAGAGTGGTTGCAACATTTTATAGTCCCACCAACAATGTTGGAGGTTCACAGACTCTCCACAACCTTGCCAGCATTTGTCGGTTTATGTTTTTTTGTTTTTCTTTTTTACTATGCTGTTAATGTTGGTGTGAATTGTATATCTTTCATTATAATCTCTGAATCCCAGGCAATCCACAGTGATTGACATATTTTAGTGCTAAATGAATGTTTATTGAATTTAAATTGAGACTACTCATTTCTTGGTCTTTATATTTCTCTGAACATACTTATTACTAGTTGGTTTTTCTTTGTGGCCTGTAGGATTAGTACTAGACTGCAAATCACAGTGTCAGCAGTTCAAACCCACTAGCTGTTCCTCAGAAACCCTATACAGCATCGCTAAGGGTTGTAGCCACCACTTGTCTGTCAGTTTGTGGTACTGGGATGATTTGCATGTTTCTGTGATGCTGAAAGCTATGCCACGGACATTTTAAGTACCAGCAGTGTCATCACTGTGGACAGGTTTCAGCTGAAACCTTTATGAATAGCAGTAGAACACTGTCAGCACCACAATTTTGAATACTGAAACATGTTGAAGAGCACCCGGATATTGTGCTGGAAGATGAATGGCTCACAATAGAAGGCACTAAAATTATGACTGGGGAAGAGCTGCCTCCTCAAAGTAGGGTTGACCATTATGAAATGAATGGAGCAAAGCCTTCAGGACCTTCATTTACTGATGGGGCACAACTCAAATTGAAGAGAAATAGCTGTAAGCACCCATTAATAATCAGAACATGTGATGTATAAAGTATGAATCTGTCTTGAAGTACAATGCTGTCTATTATAGGATAATATCCGTACACCTACAAGGTAGACCAGTTAATACCACTATTATCCAAATTTATGCACCAACCACTAAAGCCACTGGTGATGAAACTGAAGAATTCTACCAATTTTCTCAGTCTGAAATTGATCAAACATGCAATCAAGATGTGTTGATAATTACTGGTGATTGGAATGCAAAGTTGGAAACAAAGAGAAAGGATCAGTGGTTGGAAAATATAGCTTTGGTGATAGAAAGGATGCTGGAGATAGCATGATAGAATTTTACAAGACCAATGGCTTCTTCATTGCAAATGCCCTTTTTTAAGCAACATAAAAGGTGAGTATACACATAGACCTGACCAGATGGAATACACAGAAATCAAATTGAGTACATCTGTGGAAAGAGATGATGGAAAAACTCAATATCATTGCCAAAACAAGGCCAGGTACAGATTGTGCAGACTGTGGAACAGACCATCAATTGCTCTTATGCAAGTTCAGGTTGTAGCTGAAGAAAATTAAAACAAGTAGATGAGAGCCTTAAACATATCCCACCTGAATTTAGAGATCATCTGAAGAACATATTCGATGCATTAGACACTAAAGACCAAAGACCAGAACATCATACAGGAAGAAAGCAAACAGTCATTAAGAAGACAAGAAAGAAGGAAAAGACCAAAATTGATTTCAGAAGAGACTCTGACACTTGCTTTCAGCATAGAGATACTAAAGCAGATGGAAGAAATGTGGAGGTAAAGAAGCTGAATACAAATTTTCAAAGGTCAGCTCTGGAAGACAAAGTCAAATATTACAATGATATTTGCAAAGACTTGGAATTAGAAAACCAAAAGGGAAGGACCCAGTCAGCATTTCTCATGTTGAAGGAACTGAAGAAAAAAGTCAAGCCTCTATTGCAATTATTGAAGGATTCTATGGGCAAATTTTTGAATGATTCAGCATGCATCAAAAGCAGATGGAAGGAATATGCAGGAATACACAGAATCTCCTGGAATACTGGTTGGTAAGGGCTGATATGCTATTATTTTCCATGAGTCTCACTTGAGCAGTGCTAATTACTTAAACTTTACAAGCAGATAAGCATGAAAAATAACTTAGTGGCCATGAGACAAAATTTCTGTGACATTTTGGTACTTAGATATTAGTTTAAGTAGTAAGTATATTTAAAGTAGCTCTGGAAGCATAGTGGTTATGAGTTGGGCTGCTAACCTTTAGATCAGCAGTTCAAAACTACTAGCCATTCTATGGGAGAAAGATAAGGCTTTTTGCTCCATAAATATTTACAGCCTGGGAAACCCTACGCATGTTCACTATGAAATGGAATCGTAGTGGATACTACCACAGGATACTACCACTACCAGGTCCCATTTTTCTATTCTAAGAACTGCCTCTTAATCTATGTACAGATTCCTCATGAGCATAATTAAGTATTCTGGAATACCCATTCTTCATAATGTTATCCATAGTTTGCTAGGATCCACACAGTTAGAAAGCTTTTACATAGTCAATAAAATGCAAGCAAACATCTTTGTTTACTTTGCTTTCAGCCAAGAGCCATCTGATGTTAGCAATGATATCCTTCGCTCCACATTCTCTTCTGAATCCAACTTGAATTTCTGGTAGTTCCCTGTTGATGTACTGTTGTAACCATTTTTGTATTTTCTTTAGCAAAAATTTACTTTTATCTAATATTAATGATATTGTACAATAACTTCTGCATTTCAATGTCATTTCTTTTTGGAATGGACACAGATATGGATCTCTTCTAATCTGTTGGCCAGGGTCTTCCGGATTTCTTGACATAGACAAGTGATTGCTTCCAGGGCTGCATCAGTTTGTTGAAAGATTTCAGCTAGATAATAGATATGTGTTAAATTGTATGAAAGGAAAGGCAATACCCAAAAGGGGGAAGACAGCACTATATGACCAAGGCAAAGTAAGCCATTAAGAGGTATGCAAGAGTAAAAGACAGCAGTGGTAATTACTATTACATACACAATCTTGCTATAATGGTAATAACAATGATAATTTATTAATGGATTCACAGGTAGAAATACAACAGATATGCAATTGCATATATGAGCACACCCTATATTGTACAGGTTTGGTACAGGGTATTTCTATATACAGATTTGTAGGTGCTACAAATATATCCAGATATATAGTAGAGCATGGAAATCCTGGTGTGGTGCTGTGGGTTAATGTGCTGGACTGCAAAGTCATGTTGAACCACAAGGTCGGAGGTTTAAACTCACCAGCCACTTCTATACAGACCTACAATAAATCAGAACTGATTCAATGGCACTTAACAATAACAACATAGTAGAACATATGGGGGCAAAAATATGGAGACATCTTATCCACACACCTTGAGTCACTGGGCTTCGGTCCATAACCTTGAGGGACATCTAAGTCAATTGGCATAATTTAGTCCATAATGTGGTGCTGTGGGCTAATGAGTCAGACTGCAAAGTTGTTTGAACTGTAAAGTCAGTGATTCAAGCTCACCAGCTGTTCCTTAGAAACCCTATACAGGGTCGCTGTGAGTTTTAATAGATTTGAAGGCACTTAACAACAACAACAACAACAACAACAACAACAAAGACAATGTACTACAGCTTACTTTGGTACTAACTGGGGTCTTAAAGCTTCTGAGTGACCATCTAAGATCTAACTGTTATTTCCTTCCAATCAGGAGCAAAGAAGAGTGAAAAAAAAAATCAAAGACACAGGAAACAATTTGTCCAAAGGACTAATAGACTGCACAAACCACAACCTCCACTAGTCTGAGACCAGAGGAACTTGATGGTGACTTGCTTCCACAACTGACTGCTCTGATTGGAATCATAATAGAAGGTCCTGAACAGAATGGGAGAAAAATGTAGAATAAAAGTCAAAGTCACAAAGAAGAACAGACTTACTGGTCTGATAGAGACTGGTAAGACACCTCAATATCACCTTCAGTTAAATGTAGACAAACTGATAAAGTAAACAATAACTGTAAGGAATGTACTCCTCAGAACGATTAACTTAAAACATAAAAAGGACATTATTTGCCTAAAACAAAGTTCAGAAAGCAGGAAGAATCAGGAAAGATGGCTGAATGAAAATGGGGAACTCGGGGAAGAAGTAGAAAGAATGCTATTACATTGAGGAGATTGCCACTAGTATCACAGAACAAAATTAGTAAAAAGTTGTTGAATGGAAACAAATTTGCTCTGTAACTGTTCACTCAAACCACAATAAAATGTCACAAAACAAACAAATAACAAACTACACCAAAAAGCAAAAAGCAACAAATTAATTTTTATAAACAGGTGATAGGCTGTTTATAGTTTGCTAATCCCTGCTCAAAGAAAAGAAACAAAAGTACTTTAAAACTCTAAAAATTTCTGGTAGTTTTGATTTTTCCATAGTACATTACACTGAACTAGCAATTCCTAAGATCAAATACTTATATTTGCTCTTGAAGAAGATATCTTTTTTTTTTTTTTGGTCTTATTGAATGTCCCCATTAGACTCTGTCATCAATTGTTTATATATACTGTTTCTTTAAACTCTCACTACAAACCAATGGATAGATATTAAGGATCCCTGATGGCACAGTGCTTAAATACTCAACTGCTAGCCAAAAGGTCATTGGTGTCAACCCACCAGCTGTTCGGATGGAGAAGTAGATAAGAGTCTGCTTCTTAAATATTTACAGTCTTAGAAACCTCATGGGATAGTTATATTTTGTCCTATGAATTGGAATTGACTGGATGTGAGTGGGTTTGGGTGTGTTTTGTTTGTTGTTTTTTAATCTTCACTATCATAGGAGTCCTGGTGTGGCACTGTGGGTTAATGCACCAGACTGTAAAGCCATTTGAATTGCAAGGTCGGTGGTTCAAACTTACCAGCTGCCCCTTGGAAACCCTATACAGGGTTGCTATGGGTCAGAATCAACTCAATGGCACTTCACAACAACAACAATCAAACATTATGCTTCTGGTGTGGTGCTGTAATCTAAGCACTGGACTGTTAACCACAAAGTCAAACCTACCACTTGCTCCTCAGAAACCCAATACAGGGTCATTATGAATTGGAATTGACTTAACAACAATAACAATAACAACAACAACATCATAGAAAAGGAGTCCTGGAGTGGTGCTATAGGATAAGCACTGGACAATCACAAGGTCAGTGGTTCAAGCTCATCAGTGTTCTTCAGAAACCTTGTCCAGGGTGGCTACGAGTTGAAACTGACTCAACAGTACTTAACAATAACAACTACATCATATAGAAAAGGAAACCTGGTTGCTCAGTCATTAAAGAACTGGTAATAACAGTGGTTAAGCTCTCAGCCACTAACCAAAAGTTTGAATTTACCAGCTGCTCTTAGAAAAAGATGTGGCTGTCAGATTCTTTAACGATTTGCAGCCTTGGAAACATTATGGGACAGTTCTAGTCTGCTGTGTAGAGTCCCTATCAACTCTATGGCAGTGGATGTGGGATCCTATAGAAACTCAGAGAGATTAAGGAAATTGCCCAAGGGTTTATATTTTGTTAGTGACACAAAGTGGAGTTCTACTTGTCTGTTAACCTTGAAGCTCATTAGACTGGCTCACAGAACATTGGGAGACTTAGTTTGAACTTTAAGATAACAGCATGCTATCAGTCTGGTTTTAGGCATAATTCAAAAAAGGGAGGTTTTATAAAGAGTTTATAGATGAGCTTAGTGCCCATTCTGGCAATATTTTTCAGTCTCCCATTTTTCCTCATCCTTACTCCAGTTTCCATAACAACCCATACCCCATGAGTAACTGGAGTTACTAATAATGAGCCAATTAATTCCCCCTGGCTTCGGATGTTTGCTTTTCAGGGAACCTTTGCTCTTGTTGACTGTGGTCTACAGCACTGGCAATAAAATTTTCGTTTCCAAATATTCCAGGCTCCTTAGTGCTAAATAATAAACATTTTTTATGTGATTGTTACTCCACTATCAATACATTTTTATAAATTCTAATATTCTTTGAATAAATGTAGGGCATAGGAGAAATATGCTTTCTTCAGCTTTAACTAATTCTCGGAAAGAAGAAAGAACTGCATATCATTTGTCTCCTTGAGGCGAGAAGTTATTGTGAATGTGAGAAAAGGAATTCTGCAGTCTTTTATCTGGGAAAACAATAAAAAGTCATTTGAAGAAACTTCAGCTTATCAGTCTTGGTTAGGAGAGAGAGAAAGAATGTAAAGTGTACATTTTTAAGTTTTCTGCCCTTTAGAAATGTTTATTCATTCAGATTCTGTTTAGTTATTAGATATCTCTAATGTTTAGATTAGTATTAGAGACATCAGCTTTCAGGATTTTATCT
This sequence comes from Chrysochloris asiatica, assembly GCF_000296735.1. NCBI lineage: Eukaryota > Metazoa > Chordata > Mammalia > Afrosoricida > Chrysochloridae > Chrysochloris > Chrysochloris asiatica. The sequence goes on along the minus strand of NW_006408591.1, from coordinate 9,016,854 downwards.
ATGCATCCTGTCTTTTACATGTTACTTATATGGAGTGATATGACATTTGGTACTCAGTGACCTATATGTAATCGGTATTTTATTAGACCATATATTGAACTATTATCTCTCGTCTGTCGCCTTTATTCAGTTCAGCCTTGTTATATATGCTTTTGCAATGTTCTTAAATCACTCTATATACTTCAATATTTTGTATACTTATATAATACTTCTACACTTGAGTGATATATGATGCATTTAGTAATGGTTTTAAAACTTTATATAGACTCTTCTAATGTGAAAGTAGATATAGAGAATTTCCAGATTTGTGGCACTGCAGAATAATGCACTGGGACGCAAGGTCAGTTTGAATTGCAAGATCGACAGTTCAAACTCACCAGTCGCTCCCTGGGAGCCCTATATAGGGGTTACTATGAGTCAGAACCGACTTGATGGTCAGAACCTACTTGACAACAACAACAATGATGCACTCTAACCATTAACTGTAAGTCATTTAAAACTATAACTATGTATCATTAGAAAATTGTTCTAACTTTGAAAATATATAAGAGAACAATGAGACGAATGTGAAGTGTATAGTAAACAACTTCCCTAAGATAGCTGTGTACCTGCATACTATGGTAAAGAAATATAACATTAATCAAATCTCTGTAATTAGTCTGGGACATAAATATATTATACACCAATCTCCTTAATTTATTATAAATCAGATCTCTATAAATTGGCCTTGATTACAAGCTTTCAAGAGGGAACCTAGAGCTAGGGGGCATGGAGGAAGGCAGAATCACCAGTGAGTACTATCCAATCTGTCTAGGCTGAGCTGATGAAATGAAATACAGATGGGTAACTCGCGACACTGTAGTGAATAATGGTTATCAAGACTGATTGTGAGGGTTGGAAATGCAAAGGTAGACATTTTGTAGCAAGGAAGGGAGTGATTATTTCTCCAGTCTAGGAGCGGAGGTCTCTAGGATAACCAACGGAGAAGAGCCGAGAGCAGGACCCTACCCAGAGAAGCAGGGATGCCTGAGATGGAGACAGAGACGATGACGTTGAGTGATGAAGCGGCTGGGCACTTTGGATCCAGATAGGGAGAGGGACTGTGGGCCAAAGACTGGGGGCGCAGGGGGAGGGCAGGGAGAAGTGTAGAGGACGGGTTTCTAGGATATACCCTTTGGTTCGGAAGATGATGCATGGAGGGGATTGGAACCATGGCAATGAAATGTTATACGATGGAATGAATGTAACACTAAAGTTCTCTCATGTAAACTATCATATAATTCACAACAAAACATTTTAAAAAATAGCCTTGAGACATAAATCTCTTATTAAGTGCCTTTGAGTTAGTTCTGACTCACAGTGACCCTGTATAGGGTTTCTGAAGGTATACATTTTTGCGGGAGCAGAAAGCCTCATCTTTCTCCCTCAGAGTGATTGGTGGACTTGAACCACCAACATTGTGTTCACAGTCCACTGCTTATCATTCAGAGCCACCACATTCCCCGAGATATAAATATGCTATAAAATAATTCTTTAATTATTTACACTATGTACAAAATATTGATGTATATAGAGTGATTTCAGAACATCACAAAAACACATATAACAAGGCTGAACTGAATAAAGGAGACAGACAAGTGAGATAATAGTTCAAATTATAATTATAAAAATATTAATCTTCGGTGAACATGATAGTACCTAAATCTGGTTTGTGAAATCAAGGTGAAGAAATTGTAATATAAATCCTTGATGCCTGCTCATTTGCTGAGAGAACAAAGCAGCAAACGATGTCTCTGATTCTTGTTCTCTGGAGTGTGCTGAGATACTGCCCACCACATCCAACCTGAGACCCTTATATTGGGGAACTAACTCTGAGTTTGAACTATGGTTAAGTCTTCCTCCCGAGACCACTTATTAAAGATAAATGAAGTTTAATGATTTGTGTTATAATAATTGAACTGACATTGTAATTGTTGATTCTGATAGTTGTTGTTTAGTGTTGTTGAGTTCCTTCTGACTCAGAGTGAAACTATATACACTTTCTGAAGAGCCGCTGGCAGATTTAAACTGCTGACCTTGTGGCTTGTACTCCAGTGCTTATCCTACATCATCACATGAGGACTCCTAATTCTGATTATTCAGTTCTAGAAAATTGTACTGAGGTTTTACTTAGGTACAGTGGCATGCCTACCTTACAATAAACTAAATGAGTTTATGCATGACAAAATCAAGCATTTCTTTATTTATTCTTAAAATACCTCCAATACACAGCTATAAGTGTTCTTCAACTCATGAATTGAAACCAGGTGAAGACTAACTGAACTTTTTCCTACGGTAAGGAATATAAAAGACTAATAGAAGTTTTTAGTTTTCTGTATGTAATTTTAATACGTATTTTTTGCAAGTGGCATGAATGAATATACTTCCAATCGACCAACTTTCTAACTCATTTCATTATGCCTCCCTGTGTTTATTTATTAAGTAGCTTCATTTAAGTATAACTTATATACCACAAAATTAACACATTTCAAGTTTACAGTGTAATTGTTTTAGTAAATTTGTAGCACAAACATCACTATAATCTATTTTAGCCCAGTTCTATCACCTTAGAAAGTTTCCTCTTGCCATTATGCCTTCATTTTATTCTCCCAACATTAGTCTCAAGAAACCACTGTTCTCTAATACTTTTCCTGTCTTGGGCATTTCACATAGAAGAACTTATACAATAAGTTGTAGCTTTTTGAATCTGGATTTTTTTTCTTAGCATAATGTTTTTGAGGCTTCACATAATAAAGTACGTATCAGTAGTTAGTTCCATTTTGTTGTTGCATAGTATTTCATTGAGTGGATTTACCTCAGTTTCTTATCCATTCATCAGTTGATAGGCATTAGGAGTTTCACTTCTTGGTGCTATGAACCTTTGCGTACAAATTTTGTGCACTTTCTTGTTAACTGACACTGAATCTGTAAAGTGGTCTACTTTAGCAGATTTGACTAATGCTGTATATTCTTAGATTTCTTGACTGCTGCTTCCATGAGAGTTGATGGTTGATCTAAGCAAAAGGAAGTCTTTGACAACTCAATCTTTTCTCCATTTATCATGACGTTATTTATTGGTCTCGTGGTGAAGATTTTTGTTTTATTTACATTGAGGTTCAACCCATACTGAAGTCTGTGGTCTTTGATCTTCATTAGTAAGTAGTGTAAGTCCTCTTAGCCTTCAGTAAGCAAGGTTGTATCATCTTCATATCTCAGTTTGTTAACGAATCTTCCTCCAATCCTGGTGCCATGTTTTTAATCATATAATCCAGTTTGCTGGATCATTTGCTCAGCATACAGACTAAATAAATGTGAAAGAATACAGCTCTGGTGTACACCTTTCCTTATTTTAAACTATTTAATCTCCCCTTGTTCTGTTTGAACAACGGCCAGTTTTCCAAAGTAGCTATAACATTTTATTTTTCTGCTAGCAATGCATGAAAATTCCAAGTGCTCCACATTTTTACCAACAGTTGTGATTTTCTTTTGCATTACAGTCATTCCAGTGATTGTAAGGAGTCCTGGTGGGGCACTGCAGGTTTATGCACTGGACTGAAAAGGCTGTTTGAACTGCAAGGTCAGCAGTTCAAGCTCACCAGCTGTTCCTCAGAAACTCTATACAGGGTTGCTATGAGTCAGAACTGACTCGAAAGCAATTAACAACAACATCAAGTGGTTGTAAAGTATTATTTCATTGTAGTTTTAATTTATGTGTGTTACATATTCAGTTGCTAGTCACGAGGTCAGTGGTTTGAATCCACCAGCCACTCCATGAGAAAGATGAGTCTTTCTGCTCCTGTAAAGATTCCCAGTCTGAGAAACCCTACACAGGTTTGTTTGAGTCAGAACTGACTGACTCTATGGCACATAACAATAATGATTAGTGACATTAAGCATATTTTCATGTGATTATTGTTACTGTTGTGTGCCATCTAGTAATTAGTCATCGATTTAACTATTATGCTGTCTAACTCCAGAATTCCCATTTACATTTTTAAAAATTTCTATTAATAAAAGTCTCATAATTTTTTGTTTATTCCTTAAACATGTTTCTTTTTGTAATTTGATTGTTGTTTTCTATTCTTTTTCTGCCAAACCCAACATCTGGATACTCTCAGAAACAGTTTCAGTTGACTGCTTTTTTTTTCTTCAATATTAGACACACTTTCATATTCCTTTGCATATGTCATACACACACACACACACACACACACACACACACCTTTTTTTTTAAACTGGAGATTTTAGATAATATACTAATACTATATCACTCTGGATTCTGATTTAAGTCTAGCTTATTGGGTGTTAGCTCTGAGTCAGCATAATTTGTTTGGATGATGAGTGTTTAGAGGTTGTGCTTAAACATCTCCAGTAATGCTTCATTGTTTGCCAATATGTTTGTGGTTTGAGGACTATATTCTAAATTCATCATGCTTACAATTTTGACCTGGCTTTTATTTTCTCCTCATCCCTTTCGTTTAGATTCTGCAAGTGTACATGATTTCATGCTCCTCCAACAATGTGTTAATTTCTAGAACCCTTTAATCTTTCCTTCTCTGTACACACAACACTCTTGATTACTATGTTGCTTGTTAAGGTCTGCTATATATAACTTATTTTCTAATCTCTTCATTACATTTCTAGTCTGTAGGTTTTTTAGTTGGCCCAATCAGGATCACGGTTCTAAGCTATCTGTAACATTGGTCTTTTCCATTCTTTTAACATCAAGCTAGCTCTTATTTCTAACATTGTCCAGAAACATGATCACTTTCTGAAATATGCAAAAAATCTAATCATCTCCCTTCTTGCAGTAAAGCTACCTGCTGGTGTTTATAGTTTGTCTTAGTCTAGTAGAGCTACTAAGATGATAATGCTGGGTAGAGGCTGGAAGAAGCTGCAGGCTAAACCCTCAAAGACTCTTACTGTTATTACTCAAGGTTTAGTACTTTTTCTTGAATAAATATGTTTTAATTTGTTGTATGCTTTTGGTTTTTTTCCAAAAACAAAAATCAAGAATCCTGAAAAGTTAGTTTTGTGGAAGGTTTTCCAGTTTTATAATTGCTATTTGAGAAGAGTTCCTGAGATCTTTATTCTATCATTCTAAAGTCCTGCTCAATCCATTCACTTTTTAGCAGTTGGTCTTAGAGTCATAAAGAAAAGACCACATAAATATATTTATTTAAGATTTTTTAACATTTTCCTTCATTAAGTACATTTACTTTGTTCATCTATCTTCTCTTTGTTTAGATTTTACTCATTTCTCAAAACACCTCATTTTAGTATCATTGACTGATTAGTAGAGTCCAAGTGTGGTGCTGTACGATAAGCAATAGATGACCAATCACAAGGTCAGCAGTTCATATCCAACAGCCACTCCTTGTAAACTGGGTTGCTATGAATTGGAATGTACTCAACAGCAACAAATGGCTAATGGCACTGTGGGGTAAGCATTGGATTGCTAACCAGAGGTTGAAAGTTCAAGCCCACTGGCTGCTCCATGAGAAAAAGATGCGGCAGTCTGCTCTAGTAAAGATTTTAAAAGTCTCAGAAGTTCAGTGGAACAGATCTACTATGTTATATTGGGTCTCTATGAAAAAGAATTCACTCGATGGCAGTGGGTAGTCTATGCTTTATTAGAGTAAAATTTTCATTGAATCTAGTATTTTCCATCTAAAATACATCTATCTGAGTTTTCACTTTGTAGACAGTTTTGTACTGTCTTTGTGGAAAGTAGGGATTGCTTTGTAAAAATTCTCTGAGGCTCTCATTCCTTCTGCTCTTTCATTCATCTCTGGTTACTGGCTTTTCTAAGCCATCGATATCAAGAGTATCATTTCAACCAATTTCCACACCCAAATTTGTACCATCATTGTTAAGTCCTTCCTCTTACATTTCTTTCTTTCTTTTATATTCTCCTCTTTGTGGTTGTAAGAATGAGTACCTTAAAAAATCTCTTGCTTAAGGAGTCGGTAAAATAGAAATTGTGACATAGAATTCCATGTACTCAGTTTAAAACAAATATACTCTTTGTCCTGATTCTCCTCATCTGTAAAGAGGCTGAACTACTTCCACTATAGTTTTGTAGTTTTGTGATCTTTGTGATTCTGCTAACTATAAGAGGTCCTGGTGTGACGCTGTGGGATAATACGCTGGAATGCAATATTGGCTTGAATTGCAAGCAACTATTGGCAGTCCAACTCACTAGCCACTCTTTGGAAACCCTATACAGGGTCACTGGGAGTCAGAACCAACTCGACAGCAATTAACAACAATCAACTATAAATATGTCTATTTAATCTATTTAATAGATTTGGTCTTATTCATTTAATACTAATATATGTATGTGTGTGTGTTTTTGTTAAGTGCTGTGTAGTTGGTTTAAACTCATAGCAATCCTGTATAGGGTTTCCAAAAAGCTGCTGATGAGCTTGAACCACTGACTTTGTGGCTCAAACAAACCTTGTATTCCAGTGCATTAACCCACAGCACCATACCAGGACTTTCTCTCTCTTTCTTGCTCTCTCTCTCACTATATCTATCTATCTATCTATCTATCTATCTATCTATCTATCTATCCATCTATCTATCCACTATGGAGTTAGAGAACCAAAATGGAAACACACACAGCATTTCTCAAGCTGAGGGAACTGAAGAAAAAAAATCAAACCTCGACTTTCATTATTGATGGACTCTCTGGGAAAATTATTGAACGATGCAGAAAGCATTAAAAAAGATGGAAGGAATATAGGGAGTCACTGTACCAAAAGGAAATGGTCGATGTTCAACCATTTCAAAAGGTAGCATATGATCAAGAGCCAATGACACTGAAGGAGGAAGTCCAAGGTACATTGAAGGAATTGGCAAAGGACAAGGCAGCAGGAATTGATGGAATAAACATTGAAATCTTTTAACAAGATGAGGTGGCACTGGAGGCACTCACTCATCTATGCCAAGAAATTTGGAGGATAACTGTCTGGTCAACTGATTGGAAGAGATCTGTATTTATGCCCATTTCAAAGAGAGGTGATCCAATGGAATTCAGAAATCATCAGACAATATCTTTGATATCCCATGTGAGTAAAGTTTTACTAAAGATAATACAGAAAAGGCTGCAAGCATACATTGACACAGAGAATTCCAGAGGTTCAAGCTGTATTCAGAAGAGGATGCAGAATGAGGGATATTATTGCTGACATCAGATAGATCTTGGCTGAAAGCAGAGAATACCAGAAAGATGTTTACCTGTGTTTTATTGACTATGCAAAGGCTTCTGATTGTTTGGATCATGACAAGTTATGGACAACATTGCAAAGCATGAGTATTCTGGAACACTTAATACTCATGAGAAACCAATACATAGACCAAGAGGCAGCTGTTAGAACAGAGCATGGAACACTGAATGGTTTAAAATTAAGAAAGGTATGTGACAGGGTTGTATTCTTTCACCATACTTATTCAACCTGTATGCTGAGCAAATAATCTGAGGAGTTTGGTTATATGAAGAAAAATGTGGCATCAAGATTGTAGAAAGTCTTACTAACAATTTGCAATATGTAGATTATACAACCTTGCTTGCTGAAAGTGAAGATTATACAACCTTGCTTGCTGAAATATTTACTGATGGAGATCAAATGCCACAGTAATTGGTATGGATTGCATCTCAATGTAAAGCAAACAAAAATCCTCACCACTGTACCAATAAACAACATTCTTATCAATGGAGAAAAGATTGAAGTTGTTAAAGACTTCATTCTTCTTGGATTAACCATCAACACTCATGGAAGTAGCAGTCAAGAAATCAAACTATGTATTGCATTAGGCAAATCTGCTGCACAAGACCTTTACAAAGTGTTAAAGGGCAAAGATGTCAGCTTGAGGACTAAGGTACGCCTTATGGTGTTAGAGGAGAATATTGTATGTACCATGGGCAGCCAGAGTGATCCTTGGAGGCCAGGATGATCAAACTTCATCTCTCATATTTCAGACATATTGTCAGGAAGGACCAGTCACTGGAAAAGGATATCATGTTTGATAAGGTGGAGGGTGAGGAAAAAAGCGGAAGACCCCCAGTGAGCTGGATTGTCAAAGTGGCAGCATCAATGGGCTCAAGCATAGCAACAATTGTGAGGTTGTCCTAGGACCAGGCAGTGTTTTTTTCTGTTGTGCATAAGGTTGCTATGAGTTGGTACAAACTCAATGGCACCTAACAACAACAACACACACACATATGGTGGTTATGTGCTGTGGAGTTAGTTCTGACTCATAGTGCCTCTGTATAGTTTCCAAAGCTGCAAATCTTTATGGAAGCAGAAAGCCTCATCTTTCTCCTGCAGAAACACTCATAGTTTCTTACTGCTGGCCGTGAGATTAGCAGTTGGACTCATAACCACTATGTTATCAGAGCTCCTTACACACACACACACACACACACACACACACACACACACACGTATGCATATATATATGTGCATTGTTGTTCTTAGTATCATTGAGTCAGCCCCAATGCATAGAATACCAATGTACAACAGAAAGAAATATTTTCCAATCTTGTGCCATCACAATTATTACCATACTTGAGCCCATGATTGCAGCTACTGTGTCAATCCATATAATTGAGGGTCTTTCTCTTTTTCATTGGCCTCTACTTTACCAAGCATAATGTCCTTCTCCAAGGACTGTTTCTTCTATCAAAGTAAGTGAGACAAGGTTTTGCCATCTTTATCTCAGAAGGAGCATTCTGGCTGTTCTTCCAATACAGACTTGTTTATTCTTTGAGTAATCCATAGTAATTTCAATATTATATATTAATATCATAATTCAAATGCATGTTATACAGTCTTTCTTATTGATTGTTTAGTTTTTACATGAATAAGAGGCATACCATAACTTGGGTCTGACACTTTATTCCTCAAAGTGAAATTTTTGCTTTTTAACAGTTTAAAGAGGTGTTTTGCAGATTTCCCAATAGAACTATAAAAATTACACAGAAAAGTTGCTGTTGAGTCAATCTGATTATGGTGACCTGAAGTATGACAGAGTAAAATTGTTTTCTATTTAGTTTCCAATGGCTGAGTTTTAGGAAGTAAACCTCCAAACCTTTCTTCTGAAAAACCTCTGGGTGTACTTTAACCATCAATCTTCAGTTAGCAGCCCAGTGTGGTAGTCATTTGTATTAGAGGTAAAGCTATATATTCATTAGTTGCTCAATTAATGAAATAGTCCTAAGTGGTGAGATGAAATTTAAGAACTGAAATAAACCTTTTACCCTTGCCCTTGCTTGTTCTCAAACACCAACTATCTACTAGAGGTGATTTGAGCACAGAAGCTTCCTCTTTTGCAGATGAGGGGAGCTTTTGGGAGTTAATGGACTGGCTGTCAAGATTGAGAGGAAGTCAGGATGAGAACCAGAAATGGGACATTATACTCTAAATAGCCTTCCATTCCCTATTCACCCACAGTCTTTGCTGCTGTCATAGTTTGTTCTATTTTTTGAAACACATCTAGCCCAATTTGAATTGTGCTAATTATTCAGTGCATATTAAATATCAATGTGAATATTGAGACACAAAAAAATGAAACATATTTATTTCAACTATGTACTCTAAGTACATGCTCAGTTTGTATATGAGTCACCTTAACACTTCAACAAACATCACAAAACAATACATTGATATATTAAATATAAATAATATTTTATACATTTATACTACTTCTTAATTTAAATATTTAAAATCAAATGTGGTCATGCATTTAGTAACTGTGTTAGACAGTAAACTTTTATTTTTTTATATTTTCCCACATCCTTTTTGTTTAGATTTAGAATTGCACTTGAATCCTCTGCCTTAGCCAAATAGTAAAAGCTACCCTTTACTGATGAAGCCCAGGGCAGATCCTTTTGTCATACATGTTGTTTTGAGTTAGAAATGATTCCATTTCACCCAATAACAACAACCTTTTACACATCTCCTATGTGTCAGAACCTGTGTTAGGTGCTTTACAAAAAGGGTATCTAATTCTTAAAATAATTCTTCCAATTAGGTTTTGCTTTATGGGTAGAATAACAGACTCTGAGAGGTGACTCAGGCACTCACAGCTTGCAGAAGATAGAAAAAGGTTTCAAAGTCAGAATTTTGACTCTATTGATTGTTGCCTTTTCATTATCCCATGTATAAGCCCCTTTAACGCTTTACTGGTTGTATACAGAGATATGCATCTGTCAGTAGATCATAGTGTGGTGGCTTGTATGTTCTGTAATGCTGGGAGCTATGCTGTTGGCATTTTAAATACCAGCAGGATAACTCAGATTTCAGCAGATCTTCCAGCCTAAAAAAGACTAGGAAGAAGGAGAATGTTTAGCCAATGAATAGCAGCAAACCTTATGAATAACAGCATAACATTGTCAGAAATAGTGCTGGAAAATGAAATCAATATGAATAGCACTGGAATATTCTCAGCTATAGCACCAGAAGATGAGCCCCTCAGGTTGGAAGGCACTCAAAATACAACTGAAAAAGAGCTGCCTCCACAAAGTAGAGTTGACCATGATGACGCAAATGGAGCAAAGTTTTGGCACTTTCATTTACTGACTAGGCACCATCCAAAATGAATAGATACAGCTGTAAACATTCATTAAAAATTAGAGCATGGAATGCACAAAGAAGATTGGAAGTTTGTCAAAAACAAAATGGCACACATAAATATCTATAGCCTAGACATTAGCGAGTTGAAAATGACAGGTATTATCCCTTTTGAATTTGCATTTATAGATTTTACTATGCCAGGAATGACAAGTTCAAGAAGAATAGCATAGAATTCATTATCCAAAAGAGCATTTCAAGATCTGTCTCAAAATACAATGAAGTCTGTGATAGAATAATATCTATATGCATAAAAGGAAGACTAGTTAATACCACTATTACTCAAATTTACACACCAAACACCAAAGCCATTAACAATGAAATCGAAGATATCTACCAAATTCTTTAGTCTGAAATTGATGAAACATGCCGTCAAGATGTACTGATAATTACTGGTGATTAGAATGTGAAGGTTGGAAACAATGAGGAAAGGATAGTAACTGCAAAATATGGCATAGGTGATAGAAATAATGCTAGAAATCTCATGGTAGAATTTCGCAAAACAATGACTTATTCATTGCAAATACCTTTTTAAAACAACATAAAGAAGGATGGCTATACACATGGAGTACATAGGAATTAAATTGACTACATATGTGGGAATAGATGTTAGAAAAGTTCAATGTTATTAGCCAAAACAAAGTCAGGTGCAGACCATCGATTGCTCATATGCAAGTTCAGACTGAAGCTGAAGAATATTAAAACAGGTACATAAAAGTAAAAATATGACCTTGCACTTATCTCTCCTGAATTTAGAGACCATCTCAAGAACAGATTTGATACATTAGATACTAGTGACTGAAGACCAGAAGAGCTGGGGAATGACATCAAGAACATACAGGAAGAAAGCAAAAGGTCATTAAAAAGACAAGAAAGGAAAAAGCATGCAAAAATATATGTCAGAAGAGATGATGAAAATTGCTGTCCAGTGTAGAGAGGCTCAAGGGAATGGAAGAAATGAGGAAGAAAAACAGCTGAACAGAACGTTTCAAAGGACAGCTCAAAGAGACAAATTAAAATATTATAATGAAACAAGCAAATATCTGGCATAAGAAAATTGAAAGGAAAGAACACACTCAGCGTTTCTCAACCTGGAAGAACTGAAGAAAAAAAATCAAGCCTTACTTTGCAATATTGAAGGACTCCGTGGGCAGAATATTGAATGATGCAGAAAGAGTCAAAAGATTGAAAGTAAACACAGATTGTTACAAAAAGAAATGGCCAATGTTCAATCATTTAAAGTTGTAACCTATGATCAAGAACTGATGGTACTGAAGGAACAAGTTCAAACTTCACTGATAGTTTTGGCTAAAAACAAGTCTCCCGAAATTGATGCAATACAAATAGAAATCTTTCAACAAACTGATGCTGTACTGGAGGTGCTCACTCATTCATGCAAAGAAAACTGAAAGACAACTGCCTGGCCAGCTGATTGGAAGAGATCCATATCTGTACCTATTCCAATGAGAGATGACCCAATTAAATGAGGAAATCATTAAACAATACCATAAATATCACACACAAGTAAATTTTTGTTAAAGATAATGAAAAAGCAGCTACAACAGTACTTAGAAAGGGAACTGCCAGAAACTCAAGTCGGATTCAGAAGAGGACAGGGGACTAGGGATACCACTGCCGACACCAAATGGATCTTAACTGAAAGCAGAGAATACCAGAAAGATGCTTACCTGTGCTTTATTGACTATGTAAAGGCCTTTGACTTATGTGTGTTATGACAAGCTGTGCATAACATTATGAAGAACAGGTATTCTAACATACTTTGTTGTGTTCATGAAGAACCTGAACAAAGACCAAGAGGCAGTTCTTCAAACAGAACAAGGAGATGATGAATGGTTTTATATCAGGAAAGTTGTGCACCAGGGCTGTATTTTTTTACTGTACTTATTCAATCTGTATGTTGAACAAATGGATTCTTGTTGTAGTACTGTGGATTCAGGCACTAGACTGCAGAGTTGGTTTGATCCAGAAGGTCGGTGGTTCAAGCTCACCAGCCACTCTTCGAAAACCCTATACAGGGTTGATATGGGTAAGAACCACCTTGAACGACACTTAACAACAACAACATACTGAAAAAATAGTTTGAGAAGCTGGATTATATGAATAAGAGTTTGGCATCAGGATTGGAGGAAGACTCATTACCACCTGTGTATGCAGATGATACAACCTTGCTTGCTGAAAGTGAAGAGAACTTTAAAAAAAAATACTGATGAAGATAAAAAAACTACAATGTTTAGTATGGATTGTAACGGAAACAAAAATCCACACAGTTGGATCAATAAATAATTGGAGAAAAGACTGAAGCTGTCAAAACGTCATTTTGCTTGGATCTACATTACACATTCATGGAAGCAGTAGTCAAGAGACCAAACGATGTATCACATTAGGCAAATCTGCTGCACAAGACCTCTTTGAAGTAGTGTAGTGGTTATGAATCAGGCTGCAAACCTCAAGATCAGCTGTTCAAAACTACCAATTGCTCCGTGGGAGAAAGATAAGGCTTTCTGCTCCCGTAAAGATTTACAGCCTCAGAAACCCTGTTCAGGATCGCTATTGGTCGGAACCGACTCGATGGCACTTAACAACAACATTACACATTCATGGAAGTCGTGGTCAAAAGATCAAACAATTTATCACATTAGGCAAATCTGCTGCACAAAACCTCTTGGAAGTGTTCAAGAGCAAAGATATCAGTTTGAGAACTGATGTGCTCCTGTCCAAATCCATGATATTTTCAATAGTATCATATGCATGTGAAAGTTGGACAATGAATCAGGAAGATGGTAGACGAATTGATGCATTTAAGTTATGTTGTTGGAGGCAATTTCAGAATACTGAAAATACCATGGACTGCCAGAAGAAAAAACAAATCTGTGTTGGAAGAAGTATAGCCATAATTCTCCTTAGAATCCAGGAAGACAAGACTTCCTGTTATCAGACATGTTATCAGGAGAGATAAGTCCCTGAAGAATGACATCATAACTGGAGGGTTAGTTGAAAAGAGGAAGACCCCCAATGAAATAGATTGATACACTGGTATCGGCAGCAATGGGCTCAGGCATAAAAATTGTGAGGTTGGGGAAGGACCCAGCAATGTTTCATTCTGTTGTACATGAAGTCACTATGAGTCAGAGCCAAATCAACAACAGAATAAACAACAGAGATATTTATTGATGTTGATTATTACATTTCAATTTTTTGGACCTATTTGTATGAGCTTTTGTGAACTGTATTTTTTTCTTACACATCAGTTCTGAAGGGGATCTTATTATGTGGATCTGAGTTCCCGACTATAAAGGTGGAATGTTGTTACAACTGTTGTTATTGTTAGATGCCATTGAGTTGGTACCATCTCATAGCAACCCTATATGCTCAACAGAACAAAACACTACCTGGTCCTGCACCTTAATACTCAAACTGATATCTTTGCTCTTGAACACCAGCTAGACCACATTCCTCCTCATGTATTTCCCTTGAGTCTTAGTCTTGAAAGGGAGTTTGCTCTTAGGGGACCTGACCACTTGCCTTGATGGTTCCTTGGCAAACAGCTTACTTGTTCTTGTAGTAATCAGTCAGACTGCTGTTTTTGTTTCTAACATTTCCTGCTGGTCTTTCTTCATGAAGTATCTTCTGTTCTTCTAACTGCTCCATGATGGTCTACTTGTCCTTTCCAGTGGAAATTTCCCATCTTAGACAATTCTGGAAGGGGTTCTGGACTGCACCTATGGTCTTATGCAATGCAAAGGCTCCATAGTAAGTCTCTTTCACTAGGTTACTTCTAGCCCCCTTTAAGGTGTTCCAACCACTAATAGGCTAAAGACGGATTTACAAGCTTTGTATTGTGATATTTCTGGCTATTCCTTTCTCCCCATCTCAAGAGTCTATTTTACAATGGTAGACATAGGAAACCAAGATTCCAAAGACAGCCAAACATCTTAACATTATTCCCCTCTTTTACCTCTTCAAACCATGCCTCAATCCCTGTATCCCGGAGCCCTGTTTTTCCAAGGTTGAGCATACATCATCATTTACGTCTGTCCCACTTAGCCTTTGCGAATCTGCTTAACTGTTCTCCCATCAGCTTTGTTCTTCCATTCCCGTCCCCCTTCTTCTGTATTGTCCCCCTTGCCCCCCCAGCACCCAAGCTATCCTATGTTTATTCCCTACCCTGTGCTCTGTCTTCCCCTCCCTCCCTTCCCTCCTCTCACCCAATACATCCTGGTGATCAGCAAATATATATATATAATTTCATTTTTTCCCCCTTTTATGGTGGGTTCTTTTTCTTAGTCTTTTACAGTAATTGTGCTATGCAGAATTACTACTTTTGTGACTGTCTAATTTCACTGAGCACAATGTCCTCAAGGTTCATCCATGTTATGCGGTGGTTTGCAGCTTTCTTGTTATTTTTCAAGGTATCATAGTATTCCATTGTGTGTATGTACCACAGTTTGTTTATCCATTCTTCAATTGATGGGCACTTAGGCTGTTTCCATCTTTTTGCTCTTGTAAATAGCATTGCTATGAACATTGCTGTGCATATATCTACTCATGCTATGACTCGAGTTTTTTGTGGGTAAATATCAAGTAGAGGAATTGCTGGATCATAAGGTATTTCTATTTCCAACCTTCTGAGGAAGTGCCATAATGTTTTCCAGAGAGGCTGAACCATTTTGCAATCCCACCAACAATGTAGGAGGGTCTAAGTCTCTCTGCATCTTCACCAGCATTTATTGTCCTCTAATTTTTTAGTCCTGGTGTGGCACTGTGGGTAAATCTACCAGACTGCAAAGCCATTTGAACTGCAAGGTCAGTGGTTCAAGCTTACCAGCTGCTCCTTAGAAACCCTATACAGGGTCGATTTGGGTCAGAACCAACTTGAGAGCATTTCACAACAACAACTTTTTTGATCTTTGCTGTTATTGCTAGTGTGAGATGATATCTCATTGTTGTTTTGATTTGCATCTCTCTAATGGCTAGTGATTGTGAACATTTCTTCATATGTTTGTTGGTTTCCCAGATCTCTTCCTTGGAGAATTGTCTGTTCATGTCCTGTGCCCATTTTTTAAATTGGATTGTTTGTCTTTTTCTTATAGAGGTGTTGTAGTTTCCTGTATATTTTAGAAATGAGTCCCTTGTCTGATGTGTCATTGGCAAAAGATTTTTTCCCATTTTGTGGGTTCCCTTTTTACTCTTTTGGTGAAGTCTTTTGATGCACATAAATTTTTAATTTTTAGTATGTCCCAATCATCTATTTTGTCTACTTTTGTTTGTGTATTTTAAAAATATTTGTTAGTCTATGTATTCCCTGTATTAGAGCCCTCATATTTGTTCTATTTTTTCATTGATGACTTTCATAATTTTGGGATTCACATTTAGGACTTTAATCCATGTTGAGTTGGTTTTTGTATAGGGTGTGTGAAGTAAAGGTCTTGTTTCAATCTTTTGCATATTGCTTTCCAGCTCTGCCAGCACCATCTGTTAAAGAGACTATCTCCTCCTCATGTAACATGCATAGACACTTTGTTGAACATCAGTTGGCTGTATGTGGATGGGTTAATTTCTGGATTCTTGATTCTGTTCCATTGATCAGTGTATCTTTCATTGTACAAGTACCAGGCTGTTTTGACCACTGTAGCTGTGTAGTAGATTTTGAAATCGGGGAGTGAGAGGCTTCCAACCTTGTTCTTCTTCTTGAGCAGTGCTTTGCTTATCCTGGGTCTCCTTTCTTTCCATATAAAGTTTGTAATTGTCTTTTCCATCTCTTTGAAGAATGTCACTGGAAACTGCATTGGAATTGCACTATATTTGTAAATTGCTTTGGGTAGTACTGACATTTTCATGATATTGAGTCTTCAGGTAGCACTGACATTTTTGTGATGTTGAGTCTTCCTATCCAGGAACATAATATATTCTTCCACTTTTGTAAGTCTCTCTTGGTTTCTTGTAGTTGTTGTTGTTAAGTGCCGTCAAGTTAGTTCTGACCCATAGCGACCCTAAACAGGGTTTCTAAGGCTGTAAATCTTTACGGGAGCAGAAAACCTCATCTTACTCCCGCGGAGCAGCTGGTAGTTTCAAACGGCTGACCTTGAGGTTTGCAGCCCGATTCATAACCACTACGCTACCAGAGCTCCTTGGTTTCTTGTAGTAGTGTTTTGTAATTCTCTTTGTATAGGTCCTTTGTTTCTCTGGAATGTTTATTTCTAAATACTTCATCCTTTGGGAGGCTATTGTAAATGGTATTGCTTTCCTAATACCCTTTTCAGTGCTGTCATTGTTACTGTAGAGGAATCCAACTGATTTTTTATGTTGATCTTGTACCCTGCCACTTTGCTGAATCTTCCAATTACATCTAGTAGCTTTTTTTATTGAGTCTTTGGGGTTTTCTATGTATAGTATCATATCGCCTGCAAATAGAGTTTTATTTCCTCTTTGCCAATATGGATGCCTTTAATTTCCATATCATGCCATATAGCTCTAATACTTCCAAAACGATATTGAAAAGGAGTGGTGACAAAGGGCATCTTTGTCTGGTTCCCGTTCCCAGAGGGAAGGCTTTCCGTTTCTCTCTATTGAGAGTGATGTAGGCTGTTGGTTTTGTATATATGCTGCAGATTATGTTGAGGAATTTCCCTTCAGTTCCTACTTTGTTGAGTGGTTTTTATAAGGAATGGTTGTTGGATTTTGTCAAATGCCTTTTCTGCATCAATTGATATGATCATGTGGTTCTTTTCCTTTTTCTTATTTATGTGGTGGATTACATTGATTGTTTTTCTAATGTTGAACCATGCTTGCATCCATTTGATGAAACCCACTTGATCATGATGTATTTTTTTTTTTTTTGATGTGATCCTGGATTCTGTAAGCTAGTATTTTGTTGAGAATTTTGCATGTATGTTCATGAGGGATATTGCTTTGTAGTTTTCTTTCTTAGTGATGTCCTTCCATGGCTTTAATATGAGGGTTATGCTTGCTTCATAAAAAGTATTAGGAAGTTTTCCATCCTCTTCTATATTTTGGAGTAATTTGAGTAAATTGGTGACAGTACTTCTCTGAATGTTTGGTAGAACTCACCAGTGAAGCTATCTGGGCCTGGACTTCTTTTGATTGGGAGTTTTTTGATGACCTGATCAATTTCTTCTTTTGTTATGGGTCTGTTCAGGTTTTCTACTACACTCTATGTAAACTTTGGTAAGTCGTGTTTTTCTAAAAATGCATCCATCTCTTCTACATTTTCGAATTCGTTGGAGTACAACTCCAGATTATTCTGTTATTATCCTTTTGATTTCGTTTGGTTCTGTTGTAACATTGCACCTGTGGTTTCTAATCCGAGTTATTTGTGTCTTCCCCTGCTTTTCTTTGTTTAGATTTGCCAATGGTCTGTCAATTTTATTAACCCTTTCATCAAACCAGCTTCTTGTCCTGTTGATTCTTTCTATAGTTTTTCTGTTTTCCCTCTCCTTTATTTCTGCTCTTATCTTTATTATTTCTTTTCTTTTGGTGACTGTAGGTTCCCTCTTTTGGTCAGTTTCTAATTGTTGGTGATGCTTTGTTAATGTGTTACTTTTGGTTCTTTCTTCTTTTTGGATGTACACATTTATTGCAATAAATTGTGTGAGCATGAAGCTGATGTCCTGTACCTTATGCTAGATCATAATTCTAGTTTTGTTTTGTGAGCGCAGCTTCTCTGGGTTTTCAATCCCTCCCCCATGGAGCCTTCCCTACCTTGCTGTCTCTGCTGTCCACAAAAGCCGGAACCCTCCACAGTACCGTTTTACAGAACGAAAGCCTCTTTTCAATTTTGCAATCCCTGATAGGGATGAAGTGAAATCCATGCAAAACTGGCTACTACAGGTTTGTAAGTAATTACAAGTAAGTCAGTGCCTACCATGGTTATCCAGAATCCTGGTGTGTCACTGTGGGCTAATGCGCCAAACTGCAAAGTCATTTGAACTACAAGGTTGGTGGTTCAAGCTCACCTATACAGGGTCGTTATGGGTCGGAATCGACTCAATGGCACTTAACAACAACAACCATGGTTATCCATCCCTGCTTATAACCAAAAAATTCTGCTAGAGAATCCTGGCACAGCTTTAGGCAAACCTGAATAGTGCTAGTGTCATACTCTGAATACCTTAATTTCATTTAAGACTGGTGGCTGCATTACTATTACAGGCGACTGGCCTAACCCCTTATTTGGAGGTTCCAGTGAAAGGAAACTTTTTTGCCTCTTCCCTCATATATATAAAATTCAAATTGACTTGGTAGAGATGCTAAGTCATCTCTCACAGTTGGGAAGGGAAATCTGAGGGGAAAAAATTTAAATGACTAAAAATGATAAGCTATTCTTAAGGTTACATTTAATTTGATGTGCTGAAGCTTCTGTTTTTGATGCTGAATATTCATGCTTAGTGAGAAGTCCCAGAAGGTTCACCACAGTGTCATTTTCTACAATTTCAGACTGAAAAGAAATGTGCTTTCTGCTGATCATGTACATAAGGACTGATGAAGGTGAGCTGCTGAATTTTTTTTAACCATTTAAATTCTGTCTTAAAACATTTTTATAAAAAGCTCCAAAATCAGAGTACATTAAGAACACTATGAAGATTTTTACTTAATTCGTGGTAAGCATGTTTTTTGAATGAGGACATGTGAAGGACAAAAACGCATAAGCAACCTATCTCTTAATAAACTCTGATTAATCTCAGTGTGAGGTGCATGCATTACTTCAAAGTTATTAACTTCTTGACTCAGTTTAAATTGGCATAAATTACATCCCTAAGAATGTTTTACCTACCTTCTCCCCCTAGTAATGCAAAATGTCAGAGAAGAATAACAGAATTAGAAGCAAATTTAAGCTAGATGAAATCTTAATTCATACAGGTTGATAGGATTTCTTATCGCTCTCATTGTTAGAATGCAAAGAATTGCTATCTCCTTATTTGCCAGCATTTTTAGTCATGCTTTAGGAGAGTTCTTACTAAATACTATTACTAGAACTTTGCCTCCAGTGAAGGGATGGGAGGGAGCATCAGGGAAATACATGGTTAGAAATGAAAAACAGAAACAGCCCTCTTACCTGAGGCAATTAAGAACAAAGGTGGTGTGTTAATTGAAAAAGTCATTTAGAGTGAGATTCATAAAAAAGGAAACACACACACTTAACTTAAACATTGAATTTTATTGCAAACCATTTATATGTCCATTTATTTACCAACCTCATTAAAATAATATGGGACTTTTTGTTCCTTCTTTTTTAAAAATGTAGTCTCACTGATTAGAGTTCTGTATCTTTTGGCAACATTATACCTATGATGCTTTGTCATCATATGAAATTTCCAGGTTTTATTTCTTTAAAAAGTATCAGAATTTAAAACTTTAAATGAAGCGTCATACTTCCAGACTTCATCCATATCTTTTAAATATTTGTTTCAATTCACACCTAATTGAGTGGCAATTTTTGATAGTGAACATATCTAAGACATCATTTCAAAATGTTCAGCTTTCATAGAATAATGCCTTTCATTGTTTATTGGACTAATATTTCAAAGATTTATATAACAATTAAATGTTTCACTTCCACAGCAAGTTCAGCTGGCACAAGCAGGTTGGACACAAACGTATGCAGTGGACTATTAGTAACCTTAATTGGGTAGGCTGCTAGAACAAACAAAACAAAACAAAACAAAACACTGCCACCAAGTCAATTCGGACTAATTGTGACCCTGTACAGGGTTTCCTAGGTTGTCAATCTTTATGGGAGCAGAAAACCTCATCTTTCTCCCAACTGGTGGGTTTAAACTGCCCGACGTTGCGGTTATAAGGCAGTGTTTATCCTGCAGTGCTAGCCGGGCTTTTCAGGCTACTATAAGGACACCTATGTGGCACGATCAGTTTGAACCATAAGGTCGATGATTCAAGCTCATCAGCCACTCCTTGGAAACCATATACAGGGTGGCTATCATTCGGAATCTACTCCACGGCACTTAACAATAACAAAAACAATAATTTTATTATGCCATGGGTATTACTCAAAAGTCCTAGTGGTGCATTGCTTAAGCACTTGGCTGCTGCTAATTGATAGCTTTGCAGTTCCAACCCACCAGCTGCTCTGTGGGAGAAAGATATGGCAGTCTATAATCTGTAGAGTCACATACCCTTGGAAACCATATGAGGTAGTTTCACTCACTATATGCTAATATGGTTCCTACAAGTAGGGATCAACTGATGACAATGGGTTTGGGATGGAATACATGTCAGTTTGGTGAGTTTATCAGAGGCAGTGAAATGGTCTGTAAATCTAGTGAGTAGTTTAAGTAGTGAAGTTAAATTAAGATGCATTTTATAGTAACACATTTCACATGCTCTCAGTGAAGGACTTGGTGGAACTCATTAACAGTTTTTTATTTTAATTTTTTAGTATTACTTATTACTGGGGGAAAAAAAAGTATTTAAGTCAGTTCTAACTCATGGTGACATAGTGTAAGGCAGAGTAAATCTCTGCTCCACAGGTATGGCTGATTTTTCAGTAGATCACTTGGACTTTCCTCTGAGTCATATTTTGGGTAAACTCTAATCTCCAATCTTGGTTAGCAGCCCAGCTAGCACAGTAATTGTTTGTACCACCCAAGGATTTATGCTCACCACTATTTTATAACAAATACTGAAAAAACAAAACAAAAACTGTAACATTAAAAGCAGGCTGCGTTTCTGTGTGTTCAATTTTGAAGTATATAGCCAGTTAGACTAAACTCAGTTTCTAATGTAACTCCAGGACAGAAAGGTGTTATAGTAGGTGGATCTCTGCTTCAGAAAAACCTGGGACTTCCGAGGCACATCTTTGTTTCAATTCTGCTTTAAGATTTGATGAGAAACATAGTCTCTTGAATTTGTTTTTCACAAATGTCATTGCTTTATTTCCTGTAACCTTTTGGAGAGGAGCTCTGTGGAGGGAGCACTACAATGCATGCTGCCCTTGACCCTCTGATGTAAACACATAGCAAGCATTCTTTCAATCAAAATCTCATGGTGCTTATTTGTAAGCAGGTCCCATTCTCATAAACTAGCAAAGGAACCTAAACCACTGGTTGATAGCAGTAATAATTATTGGCTTGATTTAGGTGATAAGTCTTCTGTTAAAAATCCCCCCCCCCCCACTAAGTGGTAATTCCATTAAGCAAGAGGACAATATACCCTCATTGTTGTGCAAAATATTCTTTATGGTACAGTTGAGTCAACAGAATTGATGAGTTTGTCAGCTATTGACTATCTAATGCAGACAACTTTTGAATGTTTAGCCACTGAAGATCTTATGAATAGCAGATGAACACTGTCAGATACCACAAGAATACTGAATACTGAAACAGTATGTATAGTTTCAGAATATTGTCAGGTACAGTGCCAGTAGATGAGCCCCTCAAGTTGTCAGCATTCAAAATGCAAATAAGGAAGAGTTGCCTTCTCAAAGTAGAGTTGACCTTGATGACATTAATGGAGTAAAGCTTTCAGGACTTTCATTTGATGTAGGGGCACAACTCAAAATGAGGAGAAACAGCTGTAAACATCCATTAATAATCAGAACATGGAATGTATGAAGTATGAATCTAGGAAAACTGGAAGTTGTCAAAAGTGAAATGGAATGCATAAGATCAATATCCTAGTCATTATTGACATGAAATGGACTGACATTGGTCATTTTTAATCTGACAATCATGGTTGACTATGGCAGGAATGAAAAATTGAAGAGGAATGACATTGCATTCACCATCAAAAAAACCCAAAACATTTCAAGATCTTTCTTGACATATAAAGCTATCTGTGACAAGATAATACCTATACTCTTACAAGAAAGACCAATGAATAACACCATTTTTCAAATGTGTATACCAACTGTTAAAGCCAATAATGATGGAATTGAAGAATTCTACCACCATCTTCACTCTGAAATTGATCAAACATGCAATCAAGATGTATTGATAATTACTGGTGATTGGAATGCAAAGGTTGGAAACGAAAGGAAGGATCAGTAGGTGGAAAATTAGGCCTTGGAGATAGAAATGATGCTGGAGATTGCATGATAGAACTTTGCAAGACCAATGATAATTTTATTGGAAATGCCTGTTTTTAAACAACACAAAGGATGACTATATACATGGACCTCACCATATGGAATACACAGAAGTAAAATTGACCATATCTGTAAGAATGCATGGTTGAAAAGCACCATATTATCAATCAAAACAAGACTAGGGCCTGACCATGGAACAGACCATCATTTACTCATATGCAAGTTCAGGCTGAAGTGGAAGAAAATTAAAACAAGTCCACAAGAGCTAAAATTTGATCTTCAACATATCCAACCTGAATCTAGACATCATCTCATGAACAGATTTGATGCATTTGACACTAATGACTGAATGCCATAAGAGTTGTGGGATGACATCAAGAACATTATACAGGAAGAAAGCCAAAGGTCATTAAGAAGACCCCGAAGAAGAAAAAGAACAATTGATATGTCAGAAGAGACTCTGGAACTTGCCCTCCAGAGATGCTATTGCAAATGGAAGAAATGAGGAATTAAAAGAGTTGAACAGAAAATTTCAAAGGGAATCTCAAGAAGACAAAGTCAAGTATTATAATGAAATGTGCAAAGATCTGGAGTTAGAAACTGAAAACTAATAACATAGTCATCATTTCTCAACATGGAAATTTTGAAGAAAAAAATTCAAGCATTGACTTGCAATATTGAATGATTCTATCAGTAAAATATTGAATGATGAAGATAGCATCAAAAGAAGATGGAAGGAATATGCAGAGTCACTGTAAAAGAAAAAAAAATGATAAAATTAAACTATTTCAAGAGGAATCATATGATCAAGAGTCAATATCAGAGAAGGAAGAACTCCAAAGTACACTGAAGGCATTGGCAAAGAAAAAGCCCTCAGCAACTGAAAAAAATGCAAATTGAAATCTTTCAAAATCTAAAGCAGCACTGGAGGCACTCACTGATCTATGCCAAGAAATTTGGAAGACAGCTACCTGGCCAATTGATTAGAAGAGATCCATGTTTGTGCTCATTCCAAAGAGATGTGGCACAATGGAGGTTGGAAATCATTGGACAATATAATTAATAGCATATGCAAGTAAAATTGTGCTAAGGATAATTTTTTAATGGCTGCAAGAGGATATTGACAGGGAGCTGCCTATAGTTCATGCTGGATACAGTTGAGGATATGAAATGAGGGATAATCTTGCTAAAGTCAGATGGATCTTTTAAAGCAGAGAATATGAGAAAATTGTTTACTTGTGCTTTATTGACTAGGTAAAGGCTTTTGACTGTGTGAATCATAACAAACTATGGATAATATTGAAATGAGTGGGTATTCCAGAGCACTTAAATGTCCTCATGAGGAACCTGTACAGAGACCAAGAGGCAGTCATTAGAACAGAATAAGGGGACACTGAATCATTTAAAATCAGGAAAGGTGTGTGCCAGGGTTGTATTCTTTCACCATACTTATTCAGTATGTATGCTTAGCAGATAATTTGAGAAGCTGGATTATATAAAGAAGAACATGGAATCAGGATTGGAGGAAGATTCATTAACAATCTGTGATATACATATGATACAACATTTCTTGGTGAAAGCTAAGAGAACTTAAAATACTTAACTAATGAAGATCAAAGATAACAGCCTTCAATATTGATTGCACCTCAGTGTAAAGAGAACAAAAATTCTCACCAATGGATCAGTAAATGGCATCATGATAAATGGAGAAAAGATTGAAGTCAGAATTCATTTTGCTTGGCTCCACTAGCAGCATTCATGGAAGCACAAGTCAAAAAATTATATGATATTTTGAATTAGACAAATCTGTTGCACAAAACTTCTTTAATGCATTCAAGAGCAAAGCTATTAATTTTAGGACCCAAGCTATGGTATGTTTAATAGTCTCATGCATTTGAAAGTTGGGCAATAAATAAGGAAGACCATAGAAGAATTAATGCATTTGAGTTATGGTGTTGGAGAAGAATATTAAAATACTATGGACTGCCAGAAGAACAAACAAATCTGTGTTGGAAACAGTACAGTCAGAATGGTCCTTAGAAGCCAGAATGCTGAGACTTTGTGTCTCATATTTCAGACATGTTGTGAGGAGAACCTGCCCCTGGAGAATATCAGCCTCCCAATGAGTTGGATTTAACAACAATTGTGATTATGATACAAGACTGGGCAGTGTTTTGTTGTGTTGTGCCTAGAGTTACTATGAGTCTAAGCTGAAATGACAGCATTTAACAAGTGCCACAACAACATTTTTTATGAATATGAAAGGGCATGGGACCAAGTAATGTTTTATTCTGTTATACATGTCAATTGTTTGTGTAGACTCGACAGCAATGAACAACAAATTTTCTTAATCGGAGGGTAAAGTAGAAAGCAAGAAGATAAGAAATTTTATTAACATTTTAGTAGGTGCTATACAATAGTACTCCTGGTGTGGTGCTGTAGGATCAGCACTGGGCTGTGAACAACAAGGCTCGTGGTTCAAACCCACCACCTGCTCCTTGTTAACCTTATACAGGGTTGTGATAAGTTGGAACCAACTATGAGGCACTTCACAGCAACATAAAGTAGCTAATGCCTACCTTTATTATTGTTGTTACATGCCATCGAGTTGGTTCCTATTCATAGTGACCCTGTATTGGATGGTGGTTTTTGAACCACCGAGTTTTCAGTTAGCATTCCAGTACTTATCCTACAGTGCCACACCATGACACTCTACCTTTTATACTATATGTGAAAGATCATTAGGTTCACTACAATGGGTGGCCATTGCAAGCTAATGTCCGTATTTATACCAAACATGCAAACTCAAAACAGCATTTCCATTGATCTTGCTTTCTGGATGTTACCTTACAATAAGAACACAGATAATAAATGATAAGATTTAAGCCATGCAATCCTTAAGGAGCTATGGGGTTGATGAAAAAACAGATTCCAAATAAACAACCCTCATCCTGTTGTGCATCAGTGCTGAGAAGTACACAGTATCCATGCATTTCTCAAACACAAACCGAAAGACTGAAGCAAACAGGTATGAAGCCACAAGGAATACTTCTAGAATTAGCGAAAGGGTTTCACTTATGCTATTAGCTTTATAAGTATAATGTTAGATGACATTACGGAGACGGAACTCTTTTCTATTAATATAGATAAGAAAATTAGATACCTTTTTATAACTAGTTTCAAAGACTTCCTGACTCATTTTCCTCCTCACTTTCTTTTAAGTTCAAGCTCTGACTCAGCCATGAAATTTTTGATTAGGAAAAAAGTGAGAAATACTATACTTGTTCTGATATGTAGAAAATAATGGTTAAATTAATTTATGCATTTATATCATAATATTTCACATGTGAAATTATAAAACAGTTAATTTTAGTGGACATATTCATTTGTCCAGTCATTTCTGCTGCAGTTCTTAAAACAAAGGTATTTAAAAACGATAATGATGGAAATTCTGACTCATAGTAACGCTTTAAGGCAGAGTAGAACTGCTCCATAGGTTTTCAAGGATATAAAACCAACTGTCACATTTTCCTTCCACAGAGCAACTGATAGGTTGTTGTTAAGTGCCATGGAGTCTGTTCTAACTCATAGCAACCCTGTACAGGGTTTCCAAGGAGCATCTGGTGAGTTTGAACTGCTGACCTTTTGGTTCAAACCAACCTTTTGGTCCAGTGCTTTATCCCACAGCACCACACCAGGATTCTATGCCACTAAGGCTTCATAGATGTTTTTATGTATAACAAGAGATATTTTTATTTAGGTGAAGGAAAAGGTATTACACCACTAAAAATGAATATTATAAAACTTGTCATGATGCCTTCAGTGGAAAATAAATTTGTGCCTTAAATAATTGAAGGAATATTAATGGTTCATGCAAGTTAGAACACTTGAAGAGCTCAATTTGTCCTTTTATATAACCTATCTCTCCTGATTGTCAGGTACTTATACTTATTTCAAATATTTACTGTGCTTGACTTTTCAATGACCTATACCTTTTGTAGATTTGTGTACTTTTTAATGACTCAGCGAATTATATACTGAAAGGTAAAATGGTGCTACTAAATAATTACATTTTTTCTTGTAAGAGGCATATATTTTATATTTTTATTTAGCCATGTTATAGATAGTTACTATATGATGGGTAAAAGCTTTAAATATTTGTAAATTAAAACAAAATTTAATTTTATGTTGCCAAAATGAATTGGTCTTCTTTTAAGGTATCTCTTTGTCTGCTAATTTGGAAATGGTTAGAAGTGATCTAACACTTATATCAGAAAAAAAGAATAACTGATTCTCATCAATGAATGGAACTGGAGTAATTGTAGACCCTGGCTCAGTCATAATTGATAGCCATAATTCAATGTCAAATTTGAATAATTTCAGCTCTATATTCAAATATAAGATATTCTCAAATGGGACAAAGCTATTTTTGCATTTAAAGGTGCTAGTTTGGTACTGTAGGATAAACACCGGACTGCTAATCATAAGATCAGTGAGTTCAAATCCACCACTACTCCTTGGATACCTTATATACAGGATTGCTATGAATTGGAACTGACTCAATGGCACTTAGCAGCAATTCTTAAGCCATCAAATGTCAAGCTCATGTTTTATATACTTCTTCTGGTATATAGAAAAATCATGTGAAAGTTTAAGAATGCTTATATAGGTTCATTATTCCTTTTTTTTTTTTTTGTTAACTCATCAGAATGGGAAATGCAAATTTCAATTGTTCTCAAGGGCTTAAAGGCCAATCTTGTTAAACTTTTCCTATATCATTGATTTATGTTGGACGTTGATCAAGTCTGACCCTGATCCAAGAAATGATGCTTCAGCATTCCAGGGATTTTGGCCTGAAGTGAAGTAGCAGGCAAACCTAATTACTTTTTGGATCCTGCACAGCTGTGCATCATTTAGTAGCATTATCACTTTCCTCAGGCTTTAAAAATCCTATTTCAACATTGAGTTTGCCATAATCCAGGGACTCATTCCTAAATCACATTGTATGGAAAAGTTGAAAGAGCTATGGCAATGTAGACTAAGGCAAGGCAAAATTGATTGTGTCATCCTATAGCTATAGTAAAAAGAAAATTATAAATTATTGTTATTCTAAGATTAACAGTAAAGCTAGTATTAAAAATATTTACAGTAGTTTACTCAAGTGAAAGAAAGCTTTCAAAATTTGCCCCCTGCTGCATTCATTGCATTTGAGTTATGGTGTTGGAGGAGAATATTGAAAGTGCCATGGGCTGCCAAAAAAACAAACAGATTTATATTGGAAGAAGTGCAGCCAGAATGCTCCTTGGAGGCCAGGATGGCCAAACTTCATCTTTCATACTTTGGACATATTGTCAGGAAGAACCAGTCACTGGAGAAGAATATCATGTTTGGTAAGGTGGAAGGTCAGAGAAAAAGAGGGAACCCTCAGCAAGATGGATTAGCAAAGTGGTAGCATCAATGGGCTTAAGTGTGGCAACAACTATGAGGTTGACCCAAGACCGGGCAGTGTTATGTTCTGTTAGGCATAGGGTTGCTAGGAGTCCGTACAAACTCAATGGCACCTAAGAACAACAACAAAACATTCATTGTTGTTATTGCTAAGTGCCATCTAGTTGGTTCTGACTCATAGTGATCCTATATAGGGCTTTCTAAGAGTGACTGGGTGGGTATAAACTTTCAGTTAGTAGTCCAGTGCTTATCCTACAATACCACAACAGGACTACACATTTTTTTTAAGGAAGCATTTAAAAGTAAGATGGTTTTGATTGATCATAAATCTGAATATTGTCCTTTCCATCGAATTCAGTAAGAAAACCCTTGTAAAACCATCAGAACTTTATCAAAATAAAACCCTCTAAAAAATAGATGGTGACTCTATGTGGGTGAGAATAAAACTGTATCATTTTTAATGGCTGATTTTTTAGTAGTAGACTGCCAGGCCTTTCTTTGGAGGTGTCTTTTGATGAATTAAAAACTCCAACATTTTGGTTAGCAGCTAGGCATTAGCTGTTTGTATCAGTCAGAGAGTCCTAGATTCTGAACTGACTCCACAGCAACTGGTTGACGTGTAAAAAGACTATTGGTAGAAAAGAGTTTAGTAACTAATTAACTAATTCCTTCTACCACCTCATTCTTCAGCTTCTTTCTATTAAAAACAAAGCAAAACAAAGCAAAAAATCTTGTAGAAACCATTGTCATTATCAGCTGCCACCAATTACTCTTCTACTATCTATCTTGACTTTATTCCTCATTTCATCAAGATTGTGCCAGTCAAGCTCATGACTAATGACTAATCCACAGCTCAACCTTATTGGACCTAGTCAATCATTTGACACAGGTGGTCATTCCATATCTCATTCTCAGTTTGGCTTTGGGAACACCACTCATTCTTTATATTTTACTTCATTGCCTTTTCCTTAGTCTTCTTTGTTAAAAGCTCCATTTCTCCCCAACCTCCTTGTTTCTATCAGATCTACAGCCTTAGACCACCCCTTTTTTTATTCATACCTGCCAGGGACCAGCCGCGACATAATTATTAGGAGGGTTTCAATAGGAGGATGTGGAATTGGTGAATGAAAATAAAATAAAATAAAAAATACTCAAAGAGTCAATGGGTCATTTTGAGTCTCAGGCAGATGATGGTAATGGTTCTCTCTGATGACTACCCAACTGACTGCTGCCTTGACTGTTTATTTCAAAATTGTTGCTTCTTATATCCCATTTAGAACATACTATAATCTCATATCAGTCACGTACAAGCAATTACAAATCAATCAAATATTATATTGTTACATCAACAGTACAAGAGGAACACAAGGTCACTAAACATTCCTGTGTCTCTATACTCCTTAGTTACTCCTTAGTTACCATGATAATGTCTGCCTTCTGTGAGCAACTCTGTTTCTCTCTATAATCCTCCCTAAAATGTCTGGTTAATTTTAAACAAGTTCTACATCTTAATTTCTAACTTTACCAACAACTATTACTTTCTACAGATTCATTAGTTACAGCTTACAATCAAAAGCATAATTTTTACTATAACTGGTCATACATATAATTGAGCAAACAATAAAAGCAAGAACATAAAAGTACTCTAAAGTTTCATAGTTAAGAACAAAGCAGTAAATTTCTCATGTTAACAATTTCTCAAAACTTCTAATCAAACACCTACCTCTGTTCCCAAGATCTCACTGCCCTTGACTGTCTCCTAAGCTGCTTTCTAAAAGCCTTAATGTCCTTGACTGAAACCACCTGGAATGTTTCTTACAATTTTAAGCTTGAATTGTTAAAACTTAGTTAGTGTGGTTATATCTAATGTTAAAATTTATTGTTAATGTAAAAATTAATTTTTATAACTACAGAAGGTTGAATATGGTGTGAAAGTTAATGTTAATGTGAAAGGCAACTATTATAATGTGAGGTTTGTTTAAAGTATCTAATGATTATGCAAGATTTTCTAAAACTTCTTATAAGGAAATCAGAAATAAACTATTTTTCCAAGGAAAAGCTAGAAACCGTGGGTCCCCTGCATGAATTATCCCTTGTAGCTCTGCTAACCAAAGGGGGCATTTATCGTCGCTCTGCTAAACAATGAAGTTTTCATGAATAAGGCTTCTCGCAGTTCTGCTCCTTGGCAGGATGGCATCTGCCATTTCCAGGATGGCATACACCACACACCCTCTCATTTTTTATTTTATTAGATCTCATGGTTTTGATGTTGTTATTGTTGTTGTTAGGTGCCATCAAGTCAGCACCTACTTATAGCAACCCATTGTACAACAGAATGAAACTCTGCCCAGTCCTAGTTGTTGCTGCGCTTGAGCCCCTTGATGCTGCCACCTGGCCAATCCATCTCACTGGGGGTCTCCATCTTTTTCTCTGACCATCCCCCTTAGCAAACATGGTATCCTTCTTCAGCAACTGGTCCCTCCTGACAATATGTCCAAAGTATGAAAGATGAAGTTTGGCCATCCTGGCATCCAAGGAGCACTCTGGCTGTACTTCTTCCAACACAGATCTATGGCACTTTCAATATTCTCCTCCAACACCATAACTCTAAAGCATCAATTCTTCTACAGTCTTCCTTATTCACTGTCCAGTTTTCACATGCATATGAGATTCTTGAAAGTACCATGGCTTGGGTCAGGTGTACCTTAGTCCTCAAG
>NW_006408591.1:8980898-8983370 GCF_000296735.1 Chrysochloris asiatica | reverse complement strand
TTACAGCTGTTTCTCTTCATTTTTAGTTGTGCCCCATCAGCAAATGAAGGTCTTGTGGACTTTACTCCCATGTGCATCATCACGGTCAACTTTACTTTGAGGAGTCAGATCTTCCCCAGTCACATTTTGAGTGCCTTTCTGGCTCTATATCTGACAGTGTTTCTCTGCTATTCATAAGGTTTTCAGTGACTAAATATTCAGACTAGTTCATCACTCATGGTTTTAATACATATTAAATATTTAAACTCTGGTATGCTTACCACAAGGTCGGCAGTTCAAACACATCAACCACTCCTCAGAAATTCTATACAGAGTTGTATGGATCAGAATCAGCTCAATGGCATTTAACAACACCAGCAATGTATTTAAGGCCTATCAAACTTAATATTGTATGTCTCAAATACAGTTCTATTCTGCTCATTCTTTCCACCATTGCTTTTCCCTATTTTAATAAATGTAAGCTCCATCCTTCCATTTCCTAAGAAATGTAACAAAAGGCAAAAATAAACAAAAACCATTAAATAAAACAAAGGAACAACCAACCCATGAAACCAACAATACCCACAAAAACATAGAGGTAGCTTTTACTACTACATTTTACCCAAACCTCACCTTTAATCATTCAGAAAATCCTGTTTGTTCTACTGTTAAAATATACCCATAATTGGCCCACTTATATGTTCATCACCTGCCAACTTTTTTGATAATATCCCTGCTTTTGTTACCTAACTCGTCTTCCTTCTCCCATATTTGATCCTCATATAGTCTTCAACTCAAACACAACTGTCAGAGTGATATATATCCATATATATTTAATATAAAGATCATATCCACTCTACCCCAAATCCTCAATTGACCTCCCCTATCCTGGTATGGTGCTGTGGGTTAATGCTCCAGACTGCAAAGCCGTTTGAACTGCAAAGTCAGTGGTTGAAGCTCACCAGCTGCTCCTTGGAAACCCTATACGGGGTTGCTATGGGTCAGAACTGACTCCACAGCACTTCACAACAACAACAACAACAACCTTTCAGAATATATACCAAAGACTTTCCATTGTTCTAATAAAATTTCTGGTTAAGCCCCTTAACAACATTTCTAACCTCATTTTCTCTCCTCTCCCTATTGCTCAACTCATCCTGCCCATATTGGCCTCTTTGCTTTTCCTTAAACATCTCAATTAAACTCCTACATCAGAGTCTTCAAGGAGCTCTGGTAGTGTTATGGGTTATGAGTTGGGCTGCTAATTGCAAAGTCAGCAACTTGAAACTACCAATTGCTACACAGGAGAAAGTTGGGGCTTTTTGCTTCTGTAAAGACTTTCAGCTTTGAAAACCCTATACAAGGTTATTATGAATCTGAACTGACTCTAAGGCACATAGTCACCACCACCACCACCATTAGGGTCTTCACTACTCTCCTTTCCTGAAACACTTTACCTGGATATCCCATTGCTCATTTGCTTTCTTTTTCAGATTTTGTTCAAATGCCTTCTTAATAATGGTCATTTTCCTGGTTACTGGATATAAAATAGTGCCACCTGCCCTAAATGTTCCAATTCATTTTCTCTAATGATTCTCTGGATGGCATTCAACCATTAGTGTCCCAAATTACCCAGAGGTGTGTCTGAAGACAGGCTGGCAGATGTACACTTACAAGGTCACAGTCTTATAAACCCTATGAAGCAGTCCTGTTCTGCACAGATATGGGGTCACTATGAGTCAGAATAGACTTGATGGCAAGCAATAACAATATTACTTTTCTTTGTAGCACTCATTATTATTTGTCATAAAAATATTTGTCAATTTTCTATCAACTTCCTTTACCAAAAGTGAAAATATACCTTCCACAAGGATAGTGTCTTTGTTTAGTCACTGCAGCATCCTAAGGACCTTCACAATAGTATCTACTGCAGAATAAATGCTCAGTAAATATTTGCTGAATGAATGAGGGAGTAAATGTGTGAATGACCATAGAGAGTTGCATATCACTCTTCAGGAGGAAAATGTGCTATTTAATTCCACCTATTAATAATGCATTTCTATTATATACAATACTTAATAAAAAACAGAAAGTTATATTTACTTGCAATGACTTTTCTGTAGTTAATTTAAGGGGTTACTATCATGTAGAGATGCTAAAGCAAATGGAAGAAATGAGAAGGTTCAAGATCTGAACACAAAATTTCAAAGATCAGTTCGAGAAGATAAAGTCAAATATTATAATAAAATATGCAAAGATTTGGTATCAGAAAACCAAAAAGGAAGAACACACTTAGCATTTCTCAAACTGGGGGAACTGAAGAAAAAAATCAAGCCTCGACTTTCGTTATTGAAAGATTCTCTGGGCAAATTATTGAATGATGCAGAAATCATCAAGAGAAGATGGAAGGAATACACAGAGTCATTGTACCAAAAGGGAATGGTTAATGTTCAACCATTCAAGAGGTAGCATAAGATTGAGAGCCAATGATCA
>NW_006408591.1:8978236-8979792 GCF_000296735.1 Chrysochloris asiatica | reverse complement strand
TTTGGTAAGATGGAGGGTTAGAGAAAAAGAAGGAGACCCCTAACGAGATGGATTGGCCAGGTGGCAGCATCGATGGACTCAAGTGTGGCAACAGTAGTGAGGTTGGCCCAGGATTGGACATTGTTTCATTTTGCTGTGCATAAGGCCTCTATGAGTTGGTGCTGTCTCGATGGCACCTAACAACAACAACAATCATGGATAACTAAAATTAAAATGGTATATATTTACAACAATCCCTCAGAACAGCCTTTAATCATTTGAGTCCCATGTTCACCCATTTTCTGTATTATTTTTGTCCGTTACCTTCTTATTTAATGCATTTTAAGCTCCATTACTCCAATGGAAATACAATATTAAATATAATGCATACAAGGAACAACCTCTCATCTGTCAATTTATTATAATATGGTGACTTGAGAGTTGCTGTGATGCTGGAAGCTATACCACTGGTATTTTAAATATCAGCAGGGTAAAGTCATGGTGAACAGGTTTTAGTTGAGCTTCCAGACTAAGACAGAATAGGAAGAAGGAGAAGCAAACTACTAAATGTTTAGTCACTGAAAATCTTATGGATAAAAGTGGAAAATTATCTGCACCAGAATTCTGAATATTGAAATGTGACGATTAGCACCAAATTATTGTCAGAAAAAGAATCCCTCAGGTTGGAAGGCACTCAATATACAATTAAGGAAGAGCTGCCTCCTCAAAGTAATATTGGCCATGATGATGTTTTGGGGACCTTCATTAGATGATGGGGCAAACTCAAAATGAGGAGGAGCAGCTGTAAGTGTCCACTAATAATTAGAACATGGACTTTATGATGTATGAATCTAGGAAAATTAGAAGTTGTCAAGAATTAAATGGAATGCAGAAAAATCGATGTCCTAGGCATTAGTGGTTGGTGCGTAAATTTGAATAATAGTAGTATTAACTGGTTTTCCCTGTAGGTTCATGAATATTATCCTATCACACAGGATATTTCCTATCACAGACAGCATTGTACCTCATGACTGATCTGGATATGTTCTTTTTTTACAATGAATGCAATGCCATTCCTATTCAATTTGTAATTTCCAGAATAATAAACCATGGGTTTGTCAGATTCAAAATGGCCAACACCAGTCCATTTCAGCACACTAATGCCTAAGATATTGAAGTTTAGGCATTCCCTTTTGTTTTTGACAACTTCCAATTTTCCTAGATTCATTCTTCGTACATTCCACGTTCTGATTATTAATTGATGTTTACAGCTATTTTTCTTCATTTTGAGTTGTGTCCCTTCAGCAAATGAAGGTCCCATGGGCTTTACTCCTATAGGCTTTACTCAATTCATGTCATCATGGTCAACTCTACTTTGAGGAGGCAGATCTTCCCAGTCTCATTTTGAGTGCCTTCCAACATGAAGGTCTCGTTTTTTGGTACTATATTTGATAGTGTTTCTCTGCTATTCATAAGGTTCTCAGTGACTAAATATTCTGAAGTAGTTCATTACTCCTTCTTCCTAGTCTGTCTTCATCTAGAAGCTCATCTGAAACTTGTCCACCATGGGTGACCTT
>NW_006408591.1:8973276-8974421 GCF_000296735.1 Chrysochloris asiatica | reverse complement strand
TGAACAGATAATTTCAAAGAATATCTTGAGAAGACAAAGTCAAGTATTATAATGAAATGTTCAAAGACCTGGAGTTAGAAAACGAAAATGAAAGAAAGCACTTCGCATTTCTCAAGCCAAAAGAACTCTAGTAAAAATTCAAGCATTCATTTGAAATGTTGAAGGATTCAACTGGCAAAATATTGAATGATGCAAAAAGCATAAAAATAATATGGCAGAAACACACAGTCACTGAACCAAAAAGAAATGTTCAACCATTTCAAGAGGAAGTATATGATCAAGGGCCAATATAATTGTACCAAGAAGTCCAAGGTGCACTGAAGGCATTGTCAAAGAACAAGGCTCAGGGAATTTATGGACTACAAATTGAAATCTTTACACACACTGTTGCAACACCGGAAGCATGCATTCATCTATTCAGAGAAATTTTGAAGACAACTACCTGGCCAATGGATTGTAAGAGATCCATATTTTTGCCTATTCCAAAGGAGGTGCCCCAATGGAGTACTAAAATCAAGGGAAAATATCATAATTATCACATGGAAGCAAAATTTTGATTAAGATAAATCTTAAATGGCTGCTACAGTACATTGACAGGAAATTTCTGGACTTAGATGATGACATGAAATGAGGGATATCATTGTTGACATCAGATGGATCTTGACTGAAAGCAAAGAATACCAGAAAACTGTTTACCTGTGCTTTATTTACTATGTAAAAACTTTACACTGTATGGATCATGACAAGCTATGGACAACACTGTGAAGAATAAGTATTCTGGAACTAAGTCTGTGCTCATGAGGAATCTGTTTATAGACCAAATGGCAGTTGTTCAAACATAAAAAGGAGACACTGGATGGTTTAAAATCAGGAAAAGTGTGAACCAGATTGTAGTCTTTCAACATATGTATTCTTTCTATATAATGAGCAATTAGTCTGAGAAACTAGATTATAAGAAGAAGAACTTGGCATCAGGTTGGAGGAGTACACATTAAAAAATAAAATCCTCACCACTGGACCAATAAATAACATCATGATAACAGGAGAGAAGATTAAAGTTATCAAAGACTTCATTTTGCTTGGATCAACCATCAACACTTATGGAAGCAGCAGTCAAGAAATCAAATGATGTATTGTATTAGGCA
>NW_006408591.1:8970667-8972435 GCF_000296735.1 Chrysochloris asiatica | reverse complement strand
TATCTATAAAATAAGTTTGTCATATTTATCCCTTCCATGTAATCTCTTGCTAAGAATAATCTCTCAACCTACCATGGACTTGGGCTACACTTTGAATGGTACTCCACGGCACATAACTACCACACCACCACCAATGTAAGACAGAAAATATGCAGATAAATGATAAATATAACCTACACCTTAGTTTCTGCTTTCTAGAAGCTTACAAATGTGGTTATGGAATTAAATACTGAATTTAGGAAGTGAATACCTATACAAGATAGACCAGTACTTCATAAGGATTATGAAGGATTATCAAATCATCTGGAGAGTTTATGAAAGCTGCAAATTTCCAGTTTTCTTTTTTGTAGATATTGATTTACTAAGTCTGAACTTGAGTTAGGAGAGCTGGATATTAACATTCTGATTGCCAGCTAGATGTTTAAAACACAACTGTAGAAAAGAAATATTTATGGACTGGAACTCACCTTAAAATAGGCTTGTATGGTATTGAAAAAATGTACTAGACTTGAATTGCGTAGGTCAAGTTCAGGCAGACAAAGGTAAGTTGAAATCTTGTTGTTAGGTGCCATCAAGTTGATGCTGACTGATGGCAACCAACCTTAAGCACAACAGAATGAAATCCTGCCTGGTTTGTGCCAATGTCACAATCATTGTTATGCTTAAGCCTATTGTTGCCACCAGTGTACTAATCCATCTTGATGGGGGTCCTTCTCTTTTTTGATGACTCTCCATTTTACCAAGCATGATGTCTTTCTTCAGAGACTGGTCCCTTCTGAAGTATGAAACACAAAGTATGAGAAGTCATCATGGCTTCTAAGGAGCATTCTGGTTGTATTTGTTACAACACAGATTTGTTTTTTCTTTTGGCTGTTCATGGTACATTTAATATTATCCTCCAACACCATAACTCAAATGCATCAATTCTTCTATGGTCTTCTTTATTAATTGTCCAACTTTCAAATGCATATAAGGGTATTTAAAATACCACAACTCGTTTGTCAGTTTGCCGTACTGTGGCGACTTGTGTGTTGCTGTGATTCTGGAAGCTATACTAAGAGGTATTTTCAATATCAGCTGGGTCATTCAAGTTGAAATGAGCAAGAATAAAACTATTGAACAGTGTAATTAAACAAGTAGTCTGGTGATGCAGTGGTTAAAGCATGCTGGCTATTCACTATATGGGAGTCAGATTCCATAAAGATTTATAACCTTGGTAACACTATGGGGCAGATCTAATCTATCCTATAGGGTTATTATGATTTAGAATCCACTTGATGGTAGTGAAAGGATCTCTGGTAGCATTGTTGTTGTTGTTAGTAGGTGCCATCAAGTTGGTTCTGTCTCCTAGCAACCCTATGCACAGCAGAACGAAACACTGCCTGATCCTAGGCCAACCTCACTACTGTTGCCACACTTGAGTCCATCAATGCTGCCACTTGGCAAATCCATCTCGTTGGGGGATCTTCCTCTTTTTCTCTGACCCTCCACCTTACCAAACATGATATCCTTCTCCAGTGACTTGTCCCTCCTGACAATATGTCCAGAGGATGAGAGACAAAGTTTGGCCATCTTGACCTCCAAGGAGCACTCTGGCTGCACTTCTTCCAAAACGGTCTATTGGCTCTTTTGGCAGCCCATGGCACTTTCAATATTATCCTTCAACACCATGACTCAAAAGCATCAATTCTTCTATGTTCTTCCTTATTCACTGTCCAGCTTTTGAATGCAATGAGGTTATTGAAAACACCATGGCTTGGGTCAGGCA
>NW_006408591.1:8968504-8970567 GCF_000296735.1 Chrysochloris asiatica | reverse complement strand
ACCTTACTCCAGTGCTTATCCTACAGAGTCACTGCACTCCCAGTGGATATTGGTTAGTGATAATTAGACTGTGTTAGTATTGTGCCATGGTTATTTTCAGTCTCCTCTTATTCATGCTAAAGCTGGACCATAAATAAGGAAGACAGAAAAATAATTGATGTATTTGAATATACCATGGACTGACAGAAAATAAACAACTTTGTCTGAAACAAAGTACAACCAGAATGCTCATTAAAGCCAAAGATAATTTGACTTCATCTCACGTACTTTGGGCATGCTATCAGGAGCAAGCAGTTCCTCTAGAAAAGCATCATGTAAAGCAGATGATTAGTTAAGTAGAGGATCTGTGAAAAAGAGGAATACTCTTAAGAAGATGGATTGACACAGTGGTTGCAACAAAGAGCTCAAATATGACAAGAATTATGATGATGGCACAGGATCAGGCAGTGTTTCATTCTGTTGTACAGAATGTCACTATGAGTCAGACCTGTCTCTGCAGCACCTAACAACAGTGTGGATCTCTCAGTTCTAAATAGCATAATACTAAACAAAAAGAATATCAAGTCATAAGGACATTTATTTCTCATTTAATGAGAGGTCTAGAGGTAGGGCAAATTTTATATACACCAACAGCTCAATGATGCCATCAAAGGACCACAATTTTTCTATCATTTAGTGAAGTACATTCTTAGGAGTATCTTCTTACATTTCTTTTGATTAAGAAGGAAAACTATTGACACATGCCTCTTAACAGAATTTCCCTCATATATCATTCACTGAGATTGTGTCATGATCCACGTCTGAACTTCAAAAGAGTCTGAGAAGGCAAGAGTATTGATGATTTCAGTAAGACGGTCTCTGCCAGGAAATAAAATAATTGGGATAATGCTGAGTGGGTAACCAAAAGTGTCAGAACAAAAACTGTTGTTAGGATTGTGAGGTTGGCCCAGGACTGGGCAGTGTTTCATTCTGTTGTGCATAAGATTGCTATGAGTTGGTACCGGCTTGATGGTACCGAAACAACATCAACAACTTATTATCTAAGTAGGAGAGTCTACTTTTTAATTTTACATTTATAGATAACTGTTCTCCCTCTCTTTTAATCTTATTGCCAAAACACAGGCTTGGCTCTCATCAATATGGTGGAATAATTTGATGAGTAAAAGAATGAAGCTAAGAATGTGTTTTTAGAAACAATTGCTTGGAAAGTATCATCTTCTTTATTTGACATTTACTGGATTTTTTCTTTCAAAATCTATTTACAATTGTTGTAAAAGTGTAATTGATGATATATGTAGGATTTTGCTTATCAATACATACTAAAACCATTTTATTATTTGTACACACACACATCCATTTTTATATGTGCTGTTGTTGTTTTTGTTAAGTGCTCTCGAGTCGGTTCTTACCCATAGCAACCCTGGATAGGATTTCCGAGGAGCAGCTGGTGAGCTTGAACTGCCAACCTTGCAGTTCAAACGGTTTTACAGTCTGGCTCATTAACCCACAGTGCCACACCAGGACTCCATTATATGTGATAGAACGTCTCTATTTTAAGTATACTGTTTGATGAGTTTTGACAAAAAGTATGGCCATGTAACTATTACTAAAATCAAAATAGAGAACATTTGCATGACTCCCCAAAAGTTCCTTTTGTTCCTTGCAGTCAACTTCTCTTCAGTCTCAGCTTCAGGCAATCACTGATTTTTCCATTGTAATAAATCATGGTTTGTCAACATCAGGACTATTACTATTTTTTGCTGGATATAATTCTTGTTAGAGTGGGGGGCAGTTATCCTATGCATTGTAAGATGTTTAGCAGCAATGTTGGCCTCTGCTCATTAGATGGAATACTGGTGTGGTGCTGTGGGTTAATGTGCTGGACTGCAAAGTTGGTTTGAACTGCAAGGCCAGCAGTTCAAGCTCACCAGCCGCTCCTTGGAAACCCTGTACAGGGTCGTTGTGGGTTGGAACAGAATCGATGGCATTCAGCAACAATACCACCATCTCATTAGATGCTTGTAGCAAATATCTTATCATCAATACTCCTTCTACTCCACCAC
>NW_006408591.1:8957728-8965248 GCF_000296735.1 Chrysochloris asiatica | reverse complement strand
TCATCTTTCT
The DNA here is from genome assembly GCF_000296735.1 of Chrysochloris asiatica. Taxonomy (NCBI): domain Eukaryota; kingdom Metazoa; phylum Chordata; class Mammalia; order Afrosoricida; family Chrysochloridae; genus Chrysochloris; species Chrysochloris asiatica. The sequence continues at coordinate 8,965,238 of NW_006408591.1, read as the reverse complement.
CCCATGGAACAGCTGGTAGTTTCCATCTGCTAACCTTGAGGTTTGCAGCCTGATTCGTAACCACTATGCTACCAGAGCTCCTTTTGCCTCCTCTATGCGACTCCACGGCACATAACAACAACAACAACAACAATGCTCTATTATATTCAGGGATAAATTTGCAGTACATACAAATACATATATAGAAATATTCTGTCAAATCTCTATATATTTTGATGTGTAATTCCACTTACCTTCCTATACCTGTTCAGCTTTTGGTTCTATCTATAGATAGAATCTATAATGACTCATAAATTATTGTCACTAATGCTATTACTGGACTGGGTTTGTAATATATTTACTTTTGTTGCCTTTAACCCTTGTGCTCCTCCTTGTGTCTTCCTTTGCCTTGACCTTATTGTATATTGCCTTTTTCTTCACTCAAGTTAATACTTGTCTTACTTCTAGTTAGTGATATACTCTTACTTCCTTTCCTACCCCTGGTATTTTTCAAAGAGTGATTATTTCTGTGGAAACTTTTCTTTGTAGTAGTGGTTTCATACAATATTTATCCTTTGTTGATTAACTAATTTCAATCCACACAATGTCTTCTAGGTTCATTCGTATAATGAGGCATTTTACAGATTCATTATTATTATTTAACATTGTATAGTATGTCATTCTGAGTATTTCCTTTCATCTGAGCTGCTAATTATTCAGCAGTGGACTCAACAAATCCTTGTTCATAATTCTGGATCTCTTTTCTTGTTCCTATGTACTATGCTACACATAGGTTAGCTTCCTTAGTCTCTCTAGGAGTCCTGGTGTGGTAGGATACAATAAGCACTGGACCCTGAGAACTGTTTGAATTGCAAGGTTGGGAGTTCAACCTCACAGAGTCTTTCTATATTTTGATTTTTTAAAAAATCAATATTTTACTTATATTTTGGCAAAAGGTCACACAGTAAGGTAGGTTTCCATTTGACAATTTCCATACTAAAGTGACATTAGTTAAATTTGTCACAATATGTCATTCTCTTTAATTGCGGTCTGTTTGTTTTATTTCCAATACTTTAGTTTCCCTGCCCCCTATCGTTGCTTTTGAATAATATTTTGACCTTTGGGTCTCCTTTTGATATTTTTAAGTTAGAGCAGCACCAGTCTTACAGGTAATATCCTTTATTTTGAGTGCAATTTTGCTATTTTACGAAAAGATGATCTCAGGTGATATCAGTGGGTAAGTTTTGTTCTAGGTTTAAAGTGTTTCTCAGTTGGTGATGGATGGTCCAACTTTTTAACTTTTAAATATAATGATTTGTGTTCTACTCCACAATTTTCTCCCATTTTGTCTGAGGCCATTTAGTGTGTCCTTGATCAGATGGTCAGTAATAGTAGATGTTGTTGTCATTGTTATTAAGTGCCATCGAGTTGGCTCCGACCCATAACAACCCTATATAGGGTTTCCTAGGAGCGACTGGTGAGCTTGAACCACTGACCTTGCAGTTCAAATGGCTTTGCAGTCTGGTGCATTAACCCACATTGCCACACTAGGACTCCAATAGTAGATGGGCACCCTCAAATTCTTCTTTTCCAGGGTATATTTTGGCATATGTAGACTTGTTTTTCCTCTGGGCTATTGGTTACCTTCTTACTTTTTTTCTTCTGGTGAATAGAAACATTTAGCTGTGTTTTACATGGCTGCCTACAATTAAAAAACCCCAGACAATACTCACTTCACTAGAATGTAGATCAAGATCTTTACGAATTATGGTAAACCATTTGACTGAGTTGTTCTTTGAGATTTTGATCTTAAATTTTCAAAACCTTCAAAATGGAAGGTGCTTTGTTATGTTTGATTATTTTCTGTATTTTTGTCTTCAATGAATACATGTGCCTGGCCCCACATTTCTATATTTAAGAGATCCTGGTGTGGTGCTGTGGGCTAATGCATCAGACGGCAAAGTCGTTTGAACTGCAAGGTCGGTGGTTCAAACTCACCAGCTGCTCCTTGGAAACCCTATACAGGGTTTCTATGGGTCAGAATCGACTCGACAGCACTTAAAAACAACAACAACAATAGGAAGGTTGGTGGCTCAAGTTCACCATCCGCTCCTTGGAAATCCTATACAGGATGGCTATGAGTCGGCAACAGCTCAATGGCACTTTAAAAAACAAACAAACAAACAAAAAAAAACAACACATAGATTCTTCTATAGGTACTGTAGGATAAGTATTGGATTACTAATCATAAGGTTGGAGGCTCAAAAAAATTCTATCATTTCCTCAGAAACCCTATACAGGGTCACTATGAGTCAGAATCAACTTGATGGCATTTAGCATCAACAATAACATATGCAGTTCTATCTGTTCTCCTCTATGAACACATCTGTACCAATATGTCTATACCGATCCATATGTGCTCCAACATTCATTTTTACTTTGGTTGTGTTGTGTTTACTACATCTATATTTGGTGCAACATTTTCCATCATCAAAAATAACAAGTTTCTCCCATCCACACTCTTTCCATGGTAATCCCGAATTAATGTTGCTCATTATATATATATCTTCCTATCTTCTGAAGTCTTAAGTGGATACACCTAAGAATGGGATTGCTGGATCATAGTGCAGCTTTATTTCTAGTATTTTTAGAAAGTGCCATAACTTTTTCCATAGTGGTTGTACCATTGTACAATCCCACAAGCAATGATAAGGGTTTTAATCTCCCCACGTTTTTATGAACATTTCTTGTTCAGTGCCATTTTAGCAGGAGTGGGACAGGCAAAATGATACCTCATTATAGTTCTGTTTAGCAAATCAACAGATTGGCACACAAAGTAAAGGAGTACAAAGTACCTATAAATATGGTGTTCCATTTAAAAACCAAGAAAAAATTATATAAGACCAAAAAGTCAACAATCACTTTAAAGCAAAAGTGGGACAATAAGAGGGGCAGGGAAACTAGAGTTCTGGGATCAGAGCATCCAGAACACAATGAAAGAGAATGTTGACACATTGTGAAAAGTTACTAATGTGTCAGAATAATTTGTGTGTTAATTGTTAAATGGGAATCTAATTTGCTGTGTAAACGTTCACCAAAAACACAATAAAATATTATTTTATTAAAAAAAGGGTATAGGCAAATATTGGAATGATACAACTATAAGCCAAGGAATGTCCAAGATTGCTGGCAACCACCAGAAACTCAAAAGAAGCAAGGATTCTTCCCTAGAGCCTTCAGAGAGAGAGCATGGTCTTGTTTACAGTTTAATTTCATAATTCAACTCACTATAATTTTTAAAGAATAAATTGTTACTAAGTCACTAGTTTGTTGTAATTTGTTATGGCATGCCTGGAAAATAATACACCTGTTAAGTGTTGCTACCTGTATGGCTCTAGTAGCTTCCATTTATATAAAAAAAGTTTTCATTGTGTCTATGGATAAGAGTGTCTTTCCAGATTTCATGCTTTCAGTTAACCTTGAAACGTCAGTGGTCTGATGGGTCCAAGGAAAATAACTGATTTTTTTGTTAGTCCATTTGTCTAGAATTTTCTTGAGGATAGAAATGTTGACTTTAAACTCTTTACATGTCAGAACTCTGTTCTTATTTTGGAGCTAAACTCTTTATTTTCTCCTTTTGCATGTCTTTCTACCTTTTGAGAAATGTGCTATGGAAGATATAAGTATGTTTATTGTAAGATCTCTTTCATAGAATAATCTTTTCTCTTTCAACCTACATTTACTTCAAGTCCTAGAACAGAATATCAGCCACTCCATGAAACCTCATGTTTTATTCTTCACTCTTTGCCTATGTAGTTCAAATCTTTCCTTCCACCTTCTTTGTTCATGAAGTAGTCTGAATATGCCTCCATTATAGTTTGCTCATCAAATTATATTCTACATATTTATTTTTTTAAATGTCCTTAGTACATTTTTTGTACTAAGTGCTCATATCTTAATTATAATTTAACTATCATTTAATTTGTTGCTTAATATTTGTTTTTCACTTTACAAAGTTATCTTCATGAATGTAGTAAATGTGTTCTTATTAAACTTCACTATATCTTTGTTCTGGTATGGTGCTTTGGGCTAAAGTGTCAGACTGCAAAGTTGGTTGAACTGCAAGATTGGTGGTTCAAGCTCACCAGCTGCTCCTTGGAAACCCTATATAGGGTTGTTATGGGTCAGAATTGACTTGAGAGCACTTGACAATACCAATACAACAATATCTTTGTTCACTTATTGAACAGAATATTTTAACTGTCTAATAAGTACTTGCAACTGAGGATATTAGGGAAAGAAAAATTGTTCTTAACTCTCTTGCGGTCTAGTATTGAAAGCAAATAATACAGGTACATAATACTATAAATAATTATAGATAGTAATAAGCACCTTGTACATGAGATGCTACAAATTGAAACTAACTGGGGAATCTATGTTAGATAGAGGCTGGTCAGAATAGACTCAGCCTAGGGAGATGACGTTTATGCTGAGATCTGAAGGATGAGAAATGTAAGCAAAAAGCTTAAAATTAGATATACTCATAGGAAGATGCAAAAGTGGAAAGCTCAACATGCACTCCCAGGCAGCATAATATCAGGATGTAAATAATTTTTTCTTGTAAGAATGTGTTTATGGTTCCAATCATGTATAACCAAAGCAGCTAACTCCATTTATCTAGGAAGCATGATCACTATAATGAATTTAATGTTTTATCTTAAATTTTGTTGGCTGGGTATTTCAAGTTTTCTATATTTTTACAGTACAAAGTCGTGAAATTATCAACACAATTGGCTGATAACCTAAAGGTTTACTATTTGAGTCCATTCAGAGGTTCCTTGAAACAAAGACTTGGTGATCTACTTCTGAAAACTCAGTCATTTGAAAACCTTATCGAACACAGATCTTCTCTGGCACACATGGGGTCACCATGAGCTGTGGTTGACTCAGTGTTAAACACAACAACAAATTTTATTCAGACATACTGTTCTATCTTGATTTATGTAATAATCTGCTTATTATTGTGACAACCATTTGAGGTGAATCTATTTTTAGCAGGTCTAGTATAATCGGAACCAAGCTCTGGTAGCATAGTGGTTATCAGTTGGGCTGCTAACCTCAAGGTCAGCAGTTTGAAATTACCAGCCATTCCATGGGAAAAAGATGAGGCTTTCTACTCCCATAAAGATTTATAGCCTCAGAAACCCTATACAAGGTCTCTTGGAATCAGAACCGACACTACCACCACCACTGTAGTCAGAAAGTGATTTTCACTGTGGACACTTGTGTTTTAGAAGCAGGAATGAAAATTTCAATCACTAAGTAGTAGCGTAAGGAATGGGATTTATAACATATCGGCAGAGACATCTGTAGTATTCAAATGAATAAGACACAAAACGCAAAAAAAATGTGTTTTAATTTGGGAAGTTTAGGAACATTTTAGATTGAATTGGTTCTCAAATGTAAGACCCTTTTCACCTGTAACCTCTGCAGCTGATAGCCTTCTGCTCACCAGCATGGAAAAATACGTTTCATATTAAACGATGGCAGAAACAGCTGTTTCTGTCATTTCAGTTACAAATCAACTTCATTTCATGTATGCAAATGATGTCAGCTCTTAAAAAAAGAGCCCCAGGGTGTAATTGACTGCATTAATGGTTGTGAAATTTGTTATCCTTCTAGACCTTGATTTAATCTTTAAATAGATTATGAATACAATTAATAGCCAAAGACTTAGGATATCTGATCATTTAAGAAAGGCCAAAGTCAGTCCTGGTGTGACACTGTGGGTTAATGCATTAGACTGCAAGGTCAGTTTGAATCACAGGTTGTTGGTTCAAGTTCACTAGCCGCTCCTTGGAAACCCTACACAGGGTCACTATGGGTCATACTTGACTCAATGGCACTTAACAACAACATCAAAAATAAGATAGGTGTCTGGTAGCACAGTGGTTATGAATCGGGCTGTGAAATAGCAAGGTCAGCAGTTCGAAACTATACCAGCTGCTTTGTGGGAGAAAGATGAGGCTTTCTGCTCCTGTAAAGGTTTACAGCTTGGAAACCCTATTCAGGGTTGCTATGGGTTGGAAACAACTCAATGGCACTTAACAACAACCACAATTTACTTTTCATGTCAAATGAAGGATGCAATGAATTTTGTGGACAGAGTCCTAGCCTAGGTTAAAAATGTTTGCTTCCAAGCATTAGTTTGTCATAAATACTGCTGGTATTGTATTTGTCAGTTGGTCCTAGAATCTGAACTGAATGAAGGAGTTTACTATCTAGTACCAGCTTCTCAATGTGTGCAAAGCACATTACTGATGACTTGTGTGATGATTATAAATTCTATAATTGAACTATATTCAGTAACTCTGAATCTTAGTGGAAAAGCTTTTTCTTCTTAGGTTTCTTTTGAGTACTCTTATTATAGTAGGAGGATAGAGCCAAGTTTGGTACTGGTTGTGACTTCTATAACGCCTGATAGCCTTTCCTTTTAGCAGAGAATGATCCAAGGACAGAGTCTTTGACTAGAACAATAACTAGAATGCAGTAATGTTATTTTGTTTTCAATGTAACCATTTTCCAAATTGTCTTCTATTTGTGGCAAATGCTGCTATTCAATTACTTTTAAAATTCTCCATTAAAAATGCAGTTAAGTAACAAAATTATTCAACTTAAAATAAAATAATGTCTGTAGATAATAGAAAAAGTGGTATACAAGTATTCAATATAATTAATTCATTTACTCACTCATTTAAATGTTGAGTATAAGCATTGGACTGCAAACTACAAGGTTGGCAGTTCAAACCCAGCAGCTGCTCCTCAGAAACCCTATATAAGGCTGCTATGAGTCGTAATTGACTTGATGGCACTTAACAATAACAACAACAACATTATTGTCAGCAGTACTCTAGTTACTAGATTTATGGTTAATGGTAAATGTATAGGATTATTAAAGCTGAATGAAATAGCATCACTTAGTGAGTGAGAATAGTTGTTGTTAATAGGTGCAGTCATGTCAGTTCTGACTCATAACAATCCTATGCACAACAGAACAAAATAGTACGCAGTCCTGTGTCATCATTAAAATTGTTGTTATGTTTGAGCTCACTGTTGCAACACTTTGCTGATCTTATTGAGAGTCATCCTCTTTTTCACTGGCCATTTTTTCAGGGACTGGTCCCTTCTGATAACATGTCCAAAGTATGTGATATGAACTCTTGCCATCTTTGCTTCCAGGGAGAATTCTGACTGTACTTCTTCCAAGACAGATATATTTGTACAAAGTACAGAATGAGTGTAAAATTTTTAAAAAGCTGAAGATAGTGTCCCAAAGCATTCCTACATTTAGAGGGCAGGAAAGGAGACAGCACCAAAGCAATCTAAGAAAGAGCAGCCAGTGAAATAGGACAAATTTCAGTATGGTATAGTGTCTCAGTTATCTACTGCTATAACCAATGCCTGATGTAGGATAAGTAATGGACTGATAACTGCAAGGTTAGCAGTTTAAACCACCAGTCACTCCCAAAAA
>NW_006408591.1:8954377-8957023 GCF_000296735.1 Chrysochloris asiatica | reverse complement strand
ATAGACCATATTTCAGGGAAACTTCCCTTACATTGGCTCAGGACTATGATCTGAGTAAGGGTGACTAAATAATGATCCTACTTTAAATCTGCATCATTAACAAAATAAACATAATTTAGTCCTCATTAGAAATCCTTGTTTGGCTCTGTAGGATAAGCACTGGACTGCTAACTGCAAGGTCAGTGGTTCAAATCCAACCTCCATTCCTCAGAAAACATCTATTGGGTCACTATGAGCTGGAGCTCACACAATGGCACTTAATAAAAATAGTCCTCTTTAGCACAGTCTAATAATCCTTTTTCATTAGCCACAGGCAGATGTTAGGATTTATGGCAAACATCAAAATGGAGGATAATTACATCAGGTCACAGAATGGAGGGTAATGCACGATGCTAGGAATCATGACCTTGCAAAGTTTGCACATGTTTTAGAGGAACAGCATTCAATCTATGACATGTGTTTTCCTAGAATACAGGTTAAGGATGTGTTTTAAGAACTGAGTGGTCAGTGATGTTACATTCTGTAATAGGTTCAGAAACATAAGAACTAAGAAGTTATTATTAGATTATTACCTTGACAAACTTTTTATACTGGTGTGCAATAAATAAACAGCTTGACTACAATTATTTTTGAGGAGAAATGTAATTGAAGAACAGAATCTAGAAAGAACGGATTTTTTGAGTAGTCTTATTATAAAGGGAATCAGAAAAATGGGTGGCAGGCAGATGTTGATGTAGGGTCTAGGTGATGGTTGTTGTTGTTAAGTGCCATCGAGTCATAGCGATCCTGTATAGGCTTTCCAAGGAGCAGCTGGTGAACTCGAACCGTAGGTCTCTTGGTTCAAGTGGACTTTGCAGTTCAGCGTATTAACCACTGCCACATCAGGACTCCAGGTGATGGTTGTAGTATTACTTATATATGATAATGGGAATAATTCAGTAGCTGAATCATGGAATAGGGAAGAAAATGATTGATTTTTTTAAAAAAATTAATCTAAAATTTTTAAGTATCCCCAGTCCAAAATTGGGAGTCCTGGTGTGGCACTGTGGGCAAATGCGTCAGACTGCAAAGTCATTTGAACAGCAAAGTCAGTGGTTCAAGCTCACCAGCTGCTCCTTGGAAACCCTATACAGGGTTGCTATGGGTCGGAATCAATTCCACAGCACTTAACAACAACAAGTCCAAAATTATCCTCAACCCCTGCATGCATGAGAATATTCAATATGTGGGATACAGTACCTGGGAGAGAATTTGGAATTCACCACCATGTCTATGAAATCTTTAAGGAATGTAAAGATGATAATTATCTTCAGAAAACAGTGTGTTATACCAACATATTACATAACTGAGTTAAACATTTAAGAATGTTTCTGTTGTCTTCATTACACAATGAAGTGTGCAAAACTGATTAGAAACTAGGATAAGGGGTGGGTATCAATTGAAAATGAGGTTGGTAGATAAAGTGATTCCAGATGGTTACGAAGGACATGAGGAGTTGGAAGAAGTTTTAGCCTGTTGTTTTAACAGAGGGGAACTAGTGAAAGAGAAGGTTGTATAATATCAGTCTAATTTTATTTATGCAAAGGAATACAAGAATCCTTAAAAATCTGAAGTCAGGTGGTAGTACAAATAATTAGAAATGGAAAAAAAAAGTATTAAGGATAAACATCTTGATGAATTGGGCCACATATATGACAAAAATGACATTTGGAATCACAATCTTGGATAAATGAAGGGAGTGATAACAGACAAATCATTAGGAGGCCACCAGATAAAGTTGAGTGTTAAATCTATGATGATATAAAACAAGAGTCTTCTTGAGGAATAAGGGAAGAACAGGGGACTTAAGTCAACTATCAGACATATTCACATTCAGATTTTCTCTGAGTTTCCATTTCTCTTACCCTCATCTGTGGCTAGAGTTACTGAACTCTCACAGTGAATATGCAGGTAATAAATTAAAGGATGTAACAACTTAAGAAAGTGTGGTGTTATTTTAGATATAGTGTGCATTGCAAGGACAAATGATACAAATTTCATCAAATGTGATAACACTTTGTTTTAAAAAATAAAGAGATTGAAAATAGTTAAAATTGTAAGTAGGAGTGATTTTCCTACATTTAATGGAGACTGGCTCTTGGATCCTTCTGCACATCTGGATTCCATACTTGAATATGGAAAATGTATATGAACTGCTACAGTGCAGGTAATTCCTTAATATGGCTTTTCTGTGCTTTATTGACTATGCAAAAGCTTTCGATTGAAAAGATATGGACAACATTGCCAAGTATGAGTATTCCTAAACACTTAATTGTGCTCATGAGGAATCTGTACATGGACCAAGAGGCACTTGTTCAAACAGAACATGGGGACACTGAAAGGTTTAAAATTAGGAAAGGTGTGTGACAGGGTTGTTTTCTTTCACCATACTTATTCAACCTGTATGCTGATCAAATAGTGTGAGAAGCTGGGTTCTATGAAGAAAAAACATGCATCAGGATTGGAGGAAGACTCATTAACAACCTGCGATATGCAGATGATACAACCTTGCTTGTTGAAAGTGAAGAGGACTTAAAACATTTACTGATGAAGATCAAACAGCACAGCCTTTGGTATGGATTGCATCTCAATGTAAAGAAAACAAAA
>NW_006408591.1:8951847-8953517 GCF_000296735.1 Chrysochloris asiatica | reverse complement strand
AATATTTCATTTCAATGGCCACACAGAATGCTGACACCATACTCACCATTATAGGGTTTATTAGCGAAGTTAACAGGTTACAATTCAGGTTCAGAAATTCGAAGGCACAATTATTCCAGTCAGGACAGTCTCTCATCAATCATGTCTGCAGACAAACAGTTCTCTTCGTGGGCTTTTAGGGTTGCTGATAAATGCTTACAGGACCTACCACTCCACCTGAAGGCACATAGCTCTATCACCTGAATCAGCAAACCCAGCTCTTCTCAATTAAGTGCTGGATGCACCCCACTCTACAAGCAAATAGGCTTCCCAAAGTCATTCAGCTTTATCTGCTCCATGGACTGAGATGCCAACCACTCTGTCTGGTATTCTGGCTCTTGGTTCTCCTGCTGTTGCTTCTCTGCCACTCCCCTGTTTCTCTTCTGGTGTCCCAGCTTTTTGTCCCTGAGCCAAGGAGATCTTAGGGTCTAAAGGATTTACTCCATTGCTAGCTGTTCTTTGATAGTAGTGAAATTATAGCCTTCCTACTTTTGAGATTATTCATTTTGTACGCTTTAGAGTTCCAGATTTTCACATTTACAGTTAACCCTATTAACCACTTTCAACTGAATCATATAATCCTGGCAACATCTTTTTCCATCTTTTCTTACCTAGACCTATCAGGACAAATATGTTTGGTGGGAGTGACAAAGTCTAAGACAAGAAAAGACATTTTAAATAATCCACTATGCCATAGGTGGGATTAAGAATTAAAGTAGGATTAAAGTAAGATTAAGTGGAATTGAACTTCCAGTGTGGCACTGTATGATCAGCACTGGATGTCGAACGACAAGGTCAGCAGTTCAAACCCACCAGCTGCTCCGCAGAAACTCTATAAAGAGCTATGAGTTGGAAATGATTTGATGGCAGTTAACAACAACAAGAAAGACGAATTATGGATTAAGGATTAAGAATGTCCCTTCTTACTAGAGGGTGTAATTGAAGTCACCATTTTCAGTGTCTTCTTTGGCAAAGTTTGCTTTCTTGCTGTGGATCTTGCATCTGGCTCATTTCCATTTAACTTCTGCTTCTTGGGACTTGTGTCCTATCAATCATTTCCCCTGATTCGCCTGACCTGCAGATTTCAGTTTCTTTTTTCCTTTTAATGCTTTATTGTGAATTATGTGATAGTTCACATGGGAGGATATCAGCTTCACTTTGAACCCTTTGCACATCATTTCCTTGCCATGGTCACAATCCCCTCCATGCATCATTGACCAACCAAAGGGTACACCCTGCAAGCCTGCCCCCCTGTTGTCTGCACACCACCCCTCTCCCTCTCTAGGTCCAAAGTCTCCAGCTGCTCCAACTGCCCATGTCATTGTCTCTGCCTCCATCCCTGGCATCACGTCTTCTCTGGGTAGTGTTCCGTTCTCTGCTCTTCTCCTTCAATGGTCCCAGGGACCTCCGTTCCTAGACTGTAAGGTTAATCACTCCCCTCCCTTCGCTCCAAAATATCCACCTTTACATTTCCAGTCCTTACAATCAGTTCTGATAACAATTATTTGCTATTGTATTGCAAGGGAACTGTCTGCATCTCCTTTTATCAGCCCTGACTAAGCAGAATGGATACCACTCAGTGGAGATTCCACCTTGCTCCACGCCCTCTGAATCTAGGTTCCATCTTGAAA
>NW_006408591.1:8950121-8951657 GCF_000296735.1 Chrysochloris asiatica | reverse complement strand
CCCTCTTCTTTCTTTATCTGTTTGAGCTCTGATCATCCAACTATTGTAGCCAGGTCAAGTGGGTATTATCTGCAAGTGTGGGTGTACTTATACATGTGTCCTCTCTTCTTATCAGCTGGATGCTTCAAGCTTCACTCTAGTCCTCTGTAGCCATGTCGCTGACTCTGGGTTCAAGAGTCCCCTGGACTTGGCACACTGCTGGCCAACCAGGTCTCCATCTGGGTTCACAGTAGTCTATTGAGCATTGTAGGGCTTAGTTCATAGCTTCATTGCTGTTTTTCCCTCACTTCCCTTTGTCGGTGATGAAAGTGGTCAGCAATCAGAGCTTGCATTCCCAATGAGCCTTAGTCTTAGAAGGGGGTTTGCCTTCAGGAGGACCCGATCACTTGCCTTGATGTCTCCTGGATGAGCCGCTTGTTTGTTCTTGTAGTAATCAGTTGACCTGCATATATTGTTTTGTGTTTTTCCTGTCAGTCTTTCTTTCAGGATGTATCTTCTGTTCTTCTGGCCACTCCAGGCTGGCCTGCTTGTCCTTTCAAGTGGACCTTTCCCCTCAGAAGATTCTAGATGCTGTTCAGGATTCCATCTATGGTCTTGTGTAATGCAGGGGCTCCGCAAGAAGCCTCCTTCACTGGGCACATTGTATCCCCCTTTTAGGTATTCCAATCAGTTATAGGCAGAAGATGGACTTACAAGTTTTCTATAGTGATATTTCTGGTTCTTTCTTTCTCTCCCCCTCCAGTGTCTATTTTATTGTGGTATGCCAGGGAAACCAAGATTCAGCAGACAGCCAAGTATCTTAACATTATTTTCCCCCTTTTCCCCATTCAAACCGTGTTTCAATCTCTGTATCCCAGAGTCCTGTTTTTCCATGGTTTTGCATACCTCATTATTTGCCTCTGTCCCACTTCAGTTTCACATTCATCCTATCATGTTTCATTTCATTATTTCATTGCAGTGATTGAAAATCCCCTCCATACCTCATCCAATAACCAAAGGATACACCCCACAGGCCCGCCCCTCCTCCTCCCTGGCTGTCAGCAAACATCTCCTCTCCTGATCTGACTGAGTCGCGTGTCCCCAGTCAGTCCATCTGTCCATGTCATCATAGTCCCCCCAACATTTTGGGTCTGGGCAGTTTCCAGCCCACCCACCCCCAAGGTATTCTAGTTAGTTATATTTTAGATCCAGGCCCACATGTTTTCTGTTGTGATGCTTCTGGCTGTTCCTCCCTCCCTAACGTGTCTATTTCACAATGGTAGGCAAAGGAGAACAAGATTCAAAAGACGGCCAAGCATCCTAGCATTATTCCCCTCTTTTTCCCTTTCAAGCCATGCCTCAATCCCTGTATCCTGAAGCCCTGTTATTCCAGGGTTGTGCATACCTCATCATTTAGCTTTGTCTCACCTAGCCCATGAGAAACTGCCCAACCCTTCTCCTGACCACCTTGTTCTTCTTTTTCCCCTCCCCCATCCTATACACAAGATGGGGGAGGGGAAAAAGGGTCAGGAGAAGGGTTGGGCAACCAACCTTCCC
>NW_006408591.1:8947904-8949343 GCF_000296735.1 Chrysochloris asiatica | reverse complement strand
GAAGATTCCTCCAGACTGATGTCTAAACTACTAATTTGGTATTTGCCAGTCTCCTCATCTGTGTGAGCCATCTCCTTGACAGTCTGTGAATTCTGTGAGATGCTGCAGCAAACTGTAGAACCCTGGGACATGAGCAAGAAGAGAACTTGTGGTTGGCGTTAGAAATTGTGAGACGATATAACATTTAAAAAATTCAGACATTGGGGATATCTTTAACGTCTGCCTCATAGGAACCAGCCTCATGCTGATTCTTCTAAAAGAAATTATTCTTGCAAGTGACAAAAAAAAAAAAAAAATCTATGATTGAAATTGAGAGAAAGAAAACTGTGTAACTGTTGCTTTAAAGGAACAGCCTGTGGCATATGTCAGGATAAATTACAGCTATTACCACCTCTTTAAGATAGTGAGAAAACTGAATTGCTGACTAATGTAGTTGTGGGTGAAGGTCACCTTTCAGGAAACCAGTGACTGCAGTAGGATCGGAATCTAAAAATCCAACTTGCACAGTTCTATTTGGAAACGAGCTGCTTTCTTCTCAAAACAAGTTACATCTTATTTTAAAACACATCAAGTTTTACTATGTAAATGTATATGTTCATATACACAGTAGAGCTATGCATAACTGGAAGAAAAGTCCATTGTTCATACTCCATACTGTTCCCCTTCTGCTTAAAGAAGGAACCAGTTTGTGGGGCTTGTAGATGAGGAGAAATATGGACCAACATAGAAGGAAAAACAAGCAACAAAGTAATTTTAAAGAGTTGTTTAAAGTCCTTTTGTACCAAAGAGTTAAGATCTGAGGCAGATTTCTATGCTGCTTATGTATGCACATTCTTATATTAGCCACTTTCTTATACAAAGACAGAACCTGACTCCTCAATGTAAACAGGAGCATGAATGTAGGGGAATTGAAACTGCTCTGCATAAAAATGTAAGAGTCTATGTGAGTTATGGGCTAGAAAACTTTTGGTTTCTTTGAATTATATTGATATTTTTTTGTTATGATAAAATATGTAGGAAAATATTTGCTCAGTCAATATTTTTTACATGTATAATTCATTGATTTCTTCATAATGCTGTATAATTATTGCCACTTTCTTTCCCAAATTATCCTACCAAAATTAACAGAAACTTAGTGCCCTCTATTGTTGTTAGAGTCCTGATGTGGTGCTGTAGGTTACTGCACTGGACTGCAAAGTTATTTGAACTGCAAGGTTGGTGATTCGAGTTCAACCAGCAGATCCTTGAAGCCCTATACCAAGTTGATATGTGTCAGAACTTACTCAAAGGCACTTAACAACTAAAACAATAGTTGTTGTTAGTAGCCTTCCAGTCATTTCCTTCTAGTGACCTCTGAGCTGGCAATGACTAATAAGCTTTGGTCTCTACACATTTACCTTGTTGTTGTTGTTGTTAAGTGCCATCGAGCCAGTTCCGAC
>NW_006408591.1:8945110-8946769 GCF_000296735.1 Chrysochloris asiatica | reverse complement strand
TGATCTTCATCAGTAAATGTTTTAAGTCCTCTTCACTTTCAGCAAGCAAGGTTGTATCGTCTGCATATCACAGGTTGTTAATTAGTCTTCCTCTAATCCCGGTGCCACATTTTTCTTCATATAACCCAGCTTCTTGGATTATTTGCTCAGCATACAGGTTGAATAAGTATGGTGAAAGAATACAACCCTGTCTCACACCTGTGTTAATGTTAAACCATTCAGTATTCCCACGTAATGTTCAAACAGCAAAATGGAAGGTGCTTTGTTATGTGTGACTACTTTCTGTATTTGTCTTCAATGAATTATGTGCATGACCCCACATTTTCTATTTAAATGTACCTAAAGGAACTCTGGTAGAGTAGTGGTTACGAATTGGTCTGTGAACCTCAAGGTCAGCAGTTAGGAACTACCAGCTGTTCTGCAGGAGAAAGAAGAGGCTTTCTGTTCTTGTAAAGATTTACAGCCTTGGAAACCCTGTACAGGGTTGCTATGAGTTGCAACCAACTCCACAGCACACAGCCACCAGCCAGCCATAGGAAGGTTGGCTACTCAAGTTCACCATCCGCTCCTTGGAAACCCTATAGAGGATGGTTATGAGTCAGAACCAACTCAATGGAACTTAACAAAAACTGGTAAAGATCAAAGTGCACAGCCTTCAATATGGATTACATCTAAATGTGAAGAAAATAAGAATCCTCACCACTGGACTAATAAACAACACTCTTATCAATGGAGATAAGATTGAAGTAGTCAAGGACTTCATTCTTCTTGGATCATCTATCAGTACTCATGACATGGAAGCAGCAGTCAAGAAATCAAATGACTACTTCCAGTTTTGTAGTGGCAGAGCTGAATCAGGTAAGACAAACTCCATGGGGGAGGAGCTGAAAACCAAGAGATGCTGTTCTCATGTAACAACACCAGTGCTCTGGATCTAGCATAAGTTTCAGGACATCCATTTCCTGCAACTGCCAATGGAAAAATCACAGTATAAAGGAAAATATTACAATTTTGGAATCAGTCAAGACACGAGACTCCCTCTGTGGCCATCCTGCCAGGGCAGAGTTCAGAGGGTGGGGCTAAAGCCAGACAAGCATAGGGAACTGGTGTTCAAAGTGGCACAGTGACATTTGCAAAAGGAGGTGTGGGGGATTCTACACATTATTCCCACTCTTCCCTGTCGTACCTTCTTTGCTTAGCCCAGATGCCCTCAGGTGGGTGGGTGTGCGCCTTCAAAAAAGTCCAGCATATAGACCATAGCTTTCCCATGGCACAGAGAAAAAGAGCCCCATTGGTCTAAGGGCAAATTCTTTGGATGCTGCTTTGGACTTCTGCCTGTGGGTTCTAGCCCTAAAGTTAACTTGTGTGGTTCTAGCCCCAAAGTTGCCTATCCAACAAGAAAAAAAGGAGGCTTGGCTTGACAGATAAACGATATGAACAATCTGTAAAACCCCAACATAAAAAGAAACAACTATTTCAAGAATTATGCTGTACACACGTAGATACCTAACTGATCTTCAGAGACAAAAATTCTAATCAATCTGTCTCCCATTAACTTCTCAATATCTATCTGTGCACCTCTACGTTGGTGACTAGAGGAGGGGCCTGAGTGAGTGGACACCCTCACCCACTGCTGGAGGCTTCTATGGTGCATACACA
>NW_006408591.1:8931344-8931857 GCF_000296735.1 Chrysochloris asiatica | reverse complement strand
TGTTGTGGGTAGGGTTACTATGAGTTCGTAATTACTAGATGGCACCTAACAACAACAGGTGCTGAATATTTAGTAGAGAACATTCCAGACATTATCCTGCCTCTATTGAAGTTCAATGTTAAGATAGAGGATGCATAACAATGCATTTATAGGGTAGATGAGGGTGAAGCAAACAAGGAAGACAATTAACTGATTTAAGAACATGGAAAGACTTCCCAGAGACAAAGACATTTCACTTAGTAAGCAAGCTATTTTGTGAAAGTGTTGGTGCATTGAGGTGGGAAAATAGTACAGTTTGAGACTGTATTTTTAAGGCATTAGTGTGTCTCTAAGGAGCTCTGGTAATGCTGGTGGTTAGGTGCCAGGCTGCTAACCACAAGGTACGTGGTTCAAATCCAACAGCTGCTCCAAAGGAAAAAGATGAGGCTGTCTGCTCCTGTAAACATTTACAATCTTAGAAACCCTATACAAGTTTTCTTTGAGTTGGAATTGACTTTTTTTTTAAGCTTTTTT
>NW_006408591.1:8918801-8930199 GCF_000296735.1 Chrysochloris asiatica | reverse complement strand
GTTGAACTCAGCCCATAGCTTCATTGTTGCCTTTCCCCCTCTTCCATTCACCAACAGCATCACCAGCAATCTTACATGCTTGCTTGTTTGTTCCCTATGAGTTTCTGTCTTGGAGAGGGGTTTATCAATAGTGGTGTCTTACTGAGACAAGGAACACTGGATAGAAGCAGATTCTGTAGAGGACCAAGGGTTCTATATTTAAGAAATCACAGTTGAGAGATTAAAATATCCACATGGAAGTGTTAAGCAGACAGGTAGTGCTCAGAAAAGAGATATGAGCTGGGAATAAAACATTGAGAGCCATCAGGGCATACTAATTAATTGAAGTGAGTGAATGAGGTTGCCAAGGTCAGAGAGCTATATAGAAGAAAGAGAAAAGAGGGCTCAGGTCTGAGCCCCAAGGGATTCCCTAAAATGTGAGTCTGAGAATACTGGGCACATTGCAAACAGGAATATATTTTAAATAGGGGAGCAAAGAGACAAGTTTACTAGATGTGTAATTGAGATGATTTGCAATGGCTGATTGGAATATTTACCCAAATTGACCCTGATGACCTTTCACTTACCCTGTGTCCTTCACCTGGAAAAAGTTCCTTTTCTTTCTTGTTAATTGCAAACTCATTTAACATCTTTTTTATGTCTCTTGATCAGAATAAACATTTCTTCATTACTTTACAGCCAGGTGTTAAGTTATCTGATTTTAGTCAGCTTCTCCCTGCTCTCTGTAATTTTGCACCCAACTTCAATGTTTGCTGAATCTTATCTAGGCCAGATAAGTCCCCCAGGCATCTTTAGAAACAAGTAGGAGATGCTCAAAACTCCTAACTTGGACTCAGTTTAGTTTGCTGGTTATTGGTCCTCGAGTTGAGTCAGGATTCCAAAGGAAAAAACTGCTAATGATCCAGGACCCACAGGTCTACTGCAGTCAATGAAATATCCATGAACATAACTTTACAAGTAGTTCAGTGCCATCTCCCACACTGAAAAGTACTTTTCAAGGAAAAAAAAAAAAAAAAAAAAATGAAGGCTGCTTCTTACCACAATCAGAATCCTATTATCAAGGTTAAGCCAATTTTAAAATGCAAGGAGTTTTAGATATAGTTACTTCTTTCTCTACATATCTTATTTTAAACCTTTCCATTCCTCACCCTTCTGGCTTTGAAGATAACCTTCAGAATGTAAATTGATGCAGCAAGAGTTGGAGCCCAGAACCAAAAATTCTGATGCAGTATCTCAAAGAGTGTTGCAGCCTCTTTCTTCCAACCCAGTTGTTTAGAAGAACATTGTACTTAAAATGGAATAGCTTTCAAGTTCTGTTAACTCAGTCCTTGCCTTGAGAGTTTTAATTCCATTACCAGTTAAAAAGCACGGCTTAACTATTCTAACCTGAATAAATTGCCTCTTTTATTCTTGAATTTGGTTGAAGTTTTCAGAGGGTAAGTAAAAAAAAAAGTGTTGCTATTTTGGTTTCAGTTTATATTTGCAAGGATTTGTTTTTTAAAATGTGTATAAATATGTCTCTGTGATCAGTGAATGCCTGCAGACAAGTTTTCTCAGTAACACACTTGTCTTAGTTTCCTTAAGGTACCTTAAAAAAGTCTAGTCAAAGCAGTGACTTTTGAGGGAGTCTGTTGGGTTAGTTCAATTCAAGTCAGAGAAGTCAGCTCAAAAGATTATGGTGTTGTTTTACTTTCTTTTTTTTTAATTCCAAAGGAGTAATCTTGATAGATTTTCTCAAAGACACAGGGTGATCTTGGAGGCTTATGATGATGAAATTTTTAAAGAAAATTGAGAACTGCATTGGTGAGGAAAATGCCAGTAATGTGTTGAGTGATTTCTTTTTTTCTTTTTTTTCCTTCAGGACAGTGCTTAGGGAACAAGGATTATTGTAAGCAAATTTCCTTGGTAGGTTTTATTCTAATCCCACAAAAGCCCTAATCTTGCCACATTAGACTTCTTTTCGCTCCCCAAACTCAAAGAACATTTAAAAATAATATGATATGAGTCCGTTGTGTATGACAAAACTGTTATTTGACATAGTATAAATTGAGTCCAGAATTCTTTAGGGGAAATGTTAGAGAGATGAAAATACCATCTTTAGAAGTATGTAGTCTTAGGTGGAGGAGCAACAGATGTTGAGAAACCGTAGCTTCATATTTTCATATTTTTGTTTAAGAGTTTTCCATAATTTAGTAGCAATGCTTCCTGTCTTACCCTCATACTTTTCAAATATATCAAGCAGAATGCATCCTAGAAGGAAAAATGCCCTTTAAAGGAATTTATAGCCTTTACATTCAATTCCTTTTACAAGCAGTTGTTTAGCACCAAACATGTGGCAGGCCCTGGGTCAGGTATGAAAATGTAAGATGAAATCATTATTCTCATTGTACCATGAAAATGGGTGGACAGATATGTTATAATAATTACTACATAAAAACCAGTTGCTGTCTAGTTTGTTATAACTCATGTTGCTCCCAAGTGTGCTTGAGTAGAACTGTACTCTACATGGTTTTCAATGGCTGGTTTTTTAGAAGATGATCAGCAGGCCTTTCTTCGGAAACACCTCTGGTCTTGGGGAACTCAAACCTCCAACATTTCTGTTAGCAGCATAACCATTTGTATCACCCATGCTCTTCAATGACCACATACCTGTTGCTGTACCATCAATTTGACTAATAGCCATCATATAGCACAGAGTGGAACTGCCCCATCAGGTTTTGGAATTTGTAATCTCTATGGAAGGAGACTGCTATACAAGTCTTCCACAGGGCAGACCAGTGGGCTGGAACCATACACATTTTGGGTAGCAGCCAGACACTTAACCTCTGCACTACATGGCTTGTTTAATTACCATATAGTGTTATATATTAAGGGACATTGGTGGCACAGTGATTAAGCGTACAGCTACTAACCAAAAGGTCAGCCGTTTGAACCCACCAGGTACTCCATGGGAGAAAAATGTGGTAAAGGTGGTTGTTGTTGTTGAGTGCTGTCGAGTTGATTCTGACCCATAGCGACCCTGTATAGGGTTTCCGAGGAGCAGCTGGTGATCTTGAACCGCCGATCTTGCAGTTCAAACGGCTTTGCACTCTGGCGCAGTAACCTACAGTGCCACAGATTTGGAATCACTATGGAGCAGCACAACTTTGCCCTATGGGTTTTCTCTTAGTTGGAATCAACTTGATAACAATGGGTTTGGTTTTGGTGTAGAAGAGCAATTGTGTATATATTCAGAAGTTAGAATGGCCCTGTGATTGTTACTATTTAAACATTGGATTCTTCCTTGACAATGGATAACAATGAATATGTTGTGTCACACATAGTCCTAGGAAAAGGACCCCTGGTGGCACAAAGTTTAAGATGCTTGGATAAGAACCAAAAGGTTGTTGGCTTGAACCCATCAGCCACTGCACAGGAGAAGTAGATCTCAGTGTGTTTTACATACATTATCTCAGTTAATTCTTATAACCCAGTGAAGTAGGTATCAATTTTAAAACTGAGGAAACAGGTTGAGATCAATGAACTTGATCTCAATGATCAACAAATGGAAAGGAAGAATTCAACTGCTATTCTGCCCAAACTCTGCCTTCACTATTTTACAAAATTGCTTCACTTAGATATGAGACCTGGGAGATGCAAATTCCTGACAGACAATCCTAGATACTTCAAGGGAACTAGGTAAAAGAACATTTTTCCTAAGGGATTCTTTGAATATTTTTTCCATTTTTCTTCCTGAAGTAGAGATTTCAGAGCAACAACTTATTATAGTCATAACTTATGACCTCACAAAAAGTTAAGAAAAGCTTTAAGACTTAAATGAATATTAGTTCATTTAATTTTATTGATATTGATTTACATAATATGTATTGTTGTCAGGTGTCACTGACTAGTTCCAATTCAAAGCAACCCTATATACAACAGAACATTGTCTAGTTCTGTACCATCCTCACAAATATTCCTATATTTTCATGCGTTGCTGCAGGCACTGTGTCAGTCTATCTCATTAAAGGACTTCCTCCTTTTTGCTGTCCTTCTACTTTACCAGGTAACATGTTCTTCTCCAGGATAAACACATCATCTTTTTGATAACATGTCCAAAGTACATGAAAGAACATCGTACCATCAACACTTCTAAAGAACTTTCTGGCTGTACTTCTTCGTAGACAGACAGATTTGTTCAATCTTCTGCCAATCTATGATACAGTCAATATTCATCACTAACACCATAATTCAAAGGCACCAGTTCTTCTCAGTTCATTATTCATTGTCCAGCTTTTGTATGTATATGAGACGATTGATAATACCATGGCTTGGGTTAGTTGTAACTTAGTTCTCAAAGTGACATTTTTGCTTTTTAACACTTGAAATGGGGTCTTTTGCACCAGCTTTATCTAATGTGATTTTTAAAAAATTTTGAATTGAGTGAAAGTTTACAGACAAGATCATCAGTTTTACATTCAACAATTCAGACATTTTGTTTCATCTCAATGATTGCAATCCACTCCATGTAATGACAGTTGTCCCTCTTCCTTCCTGTGGATATTTATGTATTATATTCTTTCAAACCTATATACTTGTGGGATATATAAATGTATGTATCTATCCCATTTTTCTCCCATACCCATTCAGCCTGTGTGCCTGTCCATGAATCTACACACAGAAACTGTTGGTCCAATGTGTGTTGTTGTTGTTAAGTGCCGTCAAGTTGCTTCCGACCCATAGCGACCCTGTACAGGGTTTCCGAGGCTGTAAATCTTTATGGTATATATCACTATTTACTTCTAACCTCTTCAACCCTTGCACACCTCTCTGTATCTTCAATTATCTTCATCATTCTGCTACCAACCTCCCTCTTCTTGTTTATTACCCTTCTCCTTCTAGTATATTGCCTTCCCTATCAGCTAAGCGTAGTGGCTATGAATCGGGCTGCGAACCTTAAGGTCAGCGGTTCGAAACTACCAGCCGCTCCGCGGGAGAAAGATGAGGCTTTCTACTCCCGTAAAGATTTACACCCTCGGAAACCCTGTACAGGGTCGCTATGGGTCGGAACCGACTCGACGGCACTTAACAACAACAACAACAATCAGCTAAGTTAACTTGAGTCTACCCTCTAGCCTGTGAATTACTATCCCTTCTCTCCCACCCATGGAGTCCTGGTGTGGCACTTTATGATTGGCACTGGACCACAAGGTTAGTTTGAATCACAAGGTTGGTGGTTCAAACCCACCAGCCACTCCTCAGAAACCCAATATAAGATCACTATGAGTTGGAACCAACTCTACAATACTTAACATAATATAGACTTGAATATGGTACATGTATCCCACACATCTGTCAATTTGGTGTACTATGTTGAATGCTTGTTGCTATGATTCTGGAAGCTATGCAACTAGTGTTTTAAATACCAGAAGGGTCACCCATGGTAAACAGTTTTCAGTGGAGCTTCCAAACTAAACACAGACTTGGAAGGAAGAAGAAATTGGCAGTCCACTTCTGAGACATTAGTCCCTGGAAACTGTATGTATAGCAGTAGAACATTGTCTGATATAGTGCTGAAAGATGAGTGCCTCAGGTTGGAGGCACTAAAATATGACTGGGGAAGAGCTGCTTCTTTAAAGTAGAGTCAACATGGATGGAGCAAAGCTTTCAGGATCTTCATTTGTTGAGGGGGCATGACTCAAAATGAGAAGACACAGCTGCAAATACCCTTTATAGCTGGAATTTGCAATGTATGAAATATATTTCTAGTAAACTTGAAAGATATCAAAAATGAAATCAAATGCATAATAATAGATACCCTAGGCATTAATTTACTGAAATGGAAGGTATTGGCCCTTTTGAATCAGAAATGATATTGTTTATGATGCCAGGAATAAGAAATCACAGAGGAATAGTGTCACGTCAATCATCAAAAAGACAATTCAGAGTCTATCTTGAAATACAACACTGCCTATTATAGCCAGTAACTAAGAAATTGAAAAATCCTACCCACTTCTTAAGTCTGAAATTGATCAAACATGCAATCTTCATTGATAATTACTGGTGATTGTAATGTGAATGTTGGAAACAAAGAGGAGGGATAGGTACTTGGAAATTATGGCCTTGGTGGTAGAAATGACACCAGAGATTTCATGACAAAATTTTGCTAGACCAATGACTTATTCATTGCAAACACCTTTTTTTTTCAATAACATAAATGGCAAATATACGCATGGGCCTCACTAGATAGAATGCACAAGAATCAAATTGAATATGTTTGTGATAAGAGGTAATGGAAAAGCTCAATATCATCAGCCAGATGCCAACTAGGGAACATACCTTCAATTGCTCAGGTTTAAGCTGAAGAAAATTAAACAAATTCATGAGAGCCAAAACAGGACATTAAATATATCCCATCAGTTGCTCCTCAGAAACCCTATATAGGGTCATTATGGGTTGAAACCAACTCGACGGCACTTAACAAAAACAACGACCTGAATTTAGAGACTGCCTCAAGTACAGATATGGTACATTAGAGAATAATGACCTAAGACCAAAAGGGTTGTGTTGTTGTTGTTGTTAGGTGTCATAAAGTCAGTACCAACTCATAGCGACCCTATGCACAACAGAACGAAACACTGCCTGATCCTGGGCCAACCTCACTATTGTTGCCATGCTTGAGCCCATTGATACTGCCACTTTGCCAACCCATCTCGCTGTGTGTGTGTGTGTGTGGGGGGGGGTGTCTTCCTCTTTTTCTCGGACCTTCCACCTTACCAAACATGATATCCTTCTCCAGTGACTATTCCCTCCTGACAATATGTCCAAAGTATGAGAGACGAAGTTTGGCCATCCTGGCCTCCAAGGAGCACTCTGACTGTACTTCTTCCAACCCAGATCTGTTGGTTCTTTTGGCAGACCATGGCACTTTAAGTATTCTCCTCCAACACTATAACTCAAAAGCATCGATTCTTCTATGGTCTTCTTTATTCACTGTCCAGCTTTTGCATGCATATGAGGTTATTGAAAATACTATGGCTTGGGTCAGGTGCACCTTAGTCAGGTACAGCTTGGGGGTCCTCAAGCTGACAGCTTTGCTCTTCAACACTTTAAGAAGGTCTTGTGCAGCAGATTTGCCTAATGTAATACATTATCTGATTTCTTGATTGCTGCTTTCATGACTGATGATAGTAGATCCAAGAAGAATGAATTCCTTGACAACTTCAATCTTTTCTGAGTTGATAAATATGTTGTTTATTGGTCCAGTGGTAAAGATTTTGAAGAGTTGTGGGATGACAAGAAAATTGTGCAAGAATAAAGTCAAAGGTCATTAAGAAAAGAGGAAAGAAAGAAAAGACTCTGAAACTTGCTCTTAATGTAGAGGCACTAATGAATGGAAGAAATGATGAACTAAACGAGTTGAACAGATAATTTCTAAGGGCAGCTTGAATAGGCAGAGTCAACTAATAATCAATTGTGCTAAGATCTGGAATAAGAAAACCAAAAGAGAAGGATATGTTCAGCATTTCTCAACCTGAAAGAACTAAATAAATAATTCAATCTCGAATTGTAACACTGAATGATTCTATGGACAAGTTATTGAAAACATCAAAAGAAAATGGAAGAAATATACAGAGTCACTGTACCCCCCCAAAAGGTCAGTGTTCAACCACTTCATGAGTTAGCATATGATCAAGAACTGATGTTATTGAAGAAAGAAGTCCAAACTGCACTGAAGCCATTGACAAAAATAAGTCTCCAGGAATTGATGGAGTATCAATTGAAATGTTTCAACAAACTGATGCAGTGCTAGAAGCACTCACTAGTTTATGCCAAGAAATTTAGAAGACAGCTTTCTGGCTGAAGAGACTCATATTTGAGCCTATCCTTACCAAATGTGAAAATTATTGAATATCACATATAAGTACCATTTTGCTGATGATAATTCAAAAATGGTTCCATCAGCATATTAACAGTTTGCATCTATAAATTCAAGCTGGATTCAAAAGAGGACATGGATTGAGTTATATTATTACTGTTGTCAGATGGATTTTGGCTTCAAGCAGAGTATATCAAAAGCAATTTTATTTGTACTTTATTGAGTATGCAAAGGCATTGGATTTTGTGGATCAGAACAAACTATAGATAACACTGTGGTGACGGGAATTTAGAACACCTAATTTTGCTTATGCAGAACTTGTACATAGATCAAGAGGTAGTCGTTGAAACAGAATAAGGGGATAATGCGTGGTCTAAAATCAGGAAAAGTGTCTCAGACTTGTATTCTTTAACCATACCTATTTAATCTGTAGGTTGTTGTTGTTAGGTGTAATCAAATTGGTAGTGACTCATTATGACCCTATGCATAACAAAATGAAACACTGCCACTCCTGGGCCAATCTCACAATTGTTACTATGCTTGAGCCCATTACTGCTGCCAATGTGGCAATCCATTTCATTGGGGGTCTTCCTTTTTTCTCTGACCCTCCAATATACCAAACATGATATCCTTCTCCAGGGACTGGTCTTTCCTGACAATATGTCCAAAGTAAGAAAGAGAAAGTCTGGCCATCTTGACTTCCAAGGAGCACTCTGGCTATACTTCTTCCAACACAGATCTATTTGTTCTTTTAGCAGTCCATTGTATCTTCAATACTTTCCTCCAACAATTAATGCATCTCCTCAAATGCATCAATTCTTCTACAGTCTTCCTAATTGATTACCCAACTTTCACATGCATATGAAGTTATTGAAAATCCCGTGGCTTGGGTCAGGAGCATCTTAGTCCTCAAACTGACATCTTTGCTCTTCAACACGTTGAAGAGGTTTTGTGCAGCAGATGTGCCTAATGCAATGCCTTGTTTGGTTTCTTGGCTGTTGCTTCCATGAATATTGATGGTTGATCCAACCAAAATGATATCTTTGACAACCTTGATATTTACTCCATTTATATGGATGTTGTTTTTCTACGCTGAGCAAATAATCTGAGACACTAGAGCAAATAATCTGAAGAAGAATGGGGTATCAGGATTGGAGAAAGACTTATTAGTAACCTGTGATATGCATGCAGAGGGCACCAGTTTTTTTTTTTTTGTTGTTGTTGTTTTTTTGCTGTAAGCAAAGAAGACTTGAAACACTTGCTGATGAAGATCATAAACCATACCCTCAGTATTGATTACAAGGCAACATAAAGAAAACAAAAAACCTCACAGCTGGACCAATAAACAACATAATGATAAATGTTGAAATTTTCAAGGATTTCATTTTACTTGGATATACAATCAATACTCATGGAAGCAGTAGTCAAGAAATTAAATGAGGTATGGCGTTAGACAAACCTACTGCAAAAGAACTCTTTAAAATGTTGAAGAGCAAAGATGTCACTTTGGGGACTAAGGTGCACCTGATACAAGCCATTATATTTTCAATTGCCTTATATGCATATGAAATCTGGACAGTTAAAAAGGAAGACCAGAGAAGAATTGATGCATTGGATTATGATGATAGCAAATAATATTTAAAATACTTTGGACTGCCAGAAGAACATACAAACCTGTCTTAGAAGAAGTACAACCAGAATGATCTTTAAAAGTGAGGATGATGGGACTTAATGTCATATACATTGGACATGTTATCAGGAGGGACCAATTCCTGGAAGAGAACATCATGCTTCGTAAATTCAAGGGAAAGATAAAAAGAGGGAGACTCCCAATTAGATGGATTGAGACAGTGACTGCAACAGTGGTCTCAAATACAACAATTGTGTTAAAGGTACAAAACCAGTCAATATGCCTATAAAATAAGCATGCTTAGTGGAAGAGAAGAGGACTTGAAGCACTTGTTGATGAAGAATAAAAACTTCAGCTTTCAGTAAGGATTACACCTCAATGTATAAAAAAGAAAAGAAATATCCTCACAACTGGATCAATGAACAACATCATGAAAAATGGAAAAAAGATTGAGTTTTCAAGGATTTTTATTTTACTTAGATCTACATTCAACACTTATGGAAGCAGTAGTCAAATCAAACAGCATATTACATTGGGCAAATCTACTGTAAAATACCATTTTGAAGTGTTGATAGTGTTGACCAAAGACGTCACTTTTTGGATGAAGGTGTTGCCCATGTGGTCACTATGAGTAGGAATCAACTAAAGGCATCTGACAACAACTACCAGTTGCTGTTAATATTTTTAGATGCCATCGAGTCTGTTCTGAATCATAGAAACCCTGCTTCTAAGGAAGCAGCTGGTGGGTTTGAACTGCCAACCTTGTGGTTCAAACTGACCTTTTGGTCCAGGACTCAACATATTAGATGTATATAAAATATAAAAAACAACCAGAAGACATTTGGAAATTTTTGTATTGCCATATTGTCTAAATGTTTCTGTGTATTAAATAAGTTTTTGTCTTTATTCTGTAAGGTGCTGTTGCAAATAGCATTTGACTCTTCTTGGTATTGGTAATTTTAAATGAAATGTTGAAAAGAAGCATATACTAGAATCACACATTTCTCTGTCGTTGATTAAATGTCTTCAAATCTAATGGAAAAAAAATGTGTTCATTTCCATTTCTTTAGTATCAACAAATTCAGAGCAAAGGGAAAATGCAGCTGAATAATAATAAAAAGAAACTCCTACTTTTACTTTTAGTGAACCTCTAGAAGATTAGAATTTAATATGTATTATATTATTGTTTTTAAAATAACTTCTTTATTTAAATAGATGTTCTATAATACTTTGAAATGAGCTCAAATATGGCTTTTAAAGATGCAGAAAGATAAATATATTTGAATGTTGGAGATTCTTACATTTGTTGGAAGCTTCAAATGGAGTATTTTTATTATTCCCTACAATTTTAAATCCAGATAGTAACAATCCCTTAGCTAATTCAAAGTGTAAATAAATGAGATTCTTACCTTGTGAAATTTAACATGATATACAGAGTTCCTCTTTGTCTCCAAAGCCAACTTCTAGGAAAGTGTCCTGCCCATAACTCCAGGCAGAGACGCCCTCAACACCATTCCTCCTAATTCTACTTCAGATTTAGGTAGAGGAGCGGGGGTGGACCTGTTATACATGTTATTCTAATTAGACTTGAACCAGAAAACTCAGATATATACACATATACTGTTAGGCCCCAGATGGCCTTGTCTGGTAGGAGACCCCAAAAAGATCAACAGGACTCAAGTTCGATGCAAAAGCAAGAGGTTTATTTGCCAACGCGTTGGGGTCAACCTTCACAAGGACTACTGAATCTAGGAGATGAAGGTGACCCCTATCTGTTTGTTTCATTACTTTTTATAGGGTTACACAAGGCAGATTTCGGCAACAGTGCATAAGCATTTTGCAATTGGTTGAACATATTAACCTTTAAGCTGATTGGTTTTGGCATAAAGAAAGTATTCTGACCTTTACGC
>NW_006408591.1:8906281-8917080 GCF_000296735.1 Chrysochloris asiatica | reverse complement strand
TGTTAATGAGTCTTCATCCAATCCTGACACCATGTTTTTCTTCATATAATCCAAGTTCTTGAATTATTTGCAATGCATACATATTGATAAGTATGGTGAAAGAATACAACCCCAGTGCACACTTTTCCTAATTTTAAACTATTCGGTATTCCCTTGTTCTGTTCAATCAACTGCCTCAGGTCTTAGTCTATGTATAAGTTCCTTATGAGCATATGAATATCATGCATGATCCACACATTTGAAATTCTTTGGGTAGTCAATAAATCAGAGATAAACATCTGTCTTGTATTCTCTGCTTTCAGCCAAGATCCCTCTGACATAAGCAATGATATCCCTTGTTATACATCCTCATCTGAATCTGGCTTGGACTTCTGGCAGTTCCCTGTCAATGCATTTTTGGAACAGTTTTTGTATTATCTTTAACAAAATATCACTGTATACAATATTAATGATATTGTCTGATTATTTCCACATACCTTTGGGTCATCTCTTTGGAATGGGCACAGATATGGATCTCTTCTGATCAGCTGGCCAGGTAAATTGTCTTCCAACTTTTTTGGCACAGATAAGTGATCGAGTGCCTCCAATGCTGTATCAGTTTGTTGGGAGATTTCAACGTGTATTCCAGTAATTCTTGGGACCTTGTTCTCTGCCAGTGCCTCCAGTGCACCTTCGACTACTTTCTTCAGTATCATTGGTACTTGATCATATGCTCTCTTTTGAAATGTTTGAACATCGACCATTTCTTTTTTGGGACAATGACTCTGTGTATTCCTTCCCATCTTCTTTTGATGCTTTCTGCATCATTCACTATTTTGCTCATAGAATCCTTAAATTTTGCATGATATGGCTTGAATTTTTTCTTAAGTTCCCTTAGCTTGAGAAATGCTGAGTGTATTCTTCCCTTTTGATTTTCTAACTCCAGATCTTTGCACATTATGTTATAATATTTGACTTTGTTTTCTAGAACTGTCCTTTGAAATTTTCTATTCAGCTCTTTTACCCCCTCATTTATTCCATTTGCTTTCCATCATCTCTATGCTAGAAAACAAGTTTCAGAGTCTCTTCTGACATCTCTTTTTATTTTTTATTTTCTTGTCTTCTTTATGACCTTTTGCATATAGAAATATGATAGTCTTGGTGTCATCTCACAACTCTTCTGATCTTCAGTCATTTTCTAACTCATTAAATGTGTTCTTGAGATGATGTCTAATTTCAGATGGGATATGTTCAAGGTCATATTTTGGTTCTCATGGATTTGTTTTAATTTTTCCACCTTCAGTCTGAAATTGCATGTGAGCAATTGATGGTCTCTTCCACAGTCTGTCCCTGTCCTTATTTTGCCTGATGATGTGTAGTTTCCGTCTTTACACAGATGTAGTCAGTTTGATTTCTGCGTATTCCATCTGGTGAGGTCCACATGTATAGTTGTCGTTTATGTTGTTTAAAAAAAGGTCTTAGCAATTTACAAGTTACTGATCTTGAACAATTTTATCTTAAGATCTCCAGCATCATTTCTATAGCTAAGTCCATATTTTCCTACTATTGACCCTTCCTCTTTGTGTCCAACATTTGCATTCCAATTATCAGTAAATATCAATACTTTTCATTGCATGTTTGATCAATTTCAGACTGAAAAAGTTGGTAGGATTCTTCAGTTTCACCATTACTGGTTTTAGTGGCTGGTGTATAAATTTTAATAATAGTAGTATTAACTTCCTTCTAGGAGTATAGATATTATCCTATCACAGACAGTGTTATAATTCAAGATCTTTCTTGAAATGTTCTCTTTGATGATGAATGTAACACCATTCATTTTTAATATATCATTCCCAGCATAGTAAAGAATGTGACTGTTGGATTCAAAATGATAAATACCAGTCCATTTTAGCTCACTAATGCCTAGTCCTGGTGTAGCACTTGAGTCCTGGTGTAGCACTGTGGGCTAATGTCCTGGGCTGCAAGGTCCATTTGAGCTGTAAAGTTGGTGGTTCAAACTCACCAGCCACTCCTATACACAGTTGCTCTGGGTCGGAACCGACTTGACGGTACTTAACAACAACAACAATTCATAGTATATCGATGTTTATGTGTTCCATTTAACTTTTGACAACTTCTAATTTTCCTAGATTCATACTTCATACATTCCATGTGCTGATTATTAATAGATGTTTACAGGTGTTTAAGGAGCTCTGGAACCATAGTGGTTATGAATCGGGCTGCGAACCGCAAGCTAAGCAGTTCGAAACTACCAGCTGTTCCATTGGAGAAAGATGAGGCTTTCTGCTCCCAAAAGATTTACAGTCTCAGAAACCCTGTACAGGGTTGCTGTGAGTCGGAACCGACTCCACGATACATAACCACCACCACCGCAGGTGTTACTCTTAATTTTGCATTGTGCCCTATCAGCTAATGAAAGTTCTGAAGGCTTCACTCCATTAGTGTTATTATAGTCAACTCTTTGAGGAGGTGTTTTTTACCCAGTTGTATTTTGAGTGGCTGCCAACCTTTGGGGCTCATTTTCCTGGAACTATGGCTAATAATATTATGGTGCTCTTCATCATGTTTCAATATTTAATATTCTGATGGTATCTGGCAGTGTTCCACTGCTATTCATGAGGTTTTTCAGTTACTAAATATTTGGAATTTGTCTATCTCTCCTTCTTCCTTGCCTATCTTAGTCTGGAAGCTCTTCTGAAACCTCTCCACCATGAGTGACCCTGCTGGTATGCAACACAAAAGCTATCGCAGTACAACAAACTGACAGATGAATGGTGGTTGGAAGCCCTATACAAGGTCACAATGAGTTAGAACTGACTCAATGGTAATTAACAACAACAAGAAAAGATTAAAGCATGCCTTGTTTGATATAATCTTCATTTTTGAAACTCTGCCACTCCATGGACTGTGTTGTTGTTGTTGTTAAGTCACACTGAGTTGGTTTCAACTCATAGCAACTCTGTATAGGGTTTCTAAGGAGCATCTGGTTGGTTTCAACTGTCAACCTGTGGTTCTCAGTCCAGTGATGATCCTACAGCATGACACCATTAATGTATAATTGGAATAAAATCATTCTGAGATGTTCTCATCCTAGATGAACTCTTCACACACATTGGCACACACATTGCCATATAACATGGATTGTACAGGTTCCATAACCATATTGTTCTGGTGTGGCACTGCAGGATAATGCACTGGACTGCAAGTTTAATTTGAACCACAAAGTCAATGGTTCAAACCCACCAGCCATACTTAAGAAACCATAGAAAGCATCACAGTGAGTCAGATCTGACTTGATGGCACTTAACAACAATAACTATATGAACAGCTGTTTTAGTTTGTCCTGTTATGTTTTTTCCACCCATTTTCTATTCTCCTTAGTAGTGATTCTCAGTCTTTACTGGGTATAACCGCAAACAGGGTGCTTTTTAAAAATGCAAATTATTAGTCTTGTCCTCTTTCCAAAGATGTCTGTTTCTAATGTGTAGGGTTCATATCATAAATCTGACTTTTCAAATGTACCCACCATCTCTTGGCCAACATGATATATAAACACACCAGTTGCTGTAAAGATGGTTTTGACTCACAGTAATCTTAAACGTGTCACAGTGAAATTGTGATCCACAAAGTTTTCAATGACTGATTTTTGAAAGTAGATTAATAGGCTTTTCTTCCAAGTTGGGTGGGAGCTACACGTGACGTCCACTGGGGCTAAAAGGAAACCCAAGTCTCTCACATGAAAGGAAGGACTCTACCACAGGACCACCATTGATCTCTTTAAAAATCCTAGTAAAACCTCAAGTCTCTATAAGCATATAAAGGCCTTTGTCGTAGGAAGATAGAGCTTCTTGAATGACAGATTAGTGAAGGAATCTATAACCTGAGGTGACTAAAAAGAAACTGTTAAATAAGCACATTCTTTTCAATCTGGAAAATTCAAGTGTTAACTAAGTATCAAGCTTGCATAGCTTTTCTGGCTATCTTCATTAGTCAATTTTATTTCTCAACATCTATTAGGAAAAAGTTTTTTGGTTTTTTTTGGGCCACAGTGGTTCTTGCCTACCATTGCAGAGAAGATAGATACAATCTAAGAATTAGGACAAAGAATTGCATCAAGGTCTTTGGAAATTGGATTCATTATTCTTTGTTGAACTTGGGGACAGTTTCTTAGCAAACTTTCCTCAATTCCAATCTAGTCAAAGTGATTGTCTAACTGTTTCAGGCAATCTCCTTTGCCAGCAGGGATCCAACAGCAGTATAACATTTTCTGTTGGAACAGGGTGAAAAAAAAAGACAACACATCTTCTATTGTTTTCCATAATAAGTATATATCATTTAA
Organism: Chrysochloris asiatica; assembly: GCF_000296735.1. NCBI lineage: Eukaryota > Metazoa > Chordata > Mammalia > Afrosoricida > Chrysochloridae > Chrysochloris > Chrysochloris asiatica. The sequence continues at coordinate 8,912,741 of NW_006408591.1, read as the reverse complement.
AATGGCTAAGTAGCTAAATCTGGGCCTATAGAAAAAAATACTTAGAGCATTATTTTCTTTAATAGGAGGAAGGTATCAGTTAAGTGTTGTTAATTCAATTTTTAGTTTATATTAAAATTATTTTAATTTTTATAATTAATTTTTAAACTTCTAAATAACAAATTTTAAGACTCATAAAGTTCTACCAGATTATAAGATGAATATCTGTGCCTAGATTCTCATTCCTACTTCCTACATTCCAGAAACTAGTATTTTTAACAGTCTCTTATTGGGTGTACTTTCATATTTCTGTGTAACATGCTTACAGTGTTAATTGATTTTTCATTATTAACCAGTATCTATTTTCAATAGACTCATATGCATTTGGAATTTGGACAATAAATAAGGAAGACCATAGAAGAATTGATGCATTTGAATTATGATGTTGGAGAAGAATGTTAAAAGTACCATGAACTATCAGAAGAACAAACGAATCTGTGTAGGATGAAGTATAACCTGAATCTCCTTAGAAGCCAGGATGGCCACACTTTGTCTCTTTACTTTGGATATATTATCAGGAGCGACTAGTTCCTGGAGAAGGACATCATGCTTGGTAAATGGAGGCTTTGTGAAAAAGAGGACGACCCCTAACAAGACAGATTGGCACAGCGGCAACAGCAATGGACTGAAACTTAACAACTGTGAGGATGGTGCCGGACTGGGCAGTGTTTTGTTCTATTGTGGATATGGTTACTATGACTTGGAATCAACTCCATGGCACTTAACAGCAACAATAACATTGATTTTCCAGCAGGGCAGAAGAATATTTACTTCCCTTTCACTGGCTTTCCAACTGTAGACATATGTAAAAGCAATGTCTTTCATTCAGCCAACATAGTTATATCATTATTTTGGATAGATGAATATTCAGCATTTAAATTTACTTTTGTTGCTGTTAAGTGCCATTGAGTTGGTTCCAGATCATAGAAACTCTGTATAGGATTTCTGAGGAGTAACTGATGGATTTGAACCTTCAACCTTGCAATTAATAATCTAGGGCTGCCCCCAAGATTCCTTACAGTTGCTGGTGGTTGTGATGGCTATGTACTGTGGAGTTGGTTGCGACTCATAGAGACCCTCTATAGGTTTTCTGAGTCTATACATCTTTGTGGGAGCAGAAAGCCTCATCTTTCTCCTAAGGACAGATTGATAAATTCGAGCTGCTGACCTTGCACTTAGAAGCCCAGCTCATAATCCACTAAAATATGAGGGCTCCTTTAAAAATACTAGGCTCATTTAAATCCTAGTCACAGCTCTGCCACATACTATTGTTTGTTTACTGTTTCTTTGTTGCATAACATTTTGTTTTCCTTTTATTTACCTTTTTAATGATGCAAATCCAAATAGACCCAGCATAATCAAGCCAATAATTTGGACTTATAGACCCTATGAAGGGTTTTTTTTAAAGGTTTTTATTGTGGATTGAGTGAAAGTTTACAGGGCAGATAATCAGTATTACATTCAACAAATAATATACTTTGTTTCATTAAAATGATTATAATCCCCTCCATGTATCATCAATTAACAGTAGTTTTCTCTATTCACTTTAGCTTTTTTTTTTTTTTAAACATTTAGGTATATATAATAATTTACACCACCTAAGGGCACATTCTTCAAGTCTGCCTCCTGGTTTTTTCTTTATCGAAAATTGTTTTCGATTTTATCTTCTGCTAGTTGAGTTCTGATTATCAAACCATTGAGGCTAGGTCAAATGGGTACTATCTGCAAGTTTGGGTGTTCTTGTGTGTCACCCCTCACTTCTTATCAGCTGGATGCTTCACTCTTAGCTCTAGCCCTCTGTGGCTATGTCCCTGTCCATAGGCTCACATGTCCCCAAGTCTCATCACACTTTGGACCAACCAGCCCTTACTCTTCTCTCTCTCATCTCTAGGTCAATGGGAGCCTATTGTTGAATTCAGCCCATTTCTTCATTGCTACCTTTTCCTCTCTTCCACTCACCGGTAGACCAATGTGGTCTTCAGCAAGCTTACATGCCTGCTCCTATGTTCCCTTTGAGTTTCAATCTTGGAGGGGGGTTTGTCCTTAAGGAACTTGATTGCTTGCCTTGATGGTTTTCCGACGAACAACTTGCTTATTCTTGTAGTAGCCAGTTATACTGCCATTTTTGTTTTGGGTCCTATGTAGGGTTTTTTTTTGTTGTTGTTAAGCACTGTTAAGTTAATTCTAATTCATATCCACCCTGTATAGGATTTCTGAGGAGTGGCAGTGAATTTGAACTGCCAATCTTGCTGTTCAAATGGACCTTGAAGTCCAATGCATTATCCTGCAGTGCTATACCAATACTCCTATATAGGGTTTACAAGACTGCAACTCTCTGTGGGAGTAGGCATTCTCATCTTTCTCTTGTGGATTGACTGTTGAGTTTGAGGTTAGCAGCCTGATACTTAACCCACAGTAGATACAAATCACTATTTGAGCTACAGGTCCTAATCTCAAAAGAGATATAAAAAACATATGCTAACCTGCTTGGTTTGATGGACATATATGATACTCTAATGAGGTTTTCTTTATTTTTAAGCTATTTGATGGAGTCCTGCTGTGGTGCTGTGGGTTAATGCACCAGACTGCAAAGCTGTTTGAACTGCAAGGTTGGTGGTTTTAACGCACCAGCCGCTCCTCGGAAACTCTATCCAGGGTTGTTGTGGTCAGAACGGACTTGATGGCACTTAACAACAACAACAAAAAGCTATTTGATAGCCAAGTGTATTAATTAAAAATTTAAACTACACCCATTCAAAATGAATTTCTTCTTAATGGAAATATCAAACTCACATTTATACCAACTATTTTATTAATTTGTGAAACTGTTCTTTAAACAGTATCAGGGCCAAACAGTACATGTCCTCAAGATTTTGCTCGTTCATCCATGATTTTTTCTATGTTGACTTAGAGAATTGCATGAAAATCATGGCTGTTTCTTCCATCTTTGAAATTAAATGAATCAGAAAATTGGATTAATTTATCCTCAGATCAGAAAATTCAGACTTTTGCCTCAAACCTCCTACTGAATGGCTGTATGTTCTTAAGGAACTATTTACCCTTCTTGAACTTTATCTGTAAAATTAGGGTAATGCCATCCTATTCTTTCTCACAAGACAATGAGAGTCAAATAGCTTGACATAATGGGAGAAAAAAAGACTCTACTGAAACATATTATCTGCATTATAAAAGCATTGGGTTATTATTTAAAAGAAAGTGGAACAGGTTATATAAAATTAACTGTAACATATATCATTGCCTCGAGCTGTTTAAAATCTAAAACAATATCCAGGTAGGAAGATAAGAACTCCTTACAAATGTTATTTGTCTGAGAAAAATAATAAATTTGGACATAAAATAAGTGTCAGGATACTGGAAATGTGCCCATCTACAACTGAGTTGTTGACATTAGATAGAATAATGGTTACATTTAATGTACTGATAACTGCTATTATATATTCCCTTTTCTTTCTTTTGAGGATATTATATTCTGCTTCTTCTGTTCTTTCATCCTAGACAGGTAACAAGATTTCAAACTAAGTGTGTACATATATAAATCTATAAATGAAATGAAGACATCAGGAGAGCAGCTCTATCATAACCTTCTTTGGTTTTCTCTGATGTAACTTGAACGTGTTCTTTAGAATGTCAATAAGATGCACTTTCTCGGCCTCCTGTTTCAGTGCTGAATCTCAGTTCCTGCAATGAGTCTGTTGTCATATTGCTTTGTGCTGTCATTAAATCCATCTTGTTTTTCAACTTCACTATTCTTACTCTTGAGTCTTACTGACTCCTTTGTATACATGGATATCTGGATAGAATTATTGTTACTTTGGTGGAATCATTCAAGCAGTTTTTCTTCAAACCTAGTGAAATATTAAAGAAGCAAGTGAAAATAGGTCTCCAGTTTCTGATTTTGTGTGTGTGTGTGTGTGGCTTCCATGGACCCCTAATGCTTAACTCAGTTCAGAGTGTATATATATATATATATATAGTTGTTTGTATATATTGCTGTCTCTAATTGTAGTATCTTGTACATTTTCCTATGCAAATTAAAAGGGCACTGCCTGCCCATATGTCTAATGTTTGACTCCTTTAAAATGGCTTAAACCTTTGGATGGGAGGAATGGCTTATCCTTTTGCAGCTTTCTGTAAGCTAGATGGTGTGTTTATGATTGTGTAACTTTAAGGAATATCCTTTAAAAGAAGAGCTACACCCCTTTCCTCTAGGGACCCAGAGAACCTTCCCTCCACAGTGCATGCATCTAATTTTACATCTTCCTACACAGCTGAGATTGGCAGCTGTCCTTCAACGGTACTGGAAAATTCCTGCTAAAACCTATACATTTTTAAGTGTTTACCTTGAATCAAGAGCATAACCCTTCCCTAATACATGACATAAGCACTCTATCAACATAACTTAAAACAGACAAACAGCAGAATACAAATTAGATGACTGAGACCTCCTAAAAATTAGAGATGTATGTACTTCAAAAGATTTCACCAAAAGGGGAAAAGTTTTTGGCAATGATATATTAGATAAAGAACTAATCTCTAAAATTGGCAGGAAACTTCAGCACCTCAACAAAAAAAGAAACATAATTTAATTTTCAAAATGGGCAGAGGACATGAATGAATACTTCACTAAGAAGTTATTAAGGTGGTCAACAAATATACGAAGAAAGGCTCATGATCATTAACCATTAGAGAAATGCAAATCAAAATCTCAACCCAGAATTAATGCTAAAGTTAAAAAAAACAAACAAACAAACAAACAAAAAACCCCACAAATACTGCCAAAGGTGTGGAAAGACTGGAACCCTCATACACTGCTTGTGGAACTGTAAATTGGTGTGACCACTGTGAAAAACAATATGGCACTTCTTCAAAAAGCTGAAAATAGGAATAATGTGACCTAGAAATCCCTCTACGTGGTATATATTCTAGAGAAATAGAGTCCCAGTAGGAATAAATATATGAACACCCATGTAATTGCAGAACTATTTACAACAGAAAAAAAAATGGAAACAACCTAAATGCTATCAATGGAAGAATTCATAAACTGACTTTTGTAAACTCATACAATTAAATAATGATTTTGATTGTTGATTAGTACCATTGAGTTGGTTCCAATTCATAGCTCATAGCAACCCTGTACAAGGTTCCCAAGGAATGGCTGGTGGATTTGAACCACTGACAAGTGCAGTTCAAACTTTCTTTGCAGTACAATTTTTATCCTACAGTACCCTACAGGATCCCAATAAAATACTATGTATTTTGAAGATTCATTATTCTTCAAATGTTGTGAAATAAAATACTATGCAACATTAAAGGACAATGATGAATCTGTGAAATTCTGCATAGCGTGGATGAACGTGGAAGAAATTATACTGAGTGGATTAATCAGTTATAAAAAGACAAATATGAGACCAATATTGAAAAAAGTCAAGAAAAGATTCTTCCAGTAAAAGAAACATTCTTTTTTGGTTATTAGACATGAGACACGAAAAGAGTATAATTCACTAGCTAGAGGTTAGACACATGTTAATTTGTTGAATGTAAAGGCAATATACAATAAGGGAGGATGGCAAAGAAAAAAAAAAAAAGATGGAGAAAGGGGAAGAATTAAAGGCAACAGAGATAAACACCGTTATACACTCAATCCTGCAATTACAGTAACCTACAAGTAGATTTATATATAGACACAAGTTGAATGCATATTCCAGGGAGAATGGGAGATACCCATAATCTTACATAGGTTTGACAGAGGATATTGCTCCTTAGAAGCCAGAATGGCCAGACTTTGTCTCTCATACTTTGACATATTATCAGGAGGGACAAGTCCCTAGAAAAGGACATCATGCTCAGTAAAGTAGAGTGTCAGCCAAAAAGAGGAAGACCTCCAATTAGATGGATTGGTACAGTTGCAGCAGCAATGAGTTTAGGCATAGCAACAATTGTGGGGTTGGCACAGCACTAGGCGGTGCCTTGTTCTGTTGTAGATAAGGTTGCTGTTAGTACCAACTCGATGGTACCTAACAACAACAAAATTTTACCTTTGCTGAAAACATTCATGATTGTGGTGGAGCATACAGGGAGCAAAATACTCTTAACTATTACATTCCTTGTTTCTGAAACTTGTCATGTGGCTGTAGCTAGTATTTAGAGCTACCTTCATCCATTATCCATTCTGTATTCCCTTTACTGGTTGTGGTTTTTTGCCTGGGAAGGTGAATGAAACCTTCATTCTTTAAGGGTCTTGGCCATTAGTAATCATGTTATAATTGGGCCACAATAGTTTACCATTGACTTTAATATTAAAGATGTTTGAAGGAATCAAATGGATTTCACATAAATTTTACCTCCATTATATAAATTCGATCAGATTTCTTCTAGATTATCAGAATCAATCACATCACCC
>NW_006408591.1:8902194-8905251 GCF_000296735.1 Chrysochloris asiatica | reverse complement strand
GATCCTGGGCCAACCTTACTAATGTTGCCACGCTTGAGCCCATTGATGCTGCCACTTTGCCCATCCATCTCTCTGGGGGTCTTCCTCTTTTTCTCTGACCCTCCACCCTACCAAATATGATACTTTGTTGTTATGAGCCGTCCATTCAGTTCTGACACATAGTGACCCTGCATAGGGTTTCCAAGGAGCAGCTGGTGAGCTTGAACCACTGATCTTGCAGTTCAAATGGCTTTGCAGTCTGGCACATTAACCCACAGTGCCACACCAGGACTCTGAAACATGATATAGGGTTACATAATACAAGATTAGTGCACTAGCTCAACCATAGGCAATATGATATTATTCACTGTCCATCCCGATTTTGCCTGATGGGGGAATCCATCCCATCATACCCTTGGGGATTCTGGCATACATTTGCTTGACCAGATAGTCAGACCATTGGCCACTGCCTAGGATTCAGCAAAAATCCAAACATATGGGATCTCATAATTGTCCAATTCTTCCATCACAGGTAGGATGACAGTATACAGTTCAGCCAATGGGTAATTCCATCAGTTGTCCTTAATGCAGCAGCATTCCATGTCCATGTACTGTGGAACTGCCATTTGTGGACCAAGCAGCCTTTTGCTGGTCAGTAGAAAGTTGTTCATAGGACATTGTCCAAGTGACAATGGCCTCTAACATCTTTTCAGGTGGTTCTAGTTAGGCTATTTGGGAAAAGAGGCTACCTGCTTATGGATACAGTGAGTGCCTCCCTGCATTCTCCCCATAGCTGGTTCCTATATGAACCATATCCATTTTATTACAGAAGTACTTTGGGCACTGCCCTCCTTATTCAAGTGTTTCTCTGACATCATTTAAGACATTACAGGTATTTCAGGTCTCATGATGATTTTATATCCCTCTGTCATTGAGGCAGCCTTGATCAAAACCCAATAGCAGATGCATGATTGTATTTCAAATGGCATATTTTATGTTGCAGCATCTGGAAATTTTCTAGCCTAGAATCCCAATGGTTGTTGTAGGGCAGCATTTTCAGGTTTTTGCCATTAACTCCAGTTTGCGTAAGCATATATGGCAGACACATCCAAAATCACGTCTGAATGTGGATCATATGGGTTTAAAGGCAAAGAGAATGATACCATTCTCTGTAACTCTGACATAGTCTGCTGTTGCTCAGGCCCCAATTGGAATGCAGCTTTCTTTCAAGTGGTTTTAGGAACCATCATTATCCCCAGATGTGGAATATGCATCCTCCAGAATCCAAACAGACCAACTAAAGGCTGGGCCTCTTGCATAATTTTGGATGTGGGTAGTGACAGCATCTTATTCTTGATTGCCTGTGAAATTTCATGGGATTTCCAAGTTATTCCCTAGAATTTCACAGTTTGGGAAGGGCACTGGAGTTTTGCTGAATTTATTAACCAGCTCCTGTTAATCATGTAGTCTATCACTCTTTTCAAATTTGCCATAGCCTGTTCTTCTGTATTTTATATTAACATTATATCATCAATGTAATATATCACTGCATTGAGATTTGCACCAAATCCAATTGTGTCTAATCATACTATGATGAGCAAGGTGATGAGTTTATGTAACTTTGAGGCAACACGCTCAAAGTATATTGGGATCCTCCCCACATGAAAGCAAACTGTGGTTGGCTGTTTTCTGAGATTGGGATAAAGAAAAAGGCATTTGCAAGATCAGTCACTATGTATCAGTCTCCTTTAGCCTACTGTATTTTTTGCACTGTGGATACCATATCTGGAACAACTGAAGCTACAGGTGGCACTACTTATTTAGGCCTTTATTTAGTCTACTGTCAACCTTCATGATCCATCTGTCTTTTTCACAGGTGATACAGGACTGTTACCTAGAGAATTTGTTTACACCAACATTCTAGCCTTTAACATGTTTTTAATCAAAGCAGTAATCTATTTTTGCCCACCAGGTAATGTATATTATTTCAAATTAACAACCTGAATGGGTTCAAGCAATTCTAATGGCTCCCATTTAGCATGTCCAATCAATACTGGCCCAAGGATAGACTGAAACACCTTACATTTTGCAATATCATGTAGAGGAAGTGTTGCTCAGTTAGACATAATATCCACACCAAAAATACATTAAGATAAGCTAGATGCTGCTACTTTATACAAGGTCTGTTTAAATCTAATTCTCATCAAATTTTCACCTTAGTTTGATTCACCATTGCATCCCTATATCCTCCAAATTGTTCACTTGATCGATAATTCTTCTATTTGTGCAGATAAAGTAAATATTTAGTAGTAAATTTTTCCATCTATTTCATTCCTAGGGACACCCTTCCTAAATAGCTAATGAATAAGTCCAATGATCAGACTATTCTGATTAGTACTTTAATTCTGCTGCCCATTACGGTAAACACATCCACCTAGCCTTTGTCAATAAAGTGCTGACACATGATCCTTATGGCCATGGGGTTCAACAAGGCCCATTGCAGTTAAGTGTTTTAATTCAATTAGGGCAATTTCTGTTTCCAAATTTGACTTAGATACAATAGCAATCACAGCTGGGCTCTGTTCACAATTTTTTCCCTTATTGTTGTAGTAAAAGATGTGTTCTCTGGATGCTCCATGTGTGGGTTTATGGATGCATCCTAATAAATTCACTCTAACATGTCAATTTCCCGATGCCTTTGGGTTTCTTCATGCACAGAATACCAAGACATGTCTGATAATTCAACATGATGTATTTTAGGCCACTGCATAACCATACTTCAGTGAACCAACTAAATAAATTCTTAGACCCTCTTCTAACCTCTCAAGCTGCAACATTAAATGAATAATCTGTGCTTAGTGTTGTTGTAGTTGTTAGGTGACATTGAGTCAGTACCGATATAGCAACCTTATGCACAGCAGACCGAAACACTGACCCATCCTGGGCCAACCTTACTACTGTTGCCATGCTTGAGTCCACTGATGCTGCCACTTCGCCAATCTATCTCACTGGGGGGAGGGGAGTCTTCCTCTTTTTCTCTGACTCTCTACCTTACCAAACATGATATCCTTCTCCAGC
>NW_006408591.1:8899956-8900509 GCF_000296735.1 Chrysochloris asiatica | reverse complement strand
GGGACCTTCATTTACTGATGGGGCACAACTCAAAATGAAGAGAAACAGCTGTAAACATCCATTAAAATTCGAAACATGGAATGCACGAAACATGAATCTCGGAAAATTGGAAGTTGTCAAAAATGAAATGGAATGCATAAACATCAATATCTTAAGCATTAGTGAGCTGAAATTGACTGTTATGGGCCATTTTGAATATGATGACCACATCGTTTACTATGCCAGGAATGACAAATTGAAGAGGAATGGTGTTGTATTCATCAACAAAAAGAATATATTCAGATCAGTCATGAGGTACAACACTGTAAGTGATAGGATAATATCCATGCACCTACAGGGAAGTCCAGTTAATACCACTATTATTCAAATTTATGCACCAACCACTAAAACCAGTGAGAATTCTACCAACTACTTCAATTTGAAATTGATCAGATATTTAATCAAGATGTATTGATCATTACTGGTGATTGGAATGTAAAGGTTGGGAGGAAAGAGGAAGGATCAGTAGTTGGAAAATATGGCCTTGGTGATAGAAATTATGCTAGAGATCACA
>NW_006408591.1:8896121-8897081 GCF_000296735.1 Chrysochloris asiatica | reverse complement strand
GTTGTCAGAAGTGATTCTGAAACATGCTTTGCCACATAGAGAAGCTAAAGCAAATGGAAGAAGAGAAGAAGTAAAATTGCTGAATGGAAAATTTCAAAGGGCAGTTCAAGAAGACAAAGTCAGGTCTTACAACAAAATGTGCAAAGATCTGGAGTTAAAAAACCAAAAGGAAGAACATATTCAGCATTTGTCAGATTGAAAGAACTGAAGAAAAACTTACAAACATTGACTTGCAATCTTGAAGAATCCTATGAATGAAATATTGAATAATGCACACTGTATCAAAAGATGTTCAACCATTTCTAGAGGTAACATCTGTTTAAGAGCTAATGGTACTGAAGGAAGAAGTCCAAGGTGCGCTGAAGGCATTGTCAAAGAGCAAGGCTCAGAAACTGATGGAATACAAATGTAAAGCTTTCTACAAACTGATACAACACTGGAAGCACTAATTCATTTATGCCAAGAAATCTGGAAGACTGTACTTGGCCAACTGATTAAAAGAGATCCATATTAATGCCCATTCCAAAGAGAGGTGATCCAACGGAATGTGGAAATCATCAGACTATATCATTAATAGCACATACGATTAAAATTATGATGAAGGTAATTTTAAAGTGACTGCAACAGTATGTCAACAAGGAACTGCCAGTGATTCAAGCAAGATTCAATAAGATAAGGATCTTATTGCTGACATCAGAGAGATATTGGCTGAAAGCAGAGAATACCAGAACGATGTTTACCTGTGCTTTATTGACTATGCAGTATCTTTTGACTGTATGAATCATGACAAGACATGGATAAAATTGCTAAGAATGGGTATTCCAGACATGTAATTTTGCGTATGAGGAACCTGTACATAGACCAACATACAGTTGATGATTCAACCTTGCTTGCTGAAAGTGAACAGGACTTAAAATACTTACTGATGATGATCAAATACCACTGCCTTCAGTATAAGTT
>NW_006408591.1:8893247-8894338 GCF_000296735.1 Chrysochloris asiatica | reverse complement strand
GAGGGGTTGGTTGGTCCGATGTGTGGTGATACTTGTGGACTCCTGAACTCATGGACAAGGACATAGCCACAGAGGGCTGGAGCTGAGAATGAAGCCCCCAGCTAATGTGAAGTGAGGGGAGATGCACAAGAAATTTGATAACGGAAACAAGTGTAAATTGCTACAATTTGATGACATTGACTGTCACAACTCTAAAGGTAGAAGTTTTGTAACAAAAAGAGGGAAGTAATTAATCTTACAGTCCAGCAATTGATAACCATAGAACCATCAAGGGAGAAGAGCATGAGCATAATGTGGGACCCTATCCAGAGAAGCAGCTACATCAGAGATGGAGATAGAGATGAGAGCAAAGAGAGAGAGAGAGTAGTTGAAGACTCTAGACTCATGGAAAGAGAAAGGCTGTGTGCTGGCAGCCAGGTGCTGTGGCTTTCAGAATATGTCCTTTGGTTGTTTAAATGATTATATATTCCTGAGTGTTTTTGTGTATATCCCACCCCCAAAAAATAACAAAAGAGGGAATAGAAGCAAATACTGTGGAATTATGATGCACCAAGGAGATTGTAATCAATGCAATGAAATGATGTATGTAAAACTGATGTTCTCCCATTGTAAATTATCACTCAATTTACATTAAAAACTTTTTTAAAAATTGAAAAATAAAAAAAAGAATTCAAATGACATATTGCATTAGGGAAATCTACTGCACAAGATCTCTTTGAAGTATTCCATAGCCAAGATTTTAGTTTGAGAATTAGGTTGCCCCTGACCCAAGCCATTGTATATTTAATAGCCTCATATACATGTGGAAGTTAGACCATGAATAAGAAAGACCATAGGAGGATTGATGCATTTGAGTTGTGGTGTTGGAAAATAATATAGAAAGTACCATGGATTGGCAGAAAACCAACAAATCTGTGTTGGGAGAAGTATAGCCAGAAAGCTCCTTTGAAGCCATGATGGTAAGACTTTGTCTCATACTTTGGTCATGTTATCAGGAGGGCCGAGTCCCTGGAGTAAGATAAAATGCTTGGGAAAGTTCAGGGTCAGCAAAAAATAGAAGACCCCCAGTTAGATGGATTTACACAGTGGCA
>NW_006408591.1:8873122-8892936 GCF_000296735.1 Chrysochloris asiatica | reverse complement strand
TAAGGTTTTCTGCTCCTGCAAAGATTTATAGCCGTAGAAATCCTACACAGGATTTCTGAGTTGTAATCTTCTCAAAGACACTTAACAACAACAATAATAAGCTGACTAAGCAAATAATATTACTGAGAGAGCTTGTCTATAGTCATCTTCTGATCACAGAGAAATATTTGAACATAGTTTGTTTATGATAAGCCCATGCTTGTATGAACTTAGAAACCTAGTAGCAAAACTTTTTTACTTGCACTTGTATTAAGTGACGTCTCTAATTTTTTATATCCAATCACATGGTGTATCTCAACCACTCTTCATGGAACAGATGAACTAATTGTTTTCTCTGACTGGTTTCATAATCTTGGTTTAGCCCAAACCTGGGTGATCTCTACAAACACCTTATCCTCAACCCATTGCTGCCCATCATGGTTTCCCTAGAAACCAGTTTTTAACGATTCTATATTTTAATCACATTTTATGTGGGCAGGAACTATATCTTTTCAACCTTTGAGTCCACAGTGCCTTAAACCAGTATGAGCTCAAAACATTATTAAAAGGTCAGTCTGGAAAGAAAGTAACTATAAAGATGGTATAAGACCTCTGTTTTCATCCATAGGTAGTAGCATGTTGCCCAGGCTACCAAACATAGCATAGTTCCTTTGACCAATCTTACATTTACTAACCAAATAAAGTGAAGGATAATAGTAATAACACATTCATACTCTCTTCACAGTTTATCCAGATGGAGCAATAAAACTTGTTGTGATTTTATTTTATTTTCTCTTGGCTCTGGTTGAATTTTGAGTTTACCCAGTGTTTGCTCAGCCCAGCCAGGGATCTCATCAGAATCAGTGGCTGCTATCCCTACAATTTTCTTGCTTTATACCTAAAGGTTATAGGTTGTAAAATAATATTTTGTTTTGAGACCAGAAAGCCATTTTGAGTTAGTATAAGAGTTGCTGAACATAGTGTGGTATTTCTTCTGATTTCATCTCAAGATAGTTTAAAAAATCAGATAATATATCTAATTATAATCAGATTGATAAAAATTGCAATCATTTACTGAACATGTAAAATCTGTGAGGGAATTTATAGAAAATGGATAGTTTAATCTATAACTTCCCTATGAGTTACAGATAAGGACCCTGAGACTCAAGCATATTTAATAAATTATAAAGCTAATTGTTAATATTTAACCATCTCAAGATGATGATCAAGCACCAATGATACTGAAGGCAGAAGTCCGATGTGCATTAAAGGCATTTGCAAAGAACAAAGCACCAGGAATTGCTGGAATAAAAATTGAAATCTTTCAAGAAAGTGAGATGGCACTGGAGGCACTCACTTATCTCTGCCAAGAATTTGGAAGACAACTATCTGGCCAGCGGATTGGAAGAGATCCATATCTGTGCCCATTCCAAAACGAGGTGACCCATCAGAATGTGGAAATCATTTGACAATCTTTTTGATATCCCTTGCAAGTGAAGTTATACTAAAGGTAATATAGAAATGGCTGCAAGCATACACTGACAGAAAACTTCAAGCGGTTTAAGCTGGATTCAGAAGAGGCTGTGGAATGAGGGATATCATCGCTAGTGTTCGACGGATCTTGGCTGAAAGCAGAGAATACCAGAAAGATATTTACCTGTGCTTTATTGACTATGCAAAGCTCAATAAAACCTTTCGATTGTGTGGATCATGACAAACTATGGACAACATTGTTAAGTATGAGTGTTCCTGAATACTTAATTGTTTTCATGAGGAATCTGTACTTGGACCAAGAACATGCAAACACTTGAATGGTTTAAAATTAAGAAAGGTGTGTGACAAGGTTGTATTCTTTTACCATACTTATTCAACCGGTATGCTGAGCAAATAATCCGAGAAGCTGGGTTCTATGAAGAAAAACATGGCATCAGGATTGGAGGAAGACTCATTAATAACCTGGGATATGTAGATGATACAACCTTGCTTGCTGAAAGTGCAGAGGACTTAAAATATTTACTGATGAAGATCAAATATCACAGCCTTCAGTATAGATTGCATCTCAATGTGAAGAAAACAAAAATCTTCAACGCTGTACCAATAAAAAACATTTTTATCAACAGAGAAAAGATTGAAATTATCAAGGACTTCATTCTTCTTGGATCAACTATTAACATTCATGGAAGCAGTAGTCAAGAATCAAATGATGTATTGCATTGGGCAAATCTGCTGCACAGGAACTTTTTAAAGTGTTGAAGTGCAAAGATGTCAGCTTGAGGACTAAGGTGCATCTGACCAAAGCCATGGTATTTTCAATAACCTCATATGCATGCAAAAGCTGGGCAGTGAACAAGGAAGACCGTAGAAGAATTGGGGCTTTTGAGTTATTGTGTTGGAGGAGAATACTAAAATTGCCATGGGCTGCCAAAAGAACAAACAGATCTGTGTTGGAAGAAGTGCATCTAGAGTGCTACTTGGAGGCCAGGATAGCCAAACTTCATCTCTCAAAATTTGGACATATTGTCAGGAGGGACCAATTGCTGGAGAAGGATATAATGTTTGGTACAGTGGAGTGTACAGGGTCGCTATGAGTCGGAACTGACTCCACGGCACATAACAACAACAACAACAACAACAACAATGGAGGGTCAGAGAAAAAGGGAAGACCCCCCAGTGAGATGGATTAGCAAAGTGGCAGCATCAATGGGATCAAGCGTGGCAACAATTGTGAGGTTGGCTCAGGACCGGACAGTGATTTGCTCTGTTGTGCATATGGTCACTATGAGTTGGTACTGACACGAAGGCATCTAACAACAACAAAACTAATTAGGATTCCTGGTATTACACTGTAGGATCAGCACTGGACTGTGAACCACAAGCATGGCGTTCAAACCCACCAACTGCTCCTCAGAAACCCTATAAAGGGTTGCTATGAGTTGGAACTAACTCAACAGCACTTAGCAACAACAATAACAACAAAGCTAATTAAATAGCATGATGGCTTTGTAGGATAAGCACTAGACTTTGAACCACAGGTCTGGCCATTCGAGCTCACCAGCTCACCCTTTCACCAAGGGCAAAAGATGAAACTTTCTGCTTCTGCAAAGATTGTTGTTGTTGTTAAGTGCCATTGAGTCGGGTCCGACCCATAGCGACCCTGTACAGGGTTTCCGAGGGTGTAAATCTTTACGGGAGTAAAGATTACAGCCTCATAAATGCTATCCAGGCTATCTATGAGTTAGAATAGACTTGAAGGCACTTAACAACAAAACTTGTTAATGTCTACATAGAATCCTGGCTAGGTGCTGTAGGATCAGTACTGGACTGTGAGCCAAATGTTGGCAGTTCAGATTCACCAGCTGCTCCTCAGAGATGGAACTGACTTGATGGCACGTAACAACGACAGTTGGCTTCAAAGCCTGAACTCTTTCTAAGATATTCAAATCTGTGAAAGCAATTTTTCTTTACTTGTCTTCACAACTAAAAATTTACAGTAAAATGTCTAAATTAGAAGAATATTTAGGATAAGTATTGAATGCTCAGAGGTAAAAATGTTGAATGCAGGGTCTTTCACCAACTAGTGCTTTCTGAGAGTCCTGCATTTTATACTACATGCTAGTTTCAATATTTATGTTCATCTTTGGTCTTTTATATCATCCCTGAGTTCATAAAACAATGAACCTTTTGGCAATTGCATTTAATAATTCTGCTTCTCTTAATGATGACTCTGCTATAATATACTATCAATTGATTTTAGTTTATAAGCAGAATTTTACAGGCATTTGGAATCTAGGATAAGAATCCCAGAGTTGTGCAGGGATTGTCAGTGTTAGTCTCTTTCCAGTTCTTTTGGGATTTTACGTATAGTCCTAAAATGAATGACTAATGTGACTTGCTAGTTGTTGTTAGGTGCCACTGGGTTGGTACTGACTCATAGCCCAACAGACAAAATATTGCCCTATCCTGGGCCAACATCACTACTGTTGCCATGCTTGAGTCCATCGATGCTGCCACTTTGCCAATCCATCTCGCTGGGGGTCTTCTTTTTCTCTGACCCTCCACTTTACCAAACATGATATCCTTCTCCAGCGACTGGTCTCTCCTGACAATATGTCTGAAGTATGAGAGATGAAATCTGGCCATTCTGGCTTCCAAGAAGCACTCTGGCTTCCAACATAGAACTACTTATTCTTTTGAAAGTCCATGTTACTTTCAATATTCTACAATACCATAACTAAAATGCATCAATTCTTCTGCAGTCTTCATTATTTATGGTCCACCTTTCAAATGCATATGAAATTATTGAAAATACCATGGCTTGGGTCAGGAACACGTTAGTCTTCAAACTGACATCTTTGCTCTTCAACACTTTAAAGAGGTCTTGTGCAGCAGATTTGCAAAATGCAATATGTCGTTTGATTTCTTGACTACTGTTTCCATGAATGTTGATGGTTGATCTGAGCAAAATGAAGTCTGACAACTTCAATCTTTTCTCCATTTATATGGATGCTGTTTATTGGTACAGTGGTATGCAACCTATAATGAAGATTGTAGTCTTTGATCTTCATCAGTAAGTATTTTAAGTCCTCTTCATTTTCAGCATGGTAGGTTGTATCATCTGCATATCACAGGTTGTTAATGAGTCCTTCCTCCAATCCTGATGCCACCACTTTCCTTCATATAATCCAGTTTCTTGGATTATTTGTTCAGCATACAGATTGAGTAAATATGGTGAAAGAACACAACCCAGGCGCACAACTTATCTAATTTTAAACTATTCAGTGTTCTGTTCAAACAATTGCCTCTTGATCTGTGTATTTGTTTCTTGTGAGCACAATTAGGCATTCCGGAATACTCATACTTCGCAGCAGTTCATAGCTTGTCGTGATCTACACAATCAAAAGTCCTTGCTTAGTCAGTAAAGCACAGATAAACATCTTTCTTTTATTCTTTGCTTTCAGTCCAGATCCACCTGACGTTAGCAGTAATATCTTTCATGTTACATCCTCTTCTGAAACCAACTTGAACCTCTGGAAGGTATTTGCACAATTCATTATGACATTTGACTTTGTCTTCTCAAGATGACCTTTGAAATTTTTCATTCAGCTCTTGTACCTCCTCACTTTTTCCATTTTCTTTAGCATCTCTACACTCGATAGCATGTTTCAGAGGCTCTTCTGACATCCATTTTGGTCTTTTCCTTCTTTCTTTTGTTCTCAATAACCTTTTGCTTTCTTCCTGTATGATGTTCTTGATGTCATCCCACAATTTTTCTGGTCTTCGATCTTTAGTGTCTAATGCATCAAATCTGTTTTTCAGATGATCTCTAAATCCAGGTGGGATATATTTAAGGTCATATTTGACTCTCGTGGACTTCTTTTAATTTTCTTCAGCTTCATCCAAAATTTGCTATGAGCAACTGATAGTCTGATATTGGCCTTTTTGGGCTGATGATATGAAGCTTTTGCACTGTGTCTTTCCATAGATGTAGTCAATTTGATTTCTATGTATTCCACCTGGTGAGGTCATGTGTATAGTTGTCTTTTATATCATTTAAAGAAGGTATTTGAAATGAAAAGTGATTGGTATTGCAAAATTCTATCATGTGATCTCCAGCATCATTTCTATCACCAAGGCCATATTTTCCAATGACTGAACCTTCCTCTTTGTTTGCTACCTCTGCACTGCAATTGCCAGTAATCATCAATACATCTTGATTGCATGTTTAATCCATTTCAGATTGAAGAAATTGGTAGAATTCTTCAATTTCATCATCACTGACTTTAGAGGTCAGTGCATGAATTTGAATAATAGTGGCATTCACTGGTCTTCCTTGTAAGGAGTATGGATATTATCCTATCACAGACAGCATTGTACTTCATGACTGATCGTGATTTTTTCTTTTTGATGATGAATGTGATGCCATTCCTCTTCATTTTGTGCTTCCCAGCATAGGAAGCCATGTGATTGCCAAATTAAATTGGCCAATATTAGTTCATTTCAGTACACTAATTCCTAGGATATTGATGTTTATGCATTCCATTTCATTTTTTACAATTTCCAATTTTTCTAGATTTATATTTTGTATATTCCATGATCTAATTATTAATAACATAAAAGTTTACAGCTGTTTCTCTTAATTTGAGTTGTGCCCTATCAGCAAATCAAGGTACTGAGAACTTTACTCCATTCACATCATGACGATCAACTGTACTTAGAGGAGGCAGCTCTTTCCCAGTCATAGTTTGAGTGCCTTCCAAACTGAGGGGGGTCATCTTCCGGCACTATATATGACAATATTGTGGTGCTCTTCATCATGTTTCAGAATTCAATATTCTAGTGCTGAAAGTGTTCCACTGCTATTATTAAGGTTTTCCATTGGTAATAATCAGTCTCTCTTTCTTCTTAGTCTATCTTCTGGAAGCTCAACTGAAACTTGTTCACCATGGGTGACCCTGCTGGTATTGAAAATACCTGGGGTATAGCTTCCAGCATCACAGCAACACACAAGCCACCACAGTACCAACAACTGACAGATAAATGGTGAACTACCATGGCAATGGACATCAAATCTACATTCAAGGCAATGAAGGTAGAACTGTTGTTTTGTTGTTTGGTGCCATTTAATTGTTACCAACTCATAGTAACCCTATCCTCAACAGAATGGAACACTGCCAGGTCCTGCACAAGACTCACAATTGTTGCTATGCCTTAACACATTGCTGCCACCATTGTGCCAATCCATCTCACTGGGCTTCTTACTCTTTTTTTCTGACCCTCTACTTTATCAAGCATGATGTCTTTCTTCAGGGATTGGTCTTTCTTGATAATATGTCCAAATTATGATAGATGAAGTCTGGCCATTCTGACTTCCAAAGAACATTCTGACTGTGCTTCTTCCAATACAGACTTCTTTGTTCTTTTGGAAATCTATGGTACTTTTAATATTCTCCTCCAACATCATAACTCAAATGCATCAATTCTTCTATGGTTTTCCTTATTCACAGTCCAACTTTCACATGCATGTGAGGTTACTGAAGATACCATGGCTTAATTCTGGTGCACTATAGTCCTCAAACTGAAGTCTTTGCTCTTCAACACTTTAAA
The DNA here is from genome assembly GCF_000296735.1 of Chrysochloris asiatica. Lineage (NCBI taxonomy): Eukaryota > Metazoa > Chordata > Mammalia > Afrosoricida > Chrysochloridae > Chrysochloris > Chrysochloris asiatica. The sequence goes on along the minus strand of NW_006408591.1, from coordinate 8,885,853 downwards.
GAGTTCTTGTATGGCAGGTTTGCCTAATGCAATATGTCTTTTGTTTTCTTGATGGCTGGTTACATTTGTGTTGATGGTTGATCTGCACACAATGAAGTCTTTGACAACTTCAATCTTTTCTCTATTTATATGGATGTTGTTTATTGGTCCAGTGGTGAGGACTTTTGTTTTCTTTATGTTGAGGTGCAACCATACTGAAGGCTGTGGTCTTTGATATTCTTCTATAAGTATTTGAAGTCCTCTTTCTTTCTGTAAGCAAGGTTGTATCATCTGCATATTTCAGATAGTTAATGATCTTGTGGTTCAGTGCTTTATCCTATAGCATCATACCAGGATAATAAAAGCTATTGTTATTATCAATAAACAGACATTAAGAAGTGACTGTTACTTTGGTGATTCAGCTCCTCATTCCTTTTTTCCTGTAGTGGTTTTGCATGCTATTAATCCACGAGAAATAAGCTGTACTTTTCTTGATTTGTTTGTTATCTGTATATCTCAGGTTGTTAGTGAGACTTTCTCCAATTCTGATGTCATGTTCTTCTTCACATAATCCAGTTTCTTGGATTATTTGTTTAGCATGCAAACTGATTAAGTATAATGAAAGGATACAACCCTGACATATAAGATTTTAAACCACATAGTCTTTTTAGTCTGTTTACACAATTGCCTCTTAATTTATATACAGATTTCATGGGAGCACAGTTAAATGTTCTGAAGTAGCCATTCATCATAATGCTACCTATAACTTGTTATAATACACACAGTCAAATGTCTTTGTGTAGTTAATAAACCTTAGGTAAACATATTTTTGGTGTTCTCTGCCTTCAAGAAAGAGATTTACACAATGGCTGCAACAATTGGCTCAAACATAGCAGTAATTGTGAGAATAACAGGACTAGACAGCATTTTGTTCTGCTGTATAAGGTCTTTATGAGTTGGAACTGACTTGATGGCAACCATCATTAAAATGACCTTTGACTTGTAAGAACAATGAATAAATAGACTGAATGAGTTTATTCTTCTAGCTGACTTTCACTGAAAACTCAAAAAGAAAAGTATAACTGCAAGGCACTGAACATATTCTAAATAAGTTCTTCATATCTATTAGATTATGTTATTAAGTACTGTCGAGTTAGTTCCATCTCATAATGACTCTGTACAGGGTTTCCTGGATTAGAATTTTGTTTATTTTTTTTGCTTTGTTTGTTGTTTAGATTCATCAGTTTTTTCCCCCCAAAAAAAGCTCTCTTGTGTATTTTATTTTTCAGATTGGTTTTCTCCCTTTATAGAAGTGTCACTTTAGGTCTTAATGTAAAAGGTATATTGAATACGTGTAAAACATTGACAATAAGCAATTTTGGTTAACTGGTATATCATACTTCAAATCCAAATAATAATAACTGAGTGATATTTGAAACCATATTGAAACATTTCATTTCAAATTAGTGAGGGAAAAAGAGAGAGAAAATAGTTGTTTTTAATAACTCAATATTGTAAAGCAAGGAAGTGTATAAAAGGGTTTAAAAAAGATTTTAAGGCGCAGTATAACCAGGTGTATCAATTACTTATTATCACAATAATGCTGTGTAACAAATTTCCCTAAAGCAAGGAGGTTTAAGTACCTATAGTTAGTACTTTTTATGAGTCTATAGGTTGGTTGGGTGGTTATGTTGATCTGATTTGAGCTAGCTCATATATATGTGGTTAACTTGTAGGTTAGTAGAGGGTTGGCTTAACTGGAATGGTTTACTCCTGGAAAATTCAGCTTTAGTACATAAGTCTCTTACATCTCTCCTGCAGGTCAACCTGACATATTCATTTAGTGGTTAACAAGTTCAATCCCACTAAAGAGTGAACAGAAATATGCATTCACATTGGGTCACATCTTATTGACTAAAATAAGTTAGATTGTCAAATCTGGAGTGTGGATATAAGAGGACTATGTAGTTTGAAAGCAAAGACCATGGGTGCAAAGAAGACATTATTTAAGGTAGGTCATTAATATAACCAATCTACAACACCAGGATTTTTTGTTTGTTTATTTTGGTTTGGGCAGCTTGATACAAATGCTCTGTTTGGTTATATGAGTTTTTGTTATTGATTGATTGCAAAATTACCAAATAGTTTATACGCTTGTTTTTTCCTATTCTCAAATCTGACTCCAAACTTATTTCCATTTTTTCATAACATTTTTATATTTTAATTAATTGACCATATCACAAAAATTCAAGCCTATACTTTGCTCAACAGATTAACTGATGCTTACTCTTTATCTCATATACTGTTGTTGTTGTTAAGAGCTATAGAGTTATAGTGACCCTGTATAGGTTTTCTAAAGAGTGAATGGTGAGCTTGAACCTCTGACCTTGTGGTTTCAACTGACCTTGCGGTCCAGTGTTTATCCTACAGCACCACACCAGGACTTACATAGCAGTTTTTATACTTGATTGAAGCAAAGTCTTATACAGAAAAGAAGAAAAATATTTCAAATATTTCTAGAAGTAAATTATGCTAGATGAAATGAAAAGAAATAATACACCAACTGGAATGGATTAAATATTGATATACTGTGCTACATCAAACTATTGTTGTTGTTGTTGCTGTTATGTGCCAGCAAGTCAATACTGATTCATAAATACCTTATGCACAACAGAATGAAACATGGCCTGGTCCTGCAGCATCTTCTTGAGTCCATTGCTGCTGCCATGGTACCAATCCATTTTGTTGGGGGTCTATCTCTTTTTCCCAAACCCTCCACTTTACTAAGAATGATTCCTTCTAAAAGGGCAGGTCCCTCCTGATAATATGATTGAAGTATGAGAGATGCAGTTTGGTCATTCTGATTTCTAAGGAGAATTCTTACTGTACTTCTTCTTCTTCCAACACAGATTTGTGTGTTCTTTTGGTATTCCATGGTACTTTTAATATTCTACTCCAACACCATAACTCAAATGAATCAATTTATGGTCTTCTTTATTTATTGTCCAACTCTTACATGCATATGAGGGTATTGAAAGTAACATGGCTTAGGTCTTTTTTGTTCTTTTAAAGAGATCCTGTGTAGAAGATCTGCCTAATGCAATGCGTTGTTTGGGTTTTAAACTACTGCTGCTATGAGTGTTGATGATTGATGCAAACAAGACGATGTCTTTGACAACGTCAATATTTTCTCCATTTTTCTTGATATTATTTATTGGTCCAGTGGTGAGGATTTTTGTTTTCTTTACAATGAGGCACAAGCCATACTGAAGGCTGGGGTCTTTGTCCAACGTCAGTAAGTATTTTAAGTTATTTTCACTTTCAGCAAGCAAGGTTATATCATCTGTGTATAACAGATATCCTAATGCCATGCTATTCTTCATATAGTCTAGCTTCTTCAATTGTTCGCTCAGCATATGGATCTAATAAGTATGGTAGAAGAGCACAACCCTGGAGCACACCTTTCCTAATTTAAAACCATTTAGTGTTTCCTTGTTCTGTTGAAACAACTGCCTCTTGGTCTATGTAGAGGTCCTTCATGAGCACAAATAAGTGTTCCAGAATACTCATTCTCCACATGTTGCCCATCGCTTGTCATGATGCACAGAATTGAAAGCCTTTGCATATTCAGTGAAGCACATGTAAACATTTTTCTGATATTCTCTACTTTCAGTCAAGATCCAAGGATGCTTTTTATTTGCCAATGCCTTCAGTGCACCCTGGAATTCTTCCTTCAGTATTATTAACTCTTGATCATACACTACTTCTTAAAATGTTTGAATATTGACTATTTCCTTTTGTACAGTGATTCTGTGTATTCCTTCTATCTTCTTTTGTTGCTTTTTGCATCATTCATTGTAGTTGTTGTTGTTAAGTGCTGTTGAGCTGGTTCTAACTCATGGCCACCCTGTATAGGGTTTCTGAGGAGCAGCTGGTGAATCTGAACTGCCAACCTTGTAATTCAAATGACCATGCAGTCCATAGCTTATCCTCTAGCACCAGGACTCATAGTATCCTTCAATACTGCAACTTAAGCCTTGAATTTTTTCTTCATCTCCCTCAGCTTGAGAAAATTTTCGGGTTTTCTAACTCTACGTCTTTGTACATTCCATGATAAGATTTGACATTGTTTTCTTGAATTGTCCTTTGAAAATTTCTATTCATTTCTTTACCTCCTAATTTCTTCCATTTGCTTTAGCATCTCTACACTGGAGAGCAAATTTCAGAGTCTTTTGAGACATACATTTTGGTCTTTTTCTTTATTGATTTTTTAATTACTTTTGGTTTTTTTTCCTGTGTGACCTTATTAATGTCACCCCACAACCCTCCTGGTTTTTGTTCATTAATGTCTAATTTATCAAATCTATTTTTAAGATGATCTTTTGTCTCACATGGATTTTTTTCAGCTTCTGCCTGAACTTGCATATTTTCAATTGATGGTCTTTTCCACAGTCTGCTCCTGGCCTTTTTTGGCTTTGGATATGGAGCTTTTCCACTGTCTCTCTCCACAGATGTAGTCAATTTGATTTCCAATCTGTTGTTTCCAAGTGTATCCAAACTGTTGAACTCCTTGTGTATAGTTATATTTTATGTTGTTTAAAGAAGGTATTTGTAATTAACCAGTCATTGGTCTTACAAAATTCTAGCATGCACACTTCAGCACCAGTTCTATCATCAAGGCTATATTTTCCGTCTACTGATCCTTCCTCTTTGTTTCCAACCTTTGCATTCCAATCACCACTAATTATCAATTCATCTTGATTGCATATTTGATCTATTTCAGACTGAAGAAATTGGTAGAATCCTTCAATTTCATCATCACTGACTTTAGTGGTTGGTGCACAAATTTGAATAATAGTTGTATTAACTGGTTTTCCTTGTAGGTGTATGGATACTATCTTATCACAGACAGTGTTGTAATTCAAGATAGATCTTGACATGTTCTTTTTGATGATTAATGTGATGCCTCTTTAATTTGTCATATCCAGCATAGTAAACCATGTAATTGTCATATTCAGAACGACCAACATTAGTCCATTTTAGCTCACTAATGCCGAGCATATTGATATTATTGCATCCCATTTCATTTTTGACAACTTTCTATTTTCCTAGATCCATACTTGTTACATTCTATGTTCTGACTATTAGTGGGTGTTTATAACTATTTATTTTCATTTTGAGTTGTACCCCATCAGCAAATGAAAGTCCCCAAAGCTTTCTCCATTCATGCCATAATGGTTAACTCTACTTTGAGGAGGCAACTCTTCCCCAATTGTATTTTGAGTGCCTTCTAACCCGAGGGGCTCATATTCTGGACAACATCTGACAATATTCTGGTGCTCATCATGTTTTAATATTCAATATGTCGATGCTATCTGACAGTGTTCCACTGCTATTCAGAAGTTTTCTGTGACTACAGAGTCTGAAGGAATCTATCTATCCTTCTTCCTAATCTGCCATAAGCTAGAAGTTCCTCTCAAGCTTTTCCTCCATGGGTGACCCTGCTGGTGTTCAAGATATTGGTAGCATAGCTTCCAGAATCACAGTAACTTGCAAACCACAGTATGACAAGCTGACAGATGAGTGGTGGGCATCAAACTATGGCACCTTTCCAAAATTCCTGTGGTTAGGAAGTTATACATGGAACACAAACTTGGCATTTTAAACCTACCAGCTGCTCCTTTGAAACCCTGTACAGAGTCACTATGAGTTGGAACCAACTAGATGACACTTAATAACAGCATACATTGTGTGGAGTTCTGATGAGGCACTGTAGGATAAGCACTGGACTGCTAACCTCAAGTTTGGTGGTTCAAATCCATCTATTGTTCCTTGGAATCTTTCTAGAGGGTTTCTGTGAGTCACAACCAATTCTATGACACTTAACAACAACAACATGCATTGTTCGGAAGCATCAGTAACACTGTAGAATAAGCATTGGACAGCTAAACACAAGTTTGGTGATTTGAACCCTGTAGTTTCTCTGCTGTAGAAAGATGAGGATTTCTGCTCTTTTGGAGATTTGCAGCCTTGAGAACCCAATACAGATTTGCTATGAATCTGACCTGACTTGATGGCATCTAACAACAACAACAGCAACATACATAATATGGATCCATTTCAGTCCACAAAATGAAAAATTTTGCTTATAAACACCTTAGAGATGTGATCTTTTCTTAATTGCTTATGTATCTGTTTATAGCTATAAAAAGGTTCTGTCACTATGAGGAAAAGCCATATGATAGCTTGAAACTTTTTCTGGTTCTTGAAAAATTCTCTTATATAAGTAGATGCTTATTCTCCGGCAAACAAAGAATCTCACATTTTGCAGCTAAAGAAGTAAGAGTGGAATGTTTCCTAAGATGACTTAGATTTCCAAGTCTTATGTTTAAAATTACATATGCCTCTAGGGTCTCTATGAATCGGAACTGACTCCATGACACATAACAACAACAACTAGCCCATATTTAATTATTACTAGTGTATTCTAATCTTACCACTGAGAGTTTGAAAATGTCCAGACTATAATATCATCATGGAAACTCAAAAACATAAGGAAACAAAGGTAGAGAACCACAGCAATTATTTTCTAAGATGTAATGAAAATGCATATCAACAGTTTGTGAGCTAGAGAAAGATATATGAAATGGCATAAAGCAGCCATCTGTTCCAATTGTTCAAAAGCAAAAATTTGCTTAGTTACTGACTGGTCTTAATCAGCTTATATGTTAGTTTACCCGCTAAGATTTTTAATTTAAAGTCAATTCTCAATTATTTATCAATCAGTATTCCATGATCAGTGTAGGTTCACCATAGTTCATGAACAGTAGCAGATGGACCAGATGTTGAACATTAAATTAACAAAATAACAAGGCAAAATTCCCTTGCAAGATATAATTCTGGTCTTTTCTTCGTCTTACACATAAAACTTAGAAACATCAACAATTTAAAAAAAGTCATTGCCTGAAGTATTATTGCACTGGATCTTTGTTTATTTGTTTAACCTTGTTTTGCTTATGTATTGGCTTCTGTCAAAGCATTTTTGTTGTTGTTAAGTGCTGTCAAGTCGGTTCTGACCCACAGCGATCCTGTATAGGGTTTCCAAGGAGTTACTAGTGGTAAACAGCTGGCAACAGGCACTGTCTCTATTACTTCTCTACAGTTTATTTATACTTTATCAAGATTAGATCACTTGTCAAACTCAATTCCTATTTCAGATGCTGGTACTTATTGTAAAAGATAATTTTCTAGGTTCTCTCTTTTCCATTTTATCTTCTCCAAAACATACATGTTGTTGTTGTTAGGTGTTGTTGAGTAGGTTCTAACTCATAGCAACTTTATGGAAAACAGAACAAAACACTGCTAAGTCCTGCACCATCCTCACAATCATTCGTTAAGCTTGAGTCCATTGCTGCTGCCACTGTGCCAATCCATCTAATTTGCAGTCTTCCTCTTTTTTGCTGACCCATCACTTTACCAAGCATGATGTCTTTCTCCAGGAACTGATCTTTGTTAATAATGTGTCTGAAGTATGAAAGGCTAAGTCTTAACCATCCTGGCTTCTAAGGAGTATTCTAGATTCTGGCTGTACATCTTCCAACACAGATTTGTTTGTTCTCCTAGCAGTACATTTATTATTCTTCTCCAATATCATAATTAAAATGCATTGATTTTTCTATAGTCTTCCTTATTCAGTGTCTGACTTATGCACACATAGGATGCTATTGAAAATACCATAGCTTGGGTCAGGCACACCTTTGTCCTCAAACTGACATCTTTGCTTTTGAACACTTTGAAAAGGTCTTGTGCAGTTGATTTACCTAATGTAATATGTCTTACATACTGCTTCCATGAGTGGTAAGTGGACCCAAGCAAAATGAAGTCTTTGACAACTTCAATCTTCTAAAATTTATCATGATGCTGTTTATTGGTCCAGTGGCAAGGATGCTGTTTATTGGTCCAGTGGCAAAGTATGAGGAACATACATAGTATGATTTATAGGTGCAACCCATACTGAAGGCTATGGGGTTTTATCTTCATCAATAAGTATTTTAAGGCCTCTTCACTTTCAGCAAGTAAGGTTATATCTGACTCATGGCAACCTTATGTAGATTTCTGAGAAGCAGCTGGTGGGTTTGAACTGCAAATGTTGGGATTAGCAGTCCAGTACTTAACTTATAGTGCCACATCATGACTCCAAATCATACACACTCACCCCTTTTTAAAAAGCAACTGGAATGAAAGTTTTTAACTTAAAAAAAAAAAAAAAAAAAAGAGTGACAAATAGCAGATGTGAACAGATATTGGGAGTTTAGTCTTTCATTTCAACTCAGCCTTCTTACCCCTAGAAATGAATAACTGATCTTTGTACAAGATGGTTGAAGTTCGAATACTTTACCATTTTTAATGAGTTCTGCTAAGAAGCAACAAGAAAAAGTATGAGGAACATACATAGTATGATTCTCAGAGCAACTATAGTGTGTGCTAAGACACAGGGCTTCTATGTGCCCTGGTGTCTCTTAACAACAGAGAGATTAGGAATCAATGAAAATTCTACACTTGACTCTTGACATATCCTACTATAGATTTTGGACAAATAGCCAACTTTTCCAAGAAGGTAGCTATTTATTTATATTTATTTTGTTAGTTGTGTGCTGTTGAGTCAATGCTCCTGTATAGGTTCCTGAGGCTATAAATTTCAATGGGAGCAAAAAACCTTATCTTTTTTTCCCGTGGAATGGCTGGTAGATTTGAACCACTGATCCTGCAATTGACAGCCCAATGTGTAAGCCACTATGCCACTAGGGTTCCTACATTTGTCTATAGGCATTGTATTACCTATGACTTATGGAAAATCAAAATAAATATTTAAAAAATTGTAGTTATATTGGTGATTGTAGTTGTAGTAAATTTTATTTCTAAAGCTTTGAAACAAACAACAGCAAGTCAATCAGTAATTAAAACTATAATTACACTACAGAACAGGCATTTTTACTAGTAAATTAATTGTAAAAGAGACTATTAGTAGTGTTATAAGAATACATTTATTATTTTGACTAAAATAAATTACATTTTGAGTCTTTAAAATGTAATAATTATTGCTGATGTAAGTTACCATGAAGACTGAGAAACATTAAGTTTCTAGTGTTTACTTTTACTTAATGTTAGGCTAATTTACCATATCGCTGGTGGTAAAATAACTTAAAACATCAAATCCATTGCTATAAATTTAATTCCAATCTTATAGAACAGAGTAGATGTTCCCCATAGGAATTCCAAGGTTGAAATCTTTCCTCCTTGGAGAGGCTGGTAGTAGGTTGGAACCCCAGACCTTTCAGTTGTCAGCCAAGTGATTTAATCACTGCATCACTAGAGCTCCTGGTAACATAGCTAACAGGTGAAGACTTCAGATGGTGAAGTTTTCTAAAGTATTAAATATGAGACTATTAAATATTATAACAGTATATGCAGTTTGATGGGGAATTTTTGTGCAGCCTGCAAAGTGATAAGGACTATTGAGGTTCAATGGTAGGATTCTCATCTCCCACATTTTCTGATGGGGCAAAACTCAAAATGAGAAGAAATAGTTGCAAACATCCATTAAAAATTGGAACATGAAATGTACAAAGTATGAGTCTAGAAAAATTTGAACTCATCAAAATGAAATGGAAGGCATAAAGATCAATATACTAACCACTAGTGAGCTGAAATGGACTGATACTGGTCATTTTGAATTAGACCATCATATGGTTTATTATATTGGGAATAACAAATTGAAGTGAAATGACTTTGCCTTCATCATCAAAAAGAGTATTTAACAATCTATCTTGAAGTACAATTTTGCTTGTGATAAGGTATTATCTTTCAGCTTACTAGGAAGACCAGCTAATATCATAATTATTCAAATTTGTGCACCAACTGCTACAGCCATGGATGATGAAACTGAAGAATTCTGCCAACTTCTTAAGTCTAAAATTGATCAAACATGGAATCAAGATGCATTTATAATTACTGGTGATTGGAATGAAAGTTAGAATCAAAGAGGAAGGACCAGATCACATGATAGAATTTTGTAAGATCAATGACTTATTCGAAGAAAATGCCCTTTTTTCAAAAGCATAAATGGCAACTATACATATGGACCTCACCAGATGGAATACACAGGAAGAAAATTGGCTACATCTGTGAGAAGAGATAAAGCATCTCCATCTGATGAAGAAGCTCAGTATCATTAACCAAAACAAGGCCAGGAACCTACTGTGGAATAGAACCTCCATTGCTCATCTACAGGTGCAGGCTGAAGTTGAATAGAGTTAAAAACAAGGTCATGAGAGCAAAATATTACCTTGAGTATATCCCACCTGAATTTAGGGACCATCCAAAGAACAGATTTAATACATTGGACACTCATGACTAAAACCAGAGGAGTTTTGGGATGACATCAAGAACATAATATATGAAGAAATTAAAAAGGACATTTTTAAAAGACAGGAAAGGAAGAAAAAACAATAGTGAATGTTAGAAGAGACTTAGAAACTTTCTTTGGAGTGTAGAGAAGATAAAGCAAGTGGATAAAATGAAGAAGTAAAAGAGTTGAACAAGAAATTTCTAAGGACAGCTTGAGATGACAATGTTAAATATTTTACTAAAATGTGAAAAGACCTGGAGTTAGAAAACAAAAAGGGAAGCAATGCTAAACATTTCTCAAGCTGAAAGAACTGAAGAAAAAAATTCAAGCCATGAGTTGAAATAATGAGGGATTCTATGGGCAAAATATTGAATTAGATGGAAAAAATACATTAAAAAAGATGGAAGAAATACACAGAGTGACTGTACTAAAGACAATTGGTCAATGTGTAACCATTTCAAGAGGTAACATATGATCAAGAATTGATGGTATTGAAGGAGGAAGTCCAAGCTGCAAGGAAGGCATTGGTGGAAAACAAGGTTACAGGAACTGATGGAATACCGAATAAAATGATTCAACAAACTGATGCAACACTGGAGGCACTCAATAGTCTATATTAAGAGATTTATAAGTCTACTACCTGGCCAGGAGTCCTAGTGTGGTGCTGTGGGTTAATGCGTCAGGCAGCAAAGTCATTTGAACTGCAAGGTCGATGGTTCAAACTCACCAGCTGCTCCTTGGAAACCCTACACAGGGTCGCTATAGGTCAGAATCAACTCGACGGCACTTAACAACAACAACTACCTGGCCAAGTGACTGAAAAAGATGCTCATTCCAAAGAAAAGTGATCCAACAGAATACAGAAATTATGGAACAGTATTATTAATATTGGCGTCCCGTGTGGCTCTGTGGGCTAAAGCGTCAGACAGCAAAGTTGTTTGAACTGCAAGGTCGGTGGTTCAAGATCACCAGCTGCTCCTTGGAAACCCTATAGGTCAGAATCGACTCAATGGCACTTAATAATAACAACAACATTATTAATATCAAACACAAGTAAAATTTTGCTGAAAGTAATGCAAAAAATGGTTGCAGCAGTATGGTGACAGGGAATTGCGGGGCAGTCAAGGCAGACTCAGAAGAGGGTGGGGGATGTGAGATGGAGGATATTATTGCTGATATCAGATGGAATTTGGCTGAAATACTACAACGATGTTTAACTATGTGTCATTGACTACACAAAGGTGTTTGCCTATGTGGATCATAACTATTACAGATAGCACTGTGAAGAATGAACATTCCAGAACACTTAATTGTGCTTATGCAAAACTTGTAAACAGACCTAGAGGCAGTCATTAGAATAGAACAAGTATATAATGTTTGGTTTAAATGCAAGAAAGGTATGTGTTAGGATTGTGTCCTTTCACAGAAACTAAGCTGAGAAGCTGGACTACATGAACAAGGAGGAAGATTCATTAACAATCTACAATTTGCAGATGACACAACCTAGCATGCTGAAAGTGAAGAAGACTTGAAGCACTTACTGATGAAGATCAAAGTCTTCAGTATGGATTACATCTCAAAATAAAGAAAACAAAAATCTTCACAAATATAACAGTAACATCACAACAAATGGGGAAAGGATTGTATTTGTCAAGGATTTCATTTTATTTGAATTTACAAGCAACACCTATGGAAGCAGCAGTCAGTAATTAATTTATTGCATTAGGTAAATTTGCTGCAAAAGATCTTCTTAAGTACAAAGATGTCCAATGTGCATGCAGAAACTGGACAATGAATAAAAAAGATAAAATATTGATGTCTTTGAATTATGGTATTGTGAATAATTAAATATATTATGGACTGCCAGTGAAGTAAAAAAAAAACAAAACAAAAAACAAACATCTATATAAGAAGAAAAAACAGCCAGAATGCTCCTTAAAAGAGAGGATGGTGATACCTTATCTCAAATACTTTGGACATGTCACCTGGAGGGACCTGTACCTGGAGAAGGACATCATGCTTGGTAAAATGGTCAGCAAAGCAAAGGACAGTTCTCAGTGAGATAGACTGATAAGGCTGCAGCAATGGGTTCAAATATTGTAACAATTGTGAGTAAGGGTCAGGACTGGGCAGTGTTTTGTTCTGTTGTGTCAGGTTGCCATGAGTTGGAACCAATTCAATGGCACTAACAAAAACAAAGACCAAAAAAAAAAAAAAAAAATAGAGCTAAAATGAATAGAGAGAAATACTACCATAAAAGTATGAATAAAAATACAATGGAAAACATAAATGAGCTTCGTAGTAAATGTATTTTATATACTCATATAATATTCAAGAGTATTTT
>NW_006408591.1:8861256-8865652 GCF_000296735.1 Chrysochloris asiatica | reverse complement strand
TTGAAGGCCTTTGGATAGTCAATAAAGCACAGGTAAACATCTTTCTGGTATTCTCTGCTTTCAGCCAAGATCCATCTGACATCAGCAATGATATCCCTCATTCCATGTCCTCTTCTGAATATAGTTTGAACCTCTGGAATTTCTCTGTCAATGTATGATTGTAGCTGTTTCTGTATTACCTTGACTAGCATGGGATATCAAAGATGTTGTCCTATGATTTCCGCATTTCGTTGGGTCACCTCTTTTTGGAATGGGGACAAATATGGATCTCTTCCAATCAGTTGGTCAGGTAGTTGTCTTCTAAATTTCTTGGTAGAGATGAGTGAGTGCCTCTTGTGCTGCCTCACTTTCTTGAAAGATTTCAATTTTTATTCCATCAATTCCTGGAGCCTTATTCTTTGCCAAATTCCTTCAATGCACCTTGGACTTCCTCCTTAAGTATCATTGGCTCTTGATCATACGCTACCTTTGGTAACAATTGAACATTAACCATTTCCTTTTAGTACAGTGAATCTGTGTATTCCTTCTGTCTTCCCTTGATTCTTTCTGCATCAATTTGCACAGAGAATCTTTCAATAACAAAAGTTGAGGCTTGAATTTTTTTTTTCAGTTCCCTCAATTTGAGAAATGCTAAGTGTGTTCTTCCTTTTTGATTTTCTGAGTCCAAATATTTGCACATTTTGTTGTAATATTTGACTTTGTCTTCTTGAGCTGACCTTTGAAATTTTCTGATCAGATCTTGTACCTCCTCCTTTCTTCCATTTGCTTTAGCATCTGTACATGGAGAACAAGTTTCAGTGTCTCTTCTGACATCCATATTGATTTTCTCCTTCTTTCTTTTCTTCTTAATGACTTTTTGCTTTCTTCCTGTATGATGTTCTTGATGCATCCCACAGTTCTTCTGGTCTTCGGTCTTCAGTATTTACTGTATCAAATCTGATCTTCAGATGATCTCAAAATCCAGGTGGAATATATTCAAGGTCATATTTTGGTTCTTGTCAACTTGTTTTCAATTTATTCAGCTTTAGTTTGAATTTGCATATGAGAAATTGATGGTCTATTCTACAATATGCTTCTGGCCTTGTTTTGACTGCAGAAAGAGACAATGGAAAAGCTCTGTATCATCAGTCAACTCACCTTGTAATTCCCTAATTCTTGATTTGGCATTTCTTGCCTTGAATATGAGGAAATGTTCCTTCCTGGTATCCCATATTTCAATTGCCCTATCATTTGTTTAAAACAGGCTGTTATTTGGTAAGTCTTCCTAAACCATGCATGTGAAAACATTAGTTGTCTATTAAAAAATGAACAAATAAAACATGTTCTGTTTTTTTGCAGGGCAATGTTTATTGTTGTTGTTTATAGTTGCCATGGAGTCAGTACCAACTCGTGTTGACCAGATGTGTGCAAAGTAGTAGTGTTCTCCATAGGGTTTTTATGGCTCTGACTGTTTAGAAGCATATCACCAGTGTTTACTTATCAGATGCCTCTGAGTGAGTTTGAACCACTAAACTTTCAATTAGTGTTGCTGTTGTTGTTATTAAGTTCCATTGAGTTGGTTCTGACTCATATGAACTCTGTATAGAGTTTCCAAGGAGCATCTGGTAGGTTTGAACCACTTGCCTTTCAGTTCAAACCTACATTGTATCCAGTGCTTCTCCTACAGCACCACAACAGTAGAGTCCTTAACCATTTTCATCCCCAGGAACTCCAGGGCAATATTTGCAACCCTTTCTTTATTTAGCTTTAAAGACCTCAAAAAATGACTCAATATCAACTTCCTCAAATCAATTTGAATTGAAAACTATCCCTCATTGCAAAATAATGTGCCTATATGAATACTATTACATCAACATGGAATGCAGTTCTTACCCATCATTTCCATTATAGAATTTCTCTCTTTTTGTAAAATTCAGCTGAAATGTTACCATCTTCTTGATGTACTAACTCCTCTGACCTAGTAATAATACCTTCTTCTTTTGTGTACATATGTTGTTTAATGGTTTCGAGATGGTTCTGACTCAGAGTGTCCTGTATAGGGTTTCTGAGGCTGTAAATCTTTGCAGGAGCAGAAAACCTCATCTTTTTCTCACCAACTTGTGGACTTGACCTTGTGGTTTGTAGTCCAGTGCTTATCCTATAAAGCCACCATACTCCCTAACTATAGGTATAAAAGTAACATTTTTTTTTCCCTCTAAAGTTATTGTTGTTAAGTGCCATCAAGTCTATTCCAACTCACAGTGGCCTTGCATAGGGTTTCTTAGCTTTAAATCTTCATGGGAACAGAAAGTCTCATCTTCATCCACTGAATGGCTAGTGTGCTTGAACCATGGAACTTGAGGTTGGCAGTCCAGTGCTTATTGTATGGGCCCACCACACTCCCTTAAAGTTATTACTTTGATTTAATTTATAACTGATGATGTCTTACATAGACGGAAATACAGCCCATGCCTTTTCTCTTTGCTGTAATGTAAATTTATGGGATGAAAGGAACATGTCTTACACAATTTTCTATTTTCTCCAGATCCCTGCACATAACAGATTACCAAGTGCTGCTTTTTTAAAGAAGTGAAATACATACATTTATATAAAAACAAAAGATATACTATTCCTTCAGCTGTGTGTAAGTGAGATCCTACACTTTGAAGATTGTCTGGAAGTTCACATAATAAATCCTTCTTCATTATTTATAAAATGTATGCTAGTTGTACAACTGTTAGGATTTACTGGAAGAACATTATGTTCTTTGACTCTTCTAATGTTTTGAGAATGATCCCAACCCCTTCTGAAGTCCATTACTACATTAATTTTTATGCAAGACTGCTTAAATAGGCAATAGTCCATTTTGCTTTTCTTTATTTTATTATAATAATCTTGCTTCAGCACAAAGAAGGGCTTATTAGCAGAATTTTTGGTATTTATTTACAATAAATTCTGTTTATTGAGAATAATTCTTTTCCCAAAGCCATCCAAACCTTTTCCAATGTTACTTTCTGGCCCTAAATTGCAAGAAACATTACTTAAAATGATTTCAATGTGCATAGAATATTGAAGGGATTTCTTGAAAAATTTAATATCCCCTGTTTTGAAGTTATGATTTTCCTTTATCTTCCCCCAGCTTAAATAGAATTTAAGTGATTTATAAATTATCTTTGCTCACACTTTTAAAACAGAATCATCTACTCAGACAAAATCCAAAACCCATTCTTGATAAAATCACTCACTAAATTTGAATAGAAATTCCTCAACATTATTAAGGTTATATACACAAATCTAATGACCAACATTATTATTATTCTCAATTGAAAGAGACTGATAACATTCTCCCTGAGAAAGTGAAACAAGAAAAGGATGTCCTTTATCACCACTCATATTCAATATTATATTGAAAGTCCTTACTGTTGCTGTTGTTGTTAGGTGCCGTGTGAAGTTAAGAGTCGGGGAGTCGGGTTCAACTCATATATACACTAGGTACAACAGAGCTAAGCACTGCCTAGTCCTGCACCTTCCTCAAAATTGTTATGTTTGAACCAATTGTGATAGACATTGTGTCAGCCCACCTCAATGCAGTATTTCTCTTTTTAGCTGACCCTCTGCCAAGAATGATATCCTTCTCCAGGGATAGAATCCTCCTGATACCATGTTCAATGTCAATGAGATGAAGTCTTGCCATCTTCCCTTTTAAGGAGCGTTCTAAGGCAGATTTGTTGTTATTCTGACACTCCATGGTATATTCAATATTCTTCTCCAACAACATAATTCAAATGCTTCAATTCTTCTCCAGTCTTTCTATTTATTGTCCAACTTTCACATGCATATAAGGTGACTGAAAATGCCATGGCTTGGGGTAAGCACATTTTAGTCCTCAAAGTGATTTCTTTATTCTTTAACTCTTTAAAAAGGTTCCTTTGTAGCAGATTTTCTCAATGAAATATGTCATTTGATTTCTTGACAGCTGTTTCTACAAGGGTGGGTTGTTGATTCAGGTAAAATGAAATTCTTCACAATGTCAGTATTTTTTACATTTAACATGAAATATATATTCCAACCCATAGCAAACCTGTATAGGGTTTCCAATGAACAGTTTGTAAGTTTGAACCATGGATTTTGCAGTTCAAACTGGCTTTACAATCCAGCACATAAATCCACTGCGCCACACCAGACTCTCTCTCTCTCTCTCTCTCTCTCTCTCTCTTTTTTTTCTCCCATTTGTGAGGATTTTTGTTTTCTGTATAACAAAAGTGAGGTATAATCTATACTAAAGACTGTATTCTTTGATCTTCATCAGTAAGAGCTTCAAGACTTCTTCTTTTCTGCAAGTAAGTTTGTGTCATCTGCATATATGCCTATTATTAATGAGCCTTCCTCCAGTTCTGCTGGCATTTGAAATACTGGT
>NW_006408591.1:8853767-8861156 GCF_000296735.1 Chrysochloris asiatica | reverse complement strand
AGAGAGAGAGAGAGAGAGAGAGCTCTGGTAGTGTAATGGTTATGAATTGGGCTGCTAACCTCAAGGTTGGCAGTTTGAAACTACCAGTGGTTCCGCAGGAGAAAGTGGAGGCTTTCTGCTCCTGTAAAGATTTACAGCCTTGGAAACCCTGTACAGGGTCGCTATGAGTCGGAACTGACTCCACAGCACATAACAACAACATATATATATATATATTACATATACCTACAAATTTGGATTCTGTTGCTTTATTAGATGTTAATTATGTGTTGGTTAACATAATTTTCTCTTGCTTTATTTATAGGAATTTTATCTGAACTAGGGATGAATGAGAACACATTCATATCTCTTCTGAATCTCAAGCTTCCCATCAGCAATTAAGTGGATAACAGGGTATTATTCTATTTCCCTTTTGATTTTGTTAAAAAGCTGATAGGGAAGTAGATTGTTACTGTAAGTAATTAATGTTACTTTCTCCCTTTGTCTATCATAAGGCTGAGTCCACAATGAATACCAATTGCCACTCAGTTGATTCTGACTGGGTACTTCCTATCTTTCAGTTAGCTCTGGAGTGCTTAACCATTTATATCACCAAGGGAATCCTGAGTCCCCAATGTTGTTATTTTTGTTAGGTACCCTTGAGCCAGTTTCAACTCATACTCATACGGACCGAATACACTACAGAGTGAAACACTCCCTGGTCCTGCGCCATCCTCACAATCGTTATGCTTAAACCCACTGCTGCTGCCACTGTGCTAATCCATCTCATTGGGGTGCTTCCTCTTTTTCATTGACTTTATCAACTCCAGGGACTGGTCTGTACTGATAACATATCTGAAGTATGAGAGACAATGTATTGCCATTTTGGCTTCTAAGGAGCATTCTGGCTGCACTTCTTTCAACACAGATTTGTTTGTTCTTCTGACAATCCATGGTACTTTTAGTATTCTTATCCAACACCATAACTCAAATGTCACAATTTCAATAGCATATGAGGCTATTGAAAATAGCAGGGCTTGGATCAGGCGCACTTTTGTCCTCAAACTGACATCTTTGTTACTGAACACTTTAAAGAGGTCTTGTGCAGCAGATTTTCTATGCAATACTTTTTTTTTTTTTTTATTTCATGACTGCTGTTTCCATAAATATTGATAGTGGAGCCAAGCAAAATGAAATCTATGACAACTTCAATCTTTTCTCCATTTATCTCGATGCTAGTTGTGAAGATTCTTGTTTTCTTTACATTGAGGTGCAACCCATACTGAAGGCTGTGGTCTTTGATCTTCATCAGTAAGTATTTAAGTCCTCTTTACTTTCAGCAAGCAAGGTTGCATCATCTGCATATCTCAGATTGTTAACTAGTCTTCGGCCAATCCGCAATAGGCTTCTAATAAAAATTCTGGGTTGATTATTTTTTTGAACCTGAACATGTTGCCTGCCATTTAATCTCATTTGAGTGACTTTCTACCTCTCATAGACAGGTTTGTGAAGATAGGCCTGCGCTCTGAGGATCAAGGGATAAATTGGAGCAAAAGTGTCAAAGATCTTCCAGAAATGCAGCCCTTCACAGAGGGAACTAAAAACTTCTTCCATAAGAACAAGACTCCTAGAAGCTTTATCTGGGAGCACAATCACCAGGAAAAGTTGTAAGTTTTATGCACTACAAAGGTTCTGCTGTCTTCTCTTCATCTCTGACTGAGATTGAAGAAAACTGTTGGCTAGAGTTCTAAAGGCTCCAGATAAAAGCTTTGATTTGTTCATTAAAATTTTATTATCTGCATTTGATATCTCTGCCAAATTGTATACGCTGTGGGAACAACAAGAAAGCCTCTCACTTCAAAGGGCACCCAGGGTAACCTGTGATTATAGGTTTACAGCTTGGGAAGCCTGTCAAAGCGCACATGCTGCAGAATGCCCACAATGCCATCCAGCCCCCCTCCCAAGATAACAGGGGTTCTATGTGGAGGTGGTGGCATCTCTTTGAGCATCCCTGTAGCACAGATAAGGTGGCCAAGTCTTAACCACCTGTTCCAGTGTCCCCTTCCCTGTGCTACACAATGCACTACTTCCTGCAGATGCCCACGCATACTTATTTGTTGGTCCCTTAGCAACCTGAAGAACCAGCCTCAGGGATGTCTCAGTGAAAAATGATTCCTTTAATGAAAATAGTGGAAGGCTGGAGCCATGCTGAGTGGGGTCACCTGTGGGTCCCAGGCAAAGACTCACCCCTTTCTTCTTGTGGCTATGTGGGACTGTTGCCTGGTAAGGGGAGGCCTGCAAGCCCCCAGCCATTTCAGTTCCTCTGGAGCATGGATGCTATTAAGGGTCCTTTAGAGACCCCTGCTGAATTCCAAAGACAGCAGGGGGCATTTTTCATATGAATACCATCAGAATCTGCAAACTGACTGTAAGACTCATTGCTTTGTTTGACATACCATGATTCCCTCTTTGTCATGGCTGGAGCAGAGCAGAGGAGATACTGAGCATCTCAGGAATCCTGCAGGACTGTCTGGTGAATCCGATCTAATGTACGCTTTTCTTTTTACTAGTTCTTCTTGATTTGCATCAGATTTATTTTTTAAATCCTATTTTGATATATTGGAGTCCTGGTGTGGCACCATGGGTTAATGCACCAGACTGCAAAGCAGTTTGAAATGCAAGGTCAGAGGTTCAAACTCACCAGCTTCTCTTCAGAAACCCTATACAGGGTCACTATGGGTCAGAATTGACTCCATGGCACTTAACAACAACAACATTTTGATATTATTGCTTAAATAAAAATGTCTACCTCCAAGCCTTTTAGGAAAGATAAAAAACTTAATTAGAAGCACAAATTTCAATTTAAAAAGGAGCTGGTAATTATATAGTTTTGATCAAATAGTTTTGGAGAGGACTTTTCCTCAGACTCAAAGATCTGGAAGTTACAACTTTGATGGCTGGACCCAGTCATTACAATGGATCCAGCCTACAAGGGGAGAATTTGTCCATGAGGACAGGAAGAGAGAAAAAGAAACATTTTCTAGAGAATATATGCTGTATTAAAAAAAAAGTACAATTTAAGATGAGACAAATAATTGTTGATCTTGAGTTTGAAAATATAGGCTTTCTGATTATCAGACAAGATCTCTTGGATCTCTGTCACAAACTGATGATCATTTGCCCTCAAAATGCCCCTGTGTGCCAAGGGTTTGCTCAGAGAAGGATGTTAACTTCATTTGTTCTTGCCAGGGTTCTTCTGAAAGTGGCATCTGAAGACCTTGATGAAGCATTTCAACAGTAAGGATATTAATGGTGTCAGCGAGTCCTAATGTGGAGTTTGGCCACTAAATAAAAACCTTTTTGAAACTACTTTTGCCTGGAAGTCTAAAAGAGGAGACACAGCATCTGGCTAGGAAAACCATAGATTTCTCCAAGAGAAAGAAAAAAAAATGGCAAGATGACAGAAGTAGCTTCTGGGAATAGTGTATGAATGTGTGTGTGTGTGTGTGTGTGCGTGTGTGTGTGTGTAGTATGTGGTGGGGATGTGTATGAGTGGTATGCATGTTGTGTGTGAGTATGTATTTGGTATTTATGCATGTTGTGTGTGTGTAGTTTATGTGGTGTGGTATACAGATGGTATATGTGTGTGCAGTATGTGTGAGTGAATGTGTATATTTGCAGTGGATATGTTATATGTGGTTATATGTGTGTTTAAATGGTGTATGGTGCTGGGTATGTGACTGTTTGGTTGTATGCATGTGGCATGTATGCAATGTTGTGTGTGTGGAGTGCCAAATCAATGGCACTTAACAACAACAACATTTTTTCTGGGATTTATTTAATACTGTTGTTAAGTGCTGTAGAGTTGGTTCTGACTCATAGTACCCTGTATAGGGTTTCCAAGGAGTAGCTGGTAAGCCTGAACCAGACCTTATGGTTGAAACCAACCTTCACAGTGCTACACCAGGACACCTATTTAATACTAGGAGCAAACAAAACAAACAACAGGTGAATTAAGGGTCCTGGTGTGGTGCTGTAGGATAAGCATTGAGCTGTTAACTACAAGGTTAGTTCAAACTCAGCAGTCACCCTTTGGAAACCCTATACAGAGTCACTATACCAACTCAATGGAAAATGATAGCATATGAATAATATTTTCCATATATAATAATATTATCTTATTTAATCCTGGCAATAACCTTGTGAGGCAGGTAGTATTATTCTCTAGACTTAAGGAAACCCACTGTGGGCTAATGCGTCAGACTGCAAGAGTCTTTTGAATTGCAACATCAGTGGTTCAAGTTCACCAGCTGCTCCTTGGAAACCCTATACAGGGTCACTATGGGTCAGAATCAACTCAACGACACTAACAACAACAACAACAAGCTTAGAGAAATTGCCTTTAAACAAGGGCACATACATAATAAGTGACAATACCAAGGTTTCATTTGACCCAGGTCTATGCCTTCTTTGACTTCTGTATACAGTGTGTTTCTAAGATGAAGAGAATTGCTTTCATAGGAAGTGATGGTGTTTTGGGGATGCAAAAAAACATTAAAGGGTTGATTTTCCTTTTTCCTGAATTTCTTTGGAATAATACAGAATAAAGAGTAGTCAAGGCCACAAAGTAAAAACATCAGAAGACACATTCTGTTATTTCCAGTAAATTCACCTCATAATGCCAGGGGTTTCTTTTCCTCCTAGATGATGATGCTATTTATACCTTGGCTATAATTGCTGCATAATTTGTTTTTCCAAGTTCTATAAATAGATTAGTAGATTACTTTATTTATTATTTTTTTGAGCTTTGTAGTAAATGTATTTTATATACTCATATAACATTCAAGAGTAATTTTTTATGTCAAAATTCCCAATTGTGATCAAGATTACTTGTTCCTTCTCAACTTTTTTATACTCAGCAATAAAAATAATACATATATACGTGGATAAATTTCAAAGATGTTATATTGAACAAAAGATGCCAGACACATAAAAGATGTGTTTTTTCTTATGGGTTTGGAGCCACATTAAAATATTTATCTTGAAAAATAAAAATTGGTTGCTAGAAGCAATGTAGCTTGGAATATAAAATATAGACCTATAAGCTATTATGACATGTAAATATAAAAACCTAGATTTTCTTAGGAATTCAATGCAAATAATTTCTTTCTGTATTTTAATTAATTCTATTTTTCTTGAATGTGTTATCTATCAAGAGGAGCAAGTTTGCCTACTGGAAAGCTTTTTTTTTTTTTTTTTTTTTTTTTTGTAAACTCTTTATTGGTCACAGTGTCTCTTGGAGCAATGCATCTCAAATTCAGTTTCCATTTAAAGCACTGTAAGAACTTTTTTAAAATACAGAGTTCCAAGTCTGACCCCAGATTTGTAATTTATAATCTAAATTGTGGAGTCCTCAAGGTAATTTTGAGAGAGCTGACTTATAAGCCACCATTTTTAAACTACTGGACCAAAATATATAAGCAATACTTTGAAAATAGAGAACCTGTGTTTAGCATCCAAAAGACACTTTGGGAATGCAGGTTACTTTTATTGGTAAATCATACAATTTTATCAAATAAAATCTCTTTTGGTGATTTGTGCAAGCCAAATTTCTTTCAGAATTATATATATAGAGAAATATATACCATAAACCACTGCCATCAAGTCTATTCTCACTCAAAGTGACCCTGTATAGAGTTCCCACGGCTGTAACTCCATGGGAGCAAAAAGCCTCATCTTTCTCCAACAGAACTGGTGGTTTTGAACTGCCAATATTATGGTTAGTAGTCCAATATTTTTCCTACAGTACTAAAACAGGACCTCCCATATCTATATATGGTTGTCATGTGCCATGAAGTCAGTTCTGACTCAAAGCGACCCTGTACAGGGTTTCCAAGGCTGTAAATCTTTATGGGAGCAGAAAGCCTCATCTTTTTCCCTTGGAACAGCTGGTAGTTTTGAACTGCTGACCTTGAGGTTCGCAGCCCGATTTGTAACCACTACAGCTACCAGAGCTCCTTATATTTATATATAGGCTTTAAAAAGTTTGTGGGAAAATTCCATTACCCTCAGTTGCATTTTCTATAGATTTTCTTAAGTGCTCTTGTGTATGTGCATGTGTTTAAAATACATACAGCCCTGTATAGGATTTCTAAGACTGTAAATCTTTATGGAAACAGAAAGCATCATCTTTCTCTCATAGAGTGATTGGCTGGTAGGTTTGAACTGCTGACTTTGTAGTTAGCAGTCCAGGAATTATTTTACACTGTCACTTGGGGGATTTAAAAAATAGGAATGTGGAATTAGAATATCATCTGAAACTCAGTCTTGTTTACGAATAGCTACAATTTTGGTTCAGATAATGGCATCACTCAGTCATCTGTTCTAAATCTGTTCTAACTTTTGATTACACAGTCACAGGCTGAGCATGGAGATAACAATTTTTGCAAATTGTCCCAGCCTGAAAATGTCAACAGCTACATGAAGCTTACATGTTTAATCACAGTAGTCGTATTTGTTTGATAATGGACTGCACACTCATTGGCATGTTTTTATCTTGGGAATTGTTATCTCCATTTCATACTAAAATATTAATTATTTAATTCCTTACCAAAAACTACAAGAGAGTTAGGATGTGATGTGGGAAGAGAAATACATGTTTGTTTGTTTTTTGAGGGAGGGGTAGTGGGGAAGGGAGGAAGGAAGCTGAGTCTATGATGTATATTGTTTTTGTTATGTGCCGTGGAGTCAATTCTGACTCATAGCTACCCTGTACAGGGTTACTGAGGCTGTAAATCTTTACAGGAGCAGAAAACCTCATCTTTCTCCCATGCAACAGCTGGTAGCTTCCAACTGCTAACTGTGAGATTATCAGCCCGATTCATAACCACTATGCTACCAGAGCTCCTCTGGGGAACAAAAATTATAAATATTCCATCTTGATTACTTTCATCTTTGAAACATGTTCTACAAAAGCAATATTACCATCATGTCACAAACTTTCATGTAAGTAAAGCATTATAAAGAGAGAGACAAATCCAATCCATCTCTTTTCAACTAAACTTTGTAGTTGCTGCTGTTAGGTGCCATCCAGTTAGTACCAACTCAAAGCGACCCTGTGTACAACAGAACAAAACACTGCCCAGTCCTGGGCCAATCTCACAATTGTTACCACACTTGAGCACACTGATGCTGCCATTTGGCCAATCCACCTCATTGGGGGTCTTCTTCATTTTCTCTGACCCTCCACCTTACCAAACATAATATCCTTCTTAAGTGACTGGTCCCTTCTGACAATATGTCCGAAGTATGAGAGATGACAATGTTTCTCTGCTATGCATAGAGTTTTCAGTGACTAGCGATTCGGAAGTAGTTTGTCACTCTTTCTTCCTAGTCTGTCTTTGTTTTGTA
>NW_006408591.1:8852066-8853667 GCF_000296735.1 Chrysochloris asiatica | reverse complement strand
CAGTCAAGAAATCAAATGTCATACTGCATTAGGCATATCTGCTCTAGAAGACCTCTTTAAAGTGTCAAAGAGAAAAGATGTCAGTTTGAGGGCACAGGGCACCCTGACCCAAGTCATGATATTTTTAATAACCTCACATGCATGTGAAAGTTGGACAGTGATAAAGAAAAATTGTAGAAGTGTTGCATTAGAACTATGGTGTTGGGGGAGAATATTGAAAGTACCATGGACTGCCCAAAGAACAAACCATTATGTGTTGGAAAAAGTACAGCCAGAATTCTGTTTGGAAGTCAGGATAGCCAGACTTCATTTCTTATATCTCATATCAGGACGTATTATCAGAAGGGACAAGTCCCTGGAGAAAGACATCATGCTTGGTTGAGTGGAGGGTTAGTCCAAAAGAGGAAGATGTCTAAGGAGCTGGATTTACACAGTGGCACCAGCAATGGGCTCAAATATAACAGTTGTAAAGATGTCTCAGGACAGGCAATATTTTGTTCTATTGTGTATAGGGTCATTTTGTGTTGAAACTGACTTGATGCCATCTAACAACAATATTAATGTTTGATTTATCTAGTTTGAAGCTATTCCCTTGTGAGCATAGATATTTATTATGACTATATCTTCTTGTTCAATTGGCCTTTTAATCATGAGATGTTCCTCTTTATATCTTAAGATGGTTTTTTCCTTAAAGTCTATATTATCACAGGTTAATATTGTCACTCCTGCTTGCATTTGATTGCCATTAGCTTGATATACTTTTTCTTTCGATTTCTAGTCTTATTGTCTTCTTGTGTAAGGTGTGTATCTTGTAAACAGGATACTGAAGAATTCTGTTTTCTTATCCATTCTGTTACTCTCTCTTTACATTGATGTTCAGTGTAATTTCTAATAGGTATAAATTGATTGCTAGCATACTGTGTATCTTTTTTGTGTTGCTGCTGGTTACTTTGTGCCACTTAATTTTCTGTGCTGGGTTTATTTTGTTGGTGCATTTTCTTGCCAATTTCTTCACTGCTGTTGTTTTAATGTTTACTAAATCTTTATTGTTTTCCTTTTTAAATTTGTTGTAAAAAGTATATTAATTATTTTAGAGGCTACTCTGTAGTTTATTGTTTGTTTGTTTCCCCCCTTCTCATTGAAAACAGTCTGTTTCATCTTAAAATCTATGTAACTTCTTAGTCATTTGGAAATTCTGTAATTATATTTTTCCTCTTTTTGTTTTGTAGTTATTTTCATTATAAATCAATCAAGGCTCTGAGTTCCAATTTTCAGTTTTGTAGGTTTGTTTCACTTTGCATACTACTATATCTGGATTTCTGATGTCCAATGGATCTTAGTTGAAAGCAGAGAATATCAGAAAGATGTTTACCAGTGCTTTATTGACTACTCAAAGGCTTTCAATTGTGTGGATCATGATGAGCTAGGGCCAACATTGAGAAGTATGAGTATTATGGAACAACTTAATTGTGCTCATGAGGAATCTATACATGGACCAAGAGGCAGTTGTTCGAACAGAACCTGGGAACACTGAATGGTTTAAAATTAAGAATGGTGTGTGACAGGGTTGTATTCTTTCACCATTCTTATTCAAACTGTAT
>NW_006408591.1:8843214-8851206 GCF_000296735.1 Chrysochloris asiatica | reverse complement strand
ACTCGATGGCACCTAACAATAGTATATCTGGATTTATGAGACAGAACTGACTCAGTGGCACTTAAGTACAACAACAGCATATCTGGATTGTGTCCTGGGTGCTGTTGCTGTGTGTGCCAGTCTCAGGTTGTTGTCTGCTGTTGATGGTTCTCAGTCCAATGAATTCCCTGTAGTGTTGTTAAGTTGGTCTAATTATTACAAATTCCTTTAATTTCTGTTAATCTGAAAATGTTATAATTTCATCATCATATTTGAGGGACAGTTTTGCTAGGTATATGTTTCTTGGTTGGCATTTTTTTCTTTCAGACTGTATTTATGTGTTCCCATTGCTTTCTTCCTTGCATAGTTTCCGCTGAGAAATCAGAGTTTAATATTATTGGTTCTCCTTTGTTAATAAGCTTTTGGTTTTTCCTGAGCTATTCTCAGGATTCTTTCCTTGTCTTTGATTTTGGAGAGTTAGATTATAATATGTCTTAATGTTTTTCTTTTAGGGTCTATTCTAATTTTTATTTGTTAAGTGTTTTGAATACTTATCTTTCATGATGTTAAGGAAGTTTTTTTTCCATTATTTTTTCACTTTTTTTTTCTGTGTTTTTCTTTGTCTCTTCTTTTCTGGAATTCTGATCAGCCATAAATCATTGCTTTTCATGGTGTCTAACATGAACAACAACAACAACAACATGAATCTTAGGCTTCCTTTGGATGCTCTCTTTATTTGCTCTGATTGTTCTAACTTACTAATATTGAGAGATTTATCTTCAAAATCACTAATGTGGGCTTCTATTTATTCTGATCTACTCCTTTGCCCATTCAATATATTGTTCATTTCTGAAATCTTAGTATTGATCATCTGGATTTCTATTTGCAGGTTTTGTTTTGTCTCTGTCTCTTTATCTACTTTGTTTCTTTGTTCCTATAGTGTTTTCATGAATTCTTCCTTTGTTTTCCTTGACCTTACTGTAAATTATCTTAAGGAACTGTCTCTTCATCTACAATCAGCCTTACCTGAATCCAGGTGTGGAAGATGGTGTGGATAGCTCCTGAAATACTTTGATGGGTCTTATTTATAGCTGTGCTTCTCACCACCATGTGTCTCTGACCCATGGAGAGTAGGAGCTTTGCTGGGATGAATGTGGATAGGGGCTGGCCATGCCTCTAGCCACCAGGAGAATGTGGGAAACAAGAAATAAATCATGCCTTTGTCTCTGTGAGTCACAGGTACTCCTCTGGACCAACAAGCAAGGCTCTGTCTTATATCTAAAGCCACTCACAAAAATTTAAGATGGTC
Source organism: Chrysochloris asiatica (assembly GCF_000296735.1). Classification (NCBI taxonomy): domain Eukaryota; kingdom Metazoa; phylum Chordata; class Mammalia; order Afrosoricida; family Chrysochloridae; genus Chrysochloris; species Chrysochloris asiatica. The sequence continues at coordinate 8,849,918 of NW_006408591.1, read as the reverse complement.
CTGTTGCACCTGACCATCCAGCAGAGATCACCAGCCTGTCTCTTTTTTTTTTTTTTTTTTGCCAATCTGTTCAGTTTCCTCTCTTAGAAAGCATTCATTCTCCTTCTCTATTCCTCCATCTGAAACTCAGGGTACCAGGACTATCATCTGCATCTGACTTAATGGGTTTTCTATATCTTTGTTGTAGAGGATCTTTTTCTGCTAGTCTGTAATCTTGCTGCCTCTCTAACTGTGTTCCTTTTAAATGCTCTTTGATTTGGTGGAACAAAATAAACCTTAAGGGGTATGATCAGGGCTGTAAGGTGAATGGGGTAGTTTCCAACCAAAATTCTCTTAGGACAGTCCTTGCCATTCTCAAAGGAAAAAAAAAAAAAAAGTGCACTGTTGTGTTGGAAAAGAATTCCTTGGTACAACTTTCCTGGCTTTTTTTTTTTCACCACTGCAATTTTCAGTTTTATTAAACTCTTCTCAAATAAGCCCCTGTGGTTTTTCTGTGTAATTTGAGGAAAACTATCAAAATTATCCCTTAGAAATCCCAGAAAACAGTTGTCATAAGCTTCTGAACTGACCACTACCTTGAATTTATGATTGGCCCAGCAGATTCCCTTGAAAGCCACTGTTTTGATTGGATCTTTTCTCATATTGGTAAATCCAAGACTCATGCCCAGTCACTATTCATTTTACAAAATTATAGTCATTAGTTCTTTCTTACTTAAATGACTGATAGATCATTAGCTCTTTGAGCTAGCTAATCTTTGTGCAACACTTCTTGCACCCATCATGCCAAAGGTTTGCTGAGGCCAAGATGTTTGTTTAAAATTAAAATTGGTGAATTATGTGAGATTCCCAACTTCAGTAGCTATCACATCAATGGTAGTTCTATGGTCTTCTTCCACCAATTTCTATACATAAGCCACAGTTTCTTCTTTTGTTGAGGGCGAGGGTTTTTTTCTTTCTTGGCTTATCTTTGTGGTCTTCTTGGCCTTCCTTAAAATGTTTGATTCATCTAAATACTATCGTATTTTAGCACTGAAGTTAATGCACCAGACTGCAAAGCTGTTTGAACTACAAGGTTGGTGGTTCAAGCTCACCAGTCGCTCCTTGGAAACCCTGTACAGGGTCGCTATGGGTCGGAACCGACTTGACGGCACTTAACAACAACAATCCCTGTAAATTTCATGCAAGTCTTTAATGCTACAGGAAGATGTTTACCTGAGTTTTGTTAAAAAATTTAATGTTAGTCCTGACTTCAAAATTGTTATTCTTGTGGCAAAAAAAAAATATCCTTTTATTTGAAGACACCCTCACAAAATGAAGCCAAGTTTACTGCTAAGAGAACTTATCTGCAGCTGTCCACTGATCATGCTGACATGTTTAAATACCTATATTTTTGGAATAATCTTATGCATATATGAACTTAAACCTTAGTAGTAATACTTTTGACTTACTCTCACACAATATATAAATTACATTGGGTGGTGTAAGCATCTAAGTACTGAGTATAAAATAAAAGGTTGGCAATTCAAACTTACCCATTGGTGTCTCAGAAAACAGACCTGGCAATCAATCTTCTTACAAAAGTTCACAGACTTGAAAACCCTATAGTGCAGTTCTATTCTGCACACATGAGTTCACCATGAGTCATAATCAACTGGACAGTAATGAGCTTAATATATTATAATTGGCCTTCTTTTTCCTCTTTATTGCCTTTCTCTTTAAAAACTGTGAAGTCAAGGATATTAGCCTCTTTTGCTTTCAGACCCTAGACCTGTCTGACACACAATAGGAACTTAATAAATATCTGTTGAGTGAATATATGTGTAAATCAGAGATGCTAAGTATGTTAGATCATTTAACCAGTGATTAGTGGAGCTAATATTTAACCCAATACATCTGAATTTACTTCATTCAATTTTTGAACCAGGGTTCCTCCAGGAATTTATTATAAAAAAAACACAAGGTTATCTGTAATTTTTCTTAAGTAATTAATCTATATTAGATTGTTTGGTTAAGTAAATAAAGACTTTCTGTTTAGAGTAGATTTGGCTTATTCCTCAGTGTCTTTCAGAATCATTGTTAGATGTATAATGCATATGAGTTGTCTTCTATGAATTCATTTTTAAATTGAAATGTGTCCATAGCCTTCTTATCTCTGAGTCACCAAGTTATACTGCAGTCTGTTGATCAAGATTGATTCTGAGCATGTGGGACACATTTTAAACAAGAAAGATTCTTGTTTGTTGTTCATAATGTGATGGATAGTACACTGGAAACAGATTGCATGGGCATTAAACTTCTGACTTCTGTCCACACATTTATGTTCAACAACCCAAATAGTAAATATTTGTCTTGATTGCTCTTCTTGCTGAGAAATACAAACAACCATTGTTTCATTAAAAAAAAAAAAAAATACATGCTTGTGCTTCTATTAAATCTTGACTTGAATATAGACCCTGACAAAGAAATTATGTCTCTTTAATAAATATTTTAGGAGACTAGTTTGGTGACATTCTTCTATCACAGAAGCTAAAGTGTAATTAGTTTTCTAATAAGATGATTTTTATTGTTTCTTAATATGATCCTACAGCTTCCTTTTTAATATTGATATTATTTGAGAAGATTTATTTGATTATTGTATCCTTTCTTCAATGCATTTCATGACTTGCATGTATAATTTTGGTTTCCATGATTTCCAGCAACATAATGATAACACATAAAACTAAAATAAAGTTTCCACTTTATCCCACATAGAACACCACATTTTCACTCTAAACCTGTATCTTGTAGAGACAGAGAGGTGGTTGTGATTGATGTCTATTTGTCTAATCAAACATTTCAAAATGGTCCTGCTAGTCTCCTGGGGACTTATCAATAGGTTCCAGACAGAAAGAGTATTGGAGGGGCAGTTTAGTTTAGTAAATAACTTCTAGACTACAGTTTGAGTGATTTATGTTTGAATCACAACTCTGTAATTAATGAATCACATGTTTTAGAAAAATTCCTTTTCTCTGTGAGTCTTTCATATACTATAGTAGTCCTTGGTCCTCTCACTCTTTCCTTTTACTCTATTTTACCAAACCTCAAACTAAATGTCCATTTTTAATTTTTTAAATTTAAAAACATCCTCTTTTAAAGTAAATGCAAACCTTTTCTCCAAATTAAGAATTATAAAATCCTGCCTCTTGGCTTACTAAGAGAATGAGAGCAGAAAAAGGAAGAGAAAGAGAATGAGCTAAAAAAAATTGAAAATAAAATAAATTTTAAAAGGCTAAATTCTATTTAACTGCAGAGGAAGTAAGAAAGCTATTATCAGTCAAACCTTAAATTTCTTTTGACTCCATCAGAATAACTGTTACCTGGGATCAATACTATTAATTTGAGTAACTTCATAAAGGTTCATTAAGGAGCTTTGGTAGCGTAGTGGTTATGAATCGGGCTGAGAACCTTAAGGTCAGCAGTTTGAAACTACCAGCTGTTCCACCAAAGAAAGATGAAGCTTTCTGCTCCCATAAAGATTTACAGCCTCAGAAACCCTGTACAGGGTCGCTATGAGTCGAAATCGACTTGAAGGCACATAACCACCACAACCATAAAGATCAAGTCAAATAAAAGCAGCCTACCTGGTAACTCTCACTCATATATACCAAGTCATTTGGAAGATAGCTTCCTGGCCACCCAATTAGAAGGAATCCATTTTTGTGCTCATCCCAAAGAAAGGTGACCTAACAGGTTGTGGAAATCCTCCAACCATATCCTTAACATTACATACAACTAAAATGTGGCCGGAGACAATTAAAAAACAGTTACAATAGTACATCAACAGGAAACTGCCAAAAACACAAGCCAGATTCAAAAGAGAACGCAGAACTTAGGCTATCATTGCTAATGTCAAATGGATCTTGGCTGAAAGTAGAGAATACCAGAAAGATGTTTGCTTCTGTTTTATAGACTATTCAAAGTAATTTGACTTTGTAGATTATGAAAAACTATGGATAGCATTGTAAAGAATGGTTATTCCAGAACACTTACTTGTTCTCATGGGAAGTCTGTACTTAAAATAAGAAACAACAGAACATTAGTACTAAAATCAAGAGTAGACTGAATGGTTTAAAATCAGGAAAGGTGTGCATCAGTGTTGTATCATTTCACCATACTAATTCAATCTGTACTCTGAGCAAATAATGTAAGAAGCTGGATTATATGACAAAGAACATGGCATTAGGAACAAGATGCAAACAGTATATTTCTTAGAAGCTAGGATGGCAAGAGTTCATCTCTCGTACTATGGCCATATTATCAGTCCTTAGAAAAGACCATCACCTTCTCTATAGATTGCAGCCTAGAAAACCTTATGGAATAGTTATACTCTCTAACACATGAGCTGTATCTGACAGCAAGTAGTGTGTTTTTCTGCAAATTTGCTATGTTCCAATTATTGTGCTAAGTGCTGGTTGTATCCATAGTGTGGTGTTTACTAGGATATTGCTATTAGAAATTACTGTTTTAGCCAAACATGCCCTTAACTCACACCTAACCCTATTACTATAACCTTGTCTTACAAATAACCTTCAACATTTTCCTAAAGTTAGAGAAAATGCTTACTCCACCTCTTGAAGCTATAATATTTACTTGTGTCTAAGTGTCTGCCATAATTTTTACTCTCAGGATGTGCATTACATTTCACCTTCATATTTATTTTTTATTATTTGTCAATATTGATTTCTTAATTGTTTATGTAAGATTCCTGCCATGACCATTTCTGAATTTTGGTGTGGTGTGAGTGTGTGCAGAAGTGGGGTGGAAAAGCCAGAGCGGCAAAACCATTATTTAATTAATAGATTTATTTGTGCAATAGTGTCAGTCTTTTTCTAATAGTTTGGGTTCCTCCCATAGCTACCTCTGAGACAAGACATGGATTTGAGTATAAATTGTTTATATGGGGGAGGTCCTGAATAGTACTTGCTGTATTGCTAATTGAAAGGTTGAAAGTTTAAGCCCAGCCAGAAGTGACTTAGAAGTAAGACCTGGTAATCTAATTCTGAAAAAAATGTGCGACTGAAACCCTATAGGGCGCAGTTCTTCTTTGATGCACAAGGGGCCATAGGAGTAAGTGGAGAAGTGGCCCAGAGAAGGCAGGGAAGACAGTATTAGACAGTTATCAATGTTGCCACTGCTGTTGGTGACAGCAATGTTGTTGTTAGGTGCCATAAACTTGATTCTGGCCCATTGTGACCCTATGCACAACACAATGAAACACTGCCTGGTCCTGTACCATCCTCAAAATGTTGTTTTGTTTGAATTCATTGTTGCTGCCACCGAATCAGTCATTTTTTTTTGGCTCAGTTGTGAAGAATTTTGTTTCCTTTTCATTTAAGTGCAATCCATACTGAAGGCTATAGTCTTTGATCTTCATCAGTAAGTGTTTCAAGTCCTTTTCACTTCCGGCAAGGAAAGTTGTATCATCTGCTATGGCAGGTTGTTTGAGTCTTTCGCTATTCCTAATGTCACATTTTTCTGCAGGTAATCCAACTTCTCAGATTATTTGCCCAACATACAGATTGAATAAGTATGGGAACCTTGACACTCAACTTTCCTGATTTTTAAACCATTTAGTATTCACTTGTTCTGGTTGGATAACTTCCTTTTGGTCTATGTACAGGTTTTTCATGAGCAAAATTCAATGTTCTGGAATGCTCATTCTTCAAAATATTATCTATAGTTTGTTATGACAGCTATGCCTCTTGGGAATAGCTATACTCTTGGGAATGCCTTTTGTATATTCTTAGGAATGATGTCAAACATACACCTTGCCTGAGAGTTTGGGAATTTATTTAGCAATTCTTGTCAGTCTGGTTTAAGCTGTTCTGGGAGTGGGTGGTGGGGTAGGGGTGTTAACTTCTTGACATTTAGGCCTGCTGTGTAGGGGAAAAGCAGTCTTGGGACTTTGGAGACTCTCAGGCAAAGTGATGCCTGGAAGATGGTATTTGGGCTGGAACACATTAAAGTAACATGAACCCAGAGATATGGGCAGACACTAAATAACATCAGGTATGGACTGATATTCCACACTTTTTATTTTCATGTTTTCCAGGGATTTAACACAAACAAGTAAAATACCTCTGATATATTTCTTGACCCATTTTATGTACTCCAATGTTTATTACTGTCTTTTTCTTTAAGGTTTGTTGTTGTTGTTAAATACCATTGAGTTGTTTTTCACTCATTGTTGTTGTTGTTATGTGCCATCGAGTAGGTGCCAACTCATAGCAATTCTATGCACAGCAGAACGAAACACTGCCCGATCCTGGGCCAACCTGACTATTGTTGCCATGCTTTAGTGCATTGATGCTGCCACTTGGCCAATCAATCTGGCTGGCGGGTCTTCCTCTTTTCTGATCTTCCACCTTACCAAACATGATATCCCTCTCCAGCGACTGGCACCTCCTGACACTATGTCTGAAGTCTTGGCCTCCAAGGAGCAGTCTGGCTGCACTTCTTCCAACACAGATTTCTTGGTTCTTTTGGTAGCCCAATATTCTGGTGCTTTCAATATTTTCCTCCAACAACATAACTCAAAAGCATCAATTCTTCTACGGTCATCCTTATTTACTGTCCAACTTTCACATGCATACGAGGTTACTGATAATACCATGTCTTGGGTCAGGCACATCTTAGTCTTCAAGCTGACATCTTTGCTCTCAACA
>NW_006408591.1:8814850-8836991 GCF_000296735.1 Chrysochloris asiatica | reverse complement strand
CCAATACAAAGGCTTTATTGTGTATACAAAGGTGGATCATGACAAACTATGGATAGCATTTAGAAGAATGGGTATGCTAGAACATTAATTTTACTCATGAAGAACGTGTACTTTTTAGACCATCAGGTAGTCTATCAAACAGAACAAGGTGATACTGAATGGTTTAAAATCAAGAAAGGCATGTGCCAGGGTTATATTCTTTTACGATGCTTACTCAATCTTTATACTGAGCAAATAATCTGAGAAGTTGGTTTATATGAAGACGAACACAGCATCAGGACTGAAGGAAGACTCATTAAAAATTCATTATATGCAGGTGCTACAACCTTGCTTGCTGAATGAGAAGAGGACTTAAGATACTAATGAAGATTAAAGACCACAGCCTTCATTATGGATTGCACCTCATTGTAAAGAAAACAAAAATACTCACAACCAGACAGTAAATTATATCATCATAAATGGAGAAAGCAAAAATGCTCACAACTGGACAATAAATTATTTCATTATAAATGGAGAAAAGATCAAAGACTTTATTTTGCTTGTATCCACAATTAATACTCATGAAAGCTATCAATGTTTTTAGGTGCCATTTATTTGGCTTTGACTCATAGAAACTCTTGCACAATAGAATGAAACACTGCTCATTCCTGTGCCATCCTCACAATTGTTGTTATGTTGAAATCCGTTGCTGCTGCCAATATGTCAATCCATCTATTTGAGGATCTTCCTTTTTTTAATTGAGCCTCCACACCAAGCATGATATCCTTCTCTAGGGGCTGGTTCCTCCTGATAATATGTCTGAAGTATTAGATATGAAGTCTTAGCGTTCTGGTTGTACTTCTTCCATTACAGATTTGTTCATTCTTTTGGCCATCCATGGTGCTTTAAATATTCTTCTCCAACATTATAACTCTAATGTATCATTCTTCTGTAGACAGATGCTGGACCCTTTCCAGGTAACAGAGTTGTGTCTTGCTCTTATTGTATCTCAATTGGGTATTGTGTACACTGAAGATTTTTAATGGTTTTTCTCTTTTATCTCCTGAGTAGGTAATTTGAAATAGGCACCTATCCATTTCCTTGCTTTGCATATGAATATTTGCGATGTGGATGTCATTATAGGGCACTTTGCTTCTTAACAGAAAGCCTGGATCCAAAAATGTGGAGAATATTCAGGTGCCACTTAATTTTTAATGCATATTCATCACTGAAACATAATCATAAATTTGATTGAGACATTGAATAGTGCCTAATGTGCTGCAGCCAAAACCAGAAGATGTCTAGGTATAGCAGAAGGGACGTATAGAACCAGGGCTTGGAGATGGGTAGGGAGGTCTGCATTGAGCCTTGGCAGTTTCCTAGACTGATGCTGAAGATGGTTGAGGGGTAACTCTACCTCTATCCAAATAAAGACAGCCTATGAAAAAATGGAAGGATGGAGGAATCTCAACATTTGTTTCTTTGGAGAATATTAGAAAACTCAAATTCTTTCTTCTGAACAGCAAGGAAAAAAAAAAAACCCTAAAGGTTGTTAAGCAAGGGGAGGTTGGGTGGGGACCTTCATCCTTGATTTGGATTATCATATAGTCAAAAGATGAATTATAAGAAACTTTTGGAAACCACAAAAAAGTTAACTAAATTGCTTTACTCTCTGTTATCTGTTTTAGAACAATTATCTCTACAATCACATCTTAGAGTTGTATTGATTTTTTTTTCCCCCTGCAGTTTCTTTAATGTAGTTTTGTATAAAGAATGTCACTATATTTTTGTTTGAGTGTATGTTTGTGGGTTTTTATAATTTTGTATTATCTTTGGGAGTGGAGAAGGAACACAATTCAAACTGAGAGAATTATTCTTGTAGATGCGTGTTTATAAATTTTATTAATTTATTAAATCACTGTCAAAAAATAAAATGGTGAGACTACTTTGGATATATTATCAAGGGGGAGCTGTCCCTGGATAAAGGCATCATATTTGGTAACGTAGAGGATCAGTGTAAAAGAGGAAGACCCTCAATTAGATGGATTAACACAGTGACTGCAATAATGGGATTACACATAACTGTGAGTATCACACAGTACTGGGCGGGCAGTGGCTTTTTTTTTAATTGTACATAGAATTTCTATGAGTTTCAATCACAGTCTATATTGTTCAATCTCTCCTTTCATTCACTATGGTTTAGAAAATAAAATTAAAACAGATAGAATAGGAAGAGAAAATGAAGGAAGGAAGAAAAAAAAGACAGAGGAGCAAGAGAGAGAGATCTAGCTTTGTCTGAAACAAGACCTATTCCTGAACTTTTTACTAACATGAGCCAGTAACTTCCTTTAGTAAGTACTATTGATTGAATTGCTTCCCTCCAAAACATGTGTCAACTTGACTGGGCTATGATGTTCAGTAGTTTGGCAGCTATGTAGTGACAGAATTTGGCTATTATATAATGATACAATCATTGGCCATGATATTGATCTGATGTGATCAGTTAATCAGTTGTAAGAGGATGAGAGTAGGATTCAACACCCTGACTTAAGTCACAACTCTGATCCCATGTAAGGGGATTTTCCCTGGGTGTGGCTTGCATCACTTTTTATCTTATAAGCTAAGAGACAAAAGGAGATCAAAGTGAGCATAAAGGAAGCTTAGTGCCACCAAGAAAGAAGTTGTTGTTATGTGCCGTGGAGTCGGTTCCGACTCATAGTGACCCTGTACAGGGTTTCTGAGGCTGTAAATCTTTACGGGACCAGAAAACCTTATCTTTCTCCCCTGGAACAGCTGATAGTTTCCAACTGTTGACCTTGCGATTAGCAGCCCGAGTCGTAACCACTACGCTACCAGAGCTCCTTAGATGGGAGAAAAGCCCAGCCTTTGGGTCTGAGGTTCCTGTGCTGAGAACCTCCAAGGCCCTGTGCCAAGACACATGGATCTCTCCAAGCATTTACAGACTCATAGATGCTGAAAGGAGAACAAAATCTTACCCTAGAGCTGATAGAGAGAGAGTGAGTGAGGGAAAGATTTTCCCTAGAGCTGACACCCCAAATTTGGCTTTTGGCTTCCTTGGTGTGGTGCTGTGGGATCGGCACTGAACTGTTAAACCACAAAGTCTGTAGTTCAAATCAACTAGCTACTCTTTGGAAACCCTATATAGGGTCACTATGAGTCAGAACTGATTGACAGAACTTAACAACAACAACAACAAACTGTCAGCAAATAAATTTCTGTTTGTTAACAGCTATCCACTTGTGGTACTTCTGCTATAGCAGTGCTAGATAATTAAGACACAATTTGGTACTGGAAGAGTAAGTTACTAATCTAACAGATACCTAGAATATGAAAGTGGTTTTAAAATTTGGTAAAAGGTAGATATTAGAAGATTTAAGGTGACTAATTTTTCTGGTGTGACACTGTGGCATAAAACACTAGACAGCAAGGTCAGTTTGAACCACAACATTGGTGGTTCAAACTCACCAGCTCCTCCTTGGAAACCCTATACAGAGTCTTTATGAGTCAGTACCATCTTTATGAGTCAGAACTGACTCGACAGCACTTCACAACAGCAACAATAGTAAAATTCTAAGGAGTCCTGGTGTTGTAATGGGTGAGGTGTTTGACTGCTGACTGCAAGGTCAGCTGTTCAAACCCATTAGCTGTTCTTTGGGAGAAAGATGAGACTCTCTGCTCTCATAAAGATTTAGTCTCAGAGTATCAAAGGATCCTGCAGAGATGTCATGAGTTAAAATCAACCTGATGGTTCTGAGTTTGGTTTTAGGTCAAAAAATTGAAAGCCTAAATTGTTTTGAAGAGAGTGTTGTTGCAATTATGGATGCGTATGGGGCTGCTAACTTCACAGTCAGCTGTTGGAAACTACCTGCTATTCTGTGGGAGAAAGATGAGGCTTTCTGCTCCCATAAAGATTTACAGCTTCGGAAACCCTGTACAGGGTCGCTATGAGTCGGAATGAACTCCACGACACATAAAACAACAACAATGGCAAGATTAGTGCGGGTTCAGAAAGAAGTGAGGAAAACACTGGAAATAGTACAGATGATGAGAAGGAGCAGTAGAGAAATGGTGGCTGCAGAACAAATAGACTGGCATGAGGTGGCTCGGGCACTGACTCACAAAGCAAGAGAGCTTCATGTCTTCAGACTAAGGCTTACTAGTCGATTGGAGGTGTCTTTGGGCACTTCTTAGTACAGCTAAAGAGGCTGAGCCAGCCCAAGAGACCTGAATGACAAAGAAGCTAAGGAAACAGGAAGGTTAAGCTAAAGAGATGAGCACATGAAGCAGAGCTGTCATACCATTACCACCTTCGAGTCTCAGCTATTATAGTAGTAGTTCAATGATAACAAATAATTTCTGCCCTCTTGTCATTTAATTAATCACATAAACAATGTTAGACACCAAAATTAAGGCAGAGAAATCACTCTTGCTGTATCTTGTGACATCTGTCCATTTGGATCTCAGTCAAGGTCTTTAAAAGACATTGACATGGATCACTACTTTGTAGTTGTTATTAAACTCTCTGAAAGCAAAAATGAAGCAACCAGATTCAGAAAAAAACTTTCTGGTAAAACCTTAAATTAGAAAAGGTTGGACTCTTTTTCAAATAACTTCCTTCTTAGATTAAATTAATGCACTGGTAGTAAGAGAAGGGGCTAAGAGAGGAAATGGATTGGATTTCAATTATTGTTATTGTTGTTAAATGCTGTCAAGACTTCCAAGGAATGAATGCTGAGTTTACACTGCCAACCTTATGGTCCAAACTGATCTTTCAGTCCAGTGCTTATCCTATAGTACCACATCAGGACTTCAATTATTTAGCAATGTTTAAATTCATTCCAGGGAAGCTCCTTAGCAACTTGGAAGACAAGATTATTACTTGAAAAGTTGTGTTAACTCTGGGATTGATATTTATTTGCAAATCAGTTTAAGGCTTGATGGGGCTTCCAAATTTATTATTGGGCCTAATATAAAAAGAGGGTCAGTTTTCTTTTGGGAATGACCAAGGGCCACATCCTAGGATAAAAATAACAGTTAATTATTAAAGAGAAGTTGGAAACCATATTTCAGTGTAGACAGTCTTCTCTAATAGATTTCTGTAAGGAATTTGAACTTTGAGTTAACTCCATTCTGCTGAGGAAGTGTTGCTGTTGCTATTGTTATGTACTGTCAAGTCAGTTCTGACTCATAGCAACACTGTATGTAACAGAACCAACACTACCCCATCCCTTGTCATCCTCACAAATGGCATGTTTTATCCCATTGTTGTTGACATAGTGTCAATACATCTTGTTGAGAGTCTTCTTCTATTTCCTTGATCCTCCACTTTACCAAACATGATTTCTTTCTCCAGGGACTGGTCTCTCCTGCTAACATGTTGGAAGTATGACATATGAAGTTTGGCCATCCTGGCTTCCAAGGAGCATTCTGGCTGCAATTCTTCCAACATAGATCTATTTGATCTTTTGGCAGTCCATGGTATTTTTAATATTCTTCTCCAACACAGTAATTTACATGCATCAGTTCTTCTACAGTATTCCTTATTTATGGTCCAACTTTACATGTATATGAGGTTATTGAAAATATCACAGCTTGGGTCAGGTGCACCTTAGTCATCAAATTGACTACTTGCTCTTGAACACTTTAAAGAGGTCTTGTACAGCAGGTTTGCGTAATGCAGCACGTTATTTGACTTCTTGACTGCTGCTTCCATGAGTGTTGATGGTTGATCCCAGCAAAATGAAGTCTGACAACTTCAATCTTTTCTCCAATTTTATGGATATTGTTTATTGGTCCAGTGGTGAGGGTTTTTGTTTTCTTTAGGTTGAGGTACAACCCATACCAAAGGCTGTGATCTTTAATCTTCATCAATTAGTATTTTAAATCATATTCGCTTTCGGTGAGCAAGGTTGTATCATGTGCATATTGAAGGTTGTTAATGAGTCTTCCTCCAATTCTGATGCCACAGTTTTCTTCACATAATCTTTTGAGTAGTCAAGAAAGCACATATAAACATCTTTCTGGTATTCTCTGCTCTCAACTAAGATTCATCTTCTGTCAGCAACAGCATGACAAATGGAGAACATATTAAGTATGTAAAGAATTTCATTTTACTTGGATGCATAATCCACCTCCTTCTCTTAATCTAGTTCAAATCTCTGGTAGTTGTTCCCTGTGAATGCACTGTTGCAGTCATTTTTGAATTATCTTGAGAAAATTTACTTGAAAGTGATATTAATGTTATTGCCCAAAGATTTCCAAATTATTCATTTTTCATGATGTTACTTATTGATAGAGTTGTGAGGACTGTCATTTTCTTTACTTTGAGATGCCATCGATACTGAGGACTAATATTCACTGATCTTCACTTCAAATCCACTTCACTTTCAGCAAGCAAGTTTGTGTAATCTGTATGTATGAGGTTGTTAATGTATCTTTCTCTATTCTTGATGCTACATTCTTCTACATACAATAAAATTTCTTGGATTACTTGCTCATCACACAGACATAACTCTGGCACATGTCTTTCTTAATTTTGAACCATTCACTATCTCATTTTATTATAATGATTGCCTCTTGGTCTATGTACAGGTTCCTCATGAGGAAAATCAAGTTTTTTGGGAATCCTATTTTTTGAAACATTATTCATATCTTTCTGTGATCCACACAGTCGAATCATTTTTCATAGTCAATAAAGCACACATAAACATTTTTTCTGGTATTCTTGGCTTCTGACTAAGACAAATCTTATGATAGAAATGATATCCCTGTCACATACTCTTCAGAATCTGCCTTGAATGTCTGGAAGCTCTCTGTCAATGTACTGCTGAAACTGTTTTTGAATTATCTTCAGCAAAATTTTACTTGCATGTGATATTGATATTGTTTGATGATTTTTTAATTTCATTGTGTCATCTTTCTTGGGAATATATCCAAGCATGGATCTCTTCTAATCGCTTGTCAGGTACTTGCCTTCCAAATTTGTTGACATAAACAAGTGAGTGCCTTCAGTGCTGCATTAATTTCTTGAAACATCTCACTTTGTGTTTTGTCAATTACTGGAGCCTTGTTTTTCATCAATGCCTTCAGTGCAGCTTGGATTTTTTTCCTTCAGTAACATCTATTCTTGATCATGTACTATGTCTGGAAATGTTGAAGTGTAGAATTGGTTTACTTTGATTGGAGATGGCTAAGTACAATTCTAAAACATATCTCAGTATATCATTATAATAAATTCTGGAAATGGGTTGTCAATCAAAATATATAACCACCTTTGATAAACATTAAAAGATGCAATCTATATCTTGATTCTATTCATGTTATGTGTAGTCTTCTTGTGAGTCTGTAGGATAAGCACTTGACTGCAAGGTTGGTTTGAGTCACAGGTGGGTTCTTCAAACTCACCAGCAGCTCTGCAGAAACACTATATAGCATCATTATAAGTCAGAACCAATTCAACAGCACTTAACAACAACAACAACAATCTTCATATAATTTTAAAGACTTTTATTGTTGTTGTTAAGAGCCGTCGAGTCAGTTCTAACCCATAGAGACCCTGTATAGGGTATCTGAGGAGCAGCTGGTGAGCTTGAACCACTGAGCTTGCAGTTCAAATGGCTTTGCAGTCTGAAGCATTAACCCACAGTGCCACACCTAGAGGCAAAAATTTTGACTAGACCATCGACTTCCAGAAAAATGAATAAACTTGTCTTAAAGCAAGTACAGCCTGAATGACCCTTAGAAGCAAATATGGAAAGATTTTGCCTTGTTTACTTTAGAATTGTTATTTGGAGGGACAAATCCCTGGAGAAGGACATCATGTTTGGTAAAGAATCAATGAAAAGACAAATATCTTTAGTGAGATGAATTGACATGGTGGTTGCTAACAATGGGCTCAAGCATACCTTCTATTGTGAGGATGGTGCATTACTTGTGAGTAATTTATTCTGTTAAACATGGGTTTGCTATGAGTTGGAGCCAACTAAATGGCCTCTAACAATGACAGTGGAAAAAAAACATAAGCAAAGAAGTAAACTAGATAAAAATATAAAAGTTTGCCTAGGATATAAGGTTACTTTAAATTGGGCAGTTTAAGAACATCTCTTTTGACAAAATAACATTTGAGCTAAAATTCAAATAAGAAGTTAGTTTTGTGAAGATTGAGTAATGGAAGAGAATTTCATGAAGAAGAAAACACATGGATGCAAAGTCAGAAGAGATTTTGAAGCTTTGAGATAATGGTAGAAAATAAGGCCCCAAAAATGGGAAAGGACAATCATTACTTCTTGAAAATGGCAACTGATTACACTGTATTTTAATCATAATATGTCTACTTTATGATACATTTTGAAAATGAGGATGACAATTTTGCAGAGTTAAATGTTACTGCTCTTTATAAGAAGTTTGTCAAGTTATATTTTCAATGGAGTAAACAGGAACATCCAGACAGTTTTACTTCACTGATTCTACCTATTTTTTATGAATCCAGTTATATCCTTTACCACATGATAGAAGTTACTTATGTCATTATATTAGTGAAAAAAATATAATCATTAATCAATAGCAATCAGTTGTTTACATTGATTGACATTAGCTACTCTTAGAAAAGAGTTTAAGATAAAGGCTAAGTCAACAGATGTTGGGAGAACTTTCAGCTCTATTAAAATTAGAGAGAGAAATTTTGCATACTTTCCCTCATTTTTTCAGAAAGAAATTTGGGATTCTTTGGACTGTACCTACTTCTCACTATTGATTATATTGTTATCTGATATTTTGCATTCATAACAATATTGAAAGATCCACTATGTGACTATTTTACACATCAGCAATATATATCTGGAGGCCTGGTGTGGCATTGCAGGTTAATGTGCTAGAATAAGTCAGTTTGAACCACAAGGTCATTGGTTCAGGCTCACCTGCTGCTCCTTGGAAACCATATACAGGGCTGCTATGGGTCAGACTTGACTCAATGGCACTTAACAATGTCATCAACAATAACAATATACATTTGGCAGTAACAACAGTTGAGGAGCTAGACAAGAATGATGCTAGCTGTGGTGTATCGGATTGGCTGGGACATGATTCTCAGTGGTTTGGCAGTTATGTAATGATGAAATCTGGTAATGATGTAATGGTCTAGTCTTCCTTCATTTTTGCAAAATGCTTTTTTGCACATAAAGACATGGACTTTGGAACCTAACCATGTCAACAAGTGAGGTGTAGGTATATTTGGAATACTCTTAAAATTTCCCCAAATTATTTTCATTTCAATACTTCATCTCAGAGTTATTTTCTAAGTTATTAAGATGTTTTCAAATGGATTAAAGAATAAGAGAGGGAATGCTGAGCTCCTTTCCAAAGGGATTGCCAAAAGGCAATCTTTCTGAATGCCATGTTTTTCAATATCTAGTCTCAGTTTAGATTTGGTGTATATATTGTTAGAACACAGTTGGTAGATCTATCAATTGTAGATCACTATTTATAATATTTTGAACTTACCTTTAGGAGAATAGATTGTCCTTGGAATTCCAACCAACCAACACAACTTTATAAGGCCTCCTTACGTGTTTCGTTTGGAGAAGTGCAGGCCTGACAATTGTTAACATGTTCTTTTGAGATCACTGTATCATATCTTGTTAGGATTTAAACATCAAACATTATGAGTTTTTCTCTTTATTTTTTGATGATCATTGTTTAAAGTATTGCAAAAACTAGTAAGTTTTGGATCAAATATATGTCTCATAGGAAGAATTTAAGTGTTTAAAGTATTGGATTGATTGGTAATGCATATATGTTATTTGCTCTGCTTCTAGCCTAGGCTAAAGCTCTTGGTTCGAAATTAAAAGTCATTGCATAATATTGTAAAACCCCATAGAATTGCTCATTTGTCCATTGGAAGAGCCCTTCATGATAGTGTGATCATTTGCCCTATTACCCAGGCTGGTAAAATTATCTACCCTGTTACTGGGAGCCTAAGATTGCCATACAAGCATTTCTAAAACTTCTTAAAATGCTATATAGATATCAGGAGGATACAGGTGGAGTTATGTCATTAAAGTTTTAAAATAATCCCTAAATAATTTAAAATATGCTTAGACATGGAAAAGACAAGAAGGTAATAGTAAATCTCTCCCCATTCTTCCAGTTTGAGCACAATCTTACCAGGTATGTGACTGGTGAAGGCAAGAATAATCTCCTTGTTGCAATCTTTGACATCTTATTCCAGTGAATACCAAGAAATAGAGTTAGGTTTTAATAAGTAATGACAATATGTGTAGTCTTAATTTCTTTTTATATATCTTTCTTTTGTAAGTCAAAAAAAAATAAGCATGTATTACTTCTTAAAGTCTGTTGTTGTTGTTGTCAGGTGCCATCGAGTCGGAACCGACTCATCGTGACCCCATGCACAGCAGAACGAAACAATGTCCGATCCTGGACCAACCTCACTACCACTGCCACACTTGAGTCCATCAATGATGCCACCTGGCCAATCCATCTCCTTAGGGGTCTTCCTCTTTTTCTCTGACCCTCCACCCTACCCAGCATGATATCCTTCTCCAACGATTGTTTCCTCCGGACAATATGTCCAAAGTATGAGAGACGAAGCTTAGCCATCCTGGCCTCCAAGGAGCACTCTGGTTGCACTTCTTCCAAAACAGATCTATTGGTTCTTTTGGCAGTCCATGGCACTTTCAGTATTCTCCTCCAACACCACAACTCAAAGGCATCAATTCTTCTACGATCTTCCTTATTCACTGTCCAGCTTTCGCATCCATATGAGGTTATTGAAAATACCATGGCCTGGGTCAGGCGCACCTTAGTCCTCAAGCTGACATCTCTGCTCTTCAATACTTTTAAAAGTTCCTGTGCAGCAGATTTGCCCAATGCAATACATCGTCTGATCTCTTGACTGCTGCTTCCGCGAGTGTTGATAATTGATCCAAGAAGAATGAAGTCCTTGACAACTTCAATCTTTTCTCCATTGATAAGAATGTTGTTTATATATATTGGTCCAGTGGTGAGGATTTTTGTTTTCTTGACATTGAGATGTAATCCATATCGAAGGCTGTGCTCTTTGATCTTCATAAGTAAATGTTTCAAGTCCTCTTCACTTTCAGCGATCAAGGTTGTATCATCTGCATATTGCAGGTTGTTAATGAGTCTTCCTCCAATCCTGATGCCACGTTTTTCTTCATAGAACCCAGCTTCTCGTATTATTTGCTCAGCATACAGGTTGAATAAGTATGGTGAAAGAACACAACCCTGTCTCACACCTTTACCAATTTTAAAACATTCAGTGTTCCCATGTTCTGTTCGAACAACTGCTTCTGTAAGAGGCATAATTTGCAATTAACTGCCAACATAAACGATGGCAGTTCAAGCAAATTCAGTAATACCATCATTTAAAGGTCTGGCAATTTACTTCCATGAAGATTGCATTCCAGAAAACCCTGTAGAGAAGTTCTACAATGTAACACGTGTGATCGCCGTAAGTCCGAATTGACTTGATGGCAGCTAACAACAATAACAACATTGCTTTTCAAATAAGAAAGATATACTTAAAATTATATTCAGCATTAACTAGCAAGAAATTTCAGCTCCTCTCTCTCCCAGAGGACTGAGTCTATGTGGAATGCAAATATTTCAATACTTGTCTACTCATTTTCAAACATCTTCCAGATCCGTCACAAGTAGCAGCTGTTATAAGAACTTTCTACTCCCTTAAACACCTAATCCCCTGTGAAACATTCCATTTACCCTCCTTATATAGAGACTACAGTTTCAGCAACCCCATGTGATATGATTTGCTGATCTTATTTCATTGTCCTAGATTGCTGCTTTTAGACTTCGAGAAATAGGAACTTGCTCCATAATGTTTAGCCAGTCGTGTTTCTCCTTTTGTAATTTACTCTTCTAAAGTATCCTCTTGTGTCTAAGACAACTCTTTACTCAATATAATTCCTGTCTTTTATTTTGTCCCTGACAACCAAATTATATTAGCAATTTGTGCAGGACTATGCAAAGTGCTTTTTTGAGCAGCAAGTAAATTTTGGCTGCTTTGAACTCCCATCTAATCAAAATTTGCTGTTTGAAATTCTATGATTTTAATTTTGCTAAATCATAAAGATGAAGTAGTTAACTTTACTCTTTCCAGCTAATGAAACACTGAGAATAAAGAAATCATCTGTTAATTTTTTTTCACTTTTAAAGATGCATTATTTAGCTAGTTAGAATTATCACCGAATTTTGGAATATCAGATTTGGAAGGGATTTCAGAGACCATCTGGCATAATCCTCTCATTTGTGAGACTGAGACAAATGAGTCTCTGAACACAAAAACATGGTGATTGTATTAAAGCTAGAATCCAGGTCTCTGGTCTCCAAGCCCAGTGACTGTTTTTCCTACTATATGTGATATGCTTTCTCTCAATGTAAAATTCCTTTACTAATTATCAGAACGAAGAGACATAAGGGTTGCAAGTTTTATTCACTGGGGGACTTTGGCTCAACAATAGATATTGACTCTGATTTACTTAGGCAAAATGGAATTTCCTGAAAGATCATCAGAGGTTCATAGAATTTCTTCAAACATGGGATGATATTTGGAAAATAAAGTGAAAAGCTGAGCAGTCAAAATAGTAACCTTGCTGACTAAAACCTTCACTGTCATTTTAATTTCATATCAAAGTTAGGTGCACTGTAAAAGTAAACAAGAAATTAACTGAGCGGTGTCAAAAGATATTAGTGATTTTTTTTCCCCCTTGAGTCTGACACAACTCTTGGATTATGAGTAAATTATATAGTGGGTTAACGTGCTGGACTGCAAAATAGGTTTGAACTGCAAAGCCAGCGGTTCAGGCTCACCAATTGCACCTCAGAAACCCTATACAGTATCACTATGGGTCAGAACTGACTTGTTGGCACTTAACAACAACAACAATATAAGTTAAACCAGAGATGTGATTAGTAGTTAAGAGTTGGGCTGCTAACCTCAAGGACAGCAGTTTCAAACTATCAGCAGTTCTGAGGGAGAAAGATGAGCGTTTCTGCTCCTGGAAAGATGTACAGCCTCAGAAATCCTATAAAGGGTCACTATGAGTTGGAACTGACTCCATAGCATATAACCAACCAACTAATCAACCATAATAAAAACTTACTCATTGGTAGTGATTGCAGTAGGATACTAGGTTGAAAGGATTCAGAGGTTATATCTGGGCCCAGTAGAAAAAGTACAGTTATTAGATTAATGGACAATATTTATTCCATGTGTGTTAGTCTGAGTCTTATGAGAAGCTGATGCCAGAATGAGATCCAACATACAAGGATTTTGGAAAGAGAAATACCTGTGAGAGAAATGGAGAAGAATCTTTGTTTAAGAATTTACTCTAATTAAATAAATACCTATGTATGCAAAGATGTACAATAAGAATGTTCATTACAGCATTGTTTAAATTGTATACCTGGGAACTAGTAAATGTCAAGTGGTAGTAAATTATATGAATTAATCAAAAGTTGATACTTTTGAAGTCTTTTTAATGATCAGAAAATTTTCCTATCAAATAAAGAAGGTTTCTAAAGGTTATCCAGAGGGAAGAAACACTAGAAAAACACTCAAACATGCAACATATTGTTATTGTTGTAAAATGCCATTGAGTCAATTCCAGGGTTTCTGAGACTGTAAATCTTTGCAGAACCGGAAAGTTTCATCTTTCTCCTGTGAACTGTTGACCTTGTGATTCAGTTATCCTACAGAGTCACCATGTTCCCATATTAGAATTTGTCATTTTAGGATGTTAGAATTACTTTCAATTTTTTATGTTCTTTTTTGTACTTTCAAAATTTTCAAAATGTGTTCAATAAATATTAAATAAATTTAGTGAAAGATTACACTTCAAATTTGTCTAGGGTATAACTAGAATCCAAGGACACTTTCAGGATGCAGAATCTTATAGCCAGTCATTGAGGCAGATTTAAAGTTCAGTGCAGAATTTAAGTTACATATTATAACAGGTCATTTATCACTTATTATCTATACATGAGTAAATTAAATATCATATTAGAGTAAAGTTTTGGCAAAAATAATTTAAAAACAGTTGTAGCAGTATATTGACAGGGAGCTGCCAGAAATTCAAGCTGTATTCAGAAGAGGCCCTGTAACTAAGGATATCAATGCTGACTCAGAAGGATCATCACTGAAAGTAGAGAATACCAGAAAAAAAGTTTACTTGTGTTTTATTGACTATGCAAAAGCATTCAACTGTGAGTATCTTAATGAACCATGGATAGCACTGCAAAGAATGAGCATTCTAGAACTGTGCTCATGAGGAATCTGTATAGGCACCAAGAGGCAGTTGTCAGGAAAGAACAGGGAGATACTGATTAGTTCGAATCAGGAATGGTGAGTGCCAGTGTTAAATCCTTTCACTCTATTTATTCAATCTTGATGCTGAGCAAATAATCTGAGAAACTGGATTGTATGGAGAAGAATAAGGCATCAGGATTGGAGGGAGACCTGTTATATACAGATGACAACATTTCTTGCTGAAAATGAAAAGGACTTAAAATACTTAGTGAAGAAGATATAAGACTTCAGTATTGATTGCAACCCACTGTTAAGAAAACAAAAATTTTCACAACTGGACCAATAAATAGCATCATGACAAACAGAGACAAGACTGAAGTTGTCAAAGACTTCATTTTGCTTGGATCCATGATCCTGGTGTGGCACTGTGGGTTAATGCACCAGACTGCAAAGCTGGCTGAACTGCAAGGTCGGTGGTTCAAGCTCACCAGCTGCTCCTCAGAAATCCTACACAGGGTCACTAGGGGTTGGAACCGACTTGACGGCACTTCACAACAACAACATGATCAATGCTTAGAAGCAACAGTTAAGAAAGCAAATGCTGCATTACATTAGGCAAATCTGCTGCAAAAGATCTCTTTAAAGTATTCAAGAGCAATGATTGTTTGAGGACTAAGGTGTGCCTGATCCAACCCATGGTATTTTCATTCATCTCATACACCTATGATAATTAGACATGAATAAAGAAGACAGTAAAAGAATTGATGCATTTGAATTATTGTGTTGATGAAGAATATTGAAAGAACCATGATTGCCAGGAGAACAAATTGATCTGTCTTGGAAGAAGTAAAGTCAGAATGCTCCTTAGAAGCAAAGGTGGCGAGACTTCATCATCCATGCTTTGGGAGTACTGTTAGGAGGGATTACTTCCTAGAGAAGGACATCATGCTTGGCAAAGTGGAGGTTCAATGAAAAAGAGGAAGACATCCAAGGAGATGGATTGACACAGTGGCAGCAATGTGGCTCAAAATAGGCTCAAACAAACAGCAATTGTGAAGATGGTTCAGGACTAGGCAGTGTTTTGTTCTTTGTGCATAGGGTTGCTATGAGTCAGACCTGACTCAAAAGCACCTAACAACAACAACAACAACAACAACAAACACCATACGAGGTAATTGAGGTTATATAGGTTAACTAACTTGCTCTCAAAGCTGGTAAGTGGCACCATCACTTCTCACTTGGAAAAGTACTTTTAGTTTTTTATCTAGCAATTAGATAGAATTTTAAAAGTCCAAGTTAGATGAAAATACTCTTTTACTCAAACCTTCCAGAGGCTTCCCACTGCATTCAGTAATACCTGCCTCCCTTACCATGGTCTCCTATACTCATTTCCTGCTATCTTGCCTAGCTCATCTTCTACAATCCTCACGGTATCCTATCACAATGGCTTTCTCTTTTTCCTTTGACCTACTAAGGTCATCCATCCTTAGGTCGTTTGTGCTTGCAACTTTCTTTTCTTGTAAAACTATGTTAGATCTTCAAATGGCTCACTTTCTCATCTTCATTCGGTTTTCTGCACAAACTTCCTTCTCAAAGCAGCTTTCCCTGATCACTCCTTAGTGTATGTATTCGGTACTTTTCACTTTTCCTTTGACTCTTTGCTATTTTTTTTAGAGTGTAAGTTTCATAAGGGAAGACACATTGTTTTGCTCCCTACTTTATGCTGAGTATGCTGAGCAAATAATCTGAGAAACTGGATTGTAGTCACATCTTTGTGACTAGAATAGTAGCTCACATGTTGTATAAACTCAATAAAACCTGTTGAAGAAAGATATCAATGACAGAACACAAGTTTTCTGACCCAAATCACATGCTCTTTCCCCTATACCTTGAGTCAAATAATCTGCAGTTGTTGGTTATTTTAGAGATATATTTATTAATCAGTGATAAGAACATGTCTTTTAAAATTCTTCATTAAAACTAGAATATAAAAATGTTACTGTTTATAAAATAGTACATCTGGCAAGCAGAAGGTAAATATTCATATACAGTAAACTTTTGATATTTCAAGTTTGTGAATTTACTTTGAGAGGAGGGAACATTTGTTCTCAGCAGAAACTCAGTTTCACTTGTTTATAAAGATTTATCACAATGTATTTTTGCCTACTGTTAAACCATGCTGTAAATGAAAATAGGTAATTAGGTATAAACTATTTATAATGTATTATAGCTATTAGTAAATTACAAGTATTCAAAGCATCATTACAACAAAATGCACAGTGATAGAAAAGTTTAGCATGCCATTTATAGTAAATTATGCAACCCTTTAAAGAAAGCAAATATTTCAGTAATGCTTTAATGATTTATAGCTACAATATCAAGTAACTGAGATGATGGCAGGTGGGTTCAAGAAAAACAGAAAGGGGTGGCTTTTCATCTCCTCTGTCTTAACAAGGAGGGACGAGAAGAATCAAATTCATTAGCATCAACCTCAGGCTGATTTTTATGAGACTCAGGCCAGACATGCCTCCGTCCTCCAATTTTCATAACCAATTCAGACACTAACTACCCCTGCAAAGTACTCTTTCAGCTGGTCACTTCTCAGTTAGGTTTTATTGCAGTGGCCACACAGAACTCAACAACAATACTCATAATTGTGGGGTTTATTTGGGAGTTTAACAGCTTGCTATTCAAGGAAAAAAATGCCCAGGATGTACTTCTTCAGTCACACCCACAGACAGGCCTCTCTATGACCCTTAGCCCCTTGGACTGGCCTCTGCCCTGCTTGGGTTAAGTTACAAAGCTCTTTTAGCATTGCTGATGAATACCCAAAGGACAATCCACTTCACTTTAAACTCTAACCAGAAGGTTTTCACTGTAGCTCCATGAGTCAGCAAACTAAGCTTTCCGGATTAAGTGCCTGGAAGTTGCCCACTCCACAAGCTAGACTCCTGCCCAAAGTAACTCAATTGTACTCTGTGGACTTAGAAACCCCCTGTGCCGTTTCATGCTCTAGCTCTTGGTTCTTCTGCTTCTCTGGTGTCACAGCTTTCTGTCCCTGGCTTGAGGAGGTCAATGCACAAGGATCTTAAAGTCCATTCCTGGCTATTTTGTTGGTGGTAGTGAGATTCCCCTCTAATGTTGCTGAGATGATTCATTTTATACCCTGCAGTATGGCAAAATTGGTCAATTTTCACATTAGAATCACAATTACAATCACAATTAGCCCTGTTGATAATCATTCACAGCTGAATCGTATAATCCTGTCAGCTTTTTTTCCACATTCCCTTACACAGACTCATCAGGAGTTGTTTTGTGGGAGTTACTAAGACTATGGCTAGAAGAGACATGTTAAATAATTCACTGTACCACAGTGGGCAATGAGAAGTGTATTTGAATTTGATGAATTATTAATTTTTTTTAATCTTTTGCAATTCTTATTATTCAAAATTCAATTTGAGTTATATCGTTAACTAACAGGTATACTTTCCCACTTCTTTAAATTATATACAGAGGAACTCCTGGTGTGGCTCTATAGGATCAGCACTGGACTGCTAACCACATGGTTGACAGTTCAAACCCACCAGCTGCCCATTGGAAACCCTATACACGGTCACTATGAGTTGGAGCTGATTCAATGGCACTTAACAGCAACATTTTGTTTATATGTACATATTAGTCCTGATGTAGTGCTGTAGGATAAAGCACTGGATTCCAAGGTCAGTTTGAACCACAAGATTGGCAGGTCAAACTCACAAGCCACTCCTCAGAAACCTTATACATATATAAATGTGTTGTTTATATATATATATAGTTGTTAATTGCTGT
The DNA here is from genome assembly GCF_000296735.1 of Chrysochloris asiatica. NCBI lineage: Eukaryota > Metazoa > Chordata > Mammalia > Afrosoricida > Chrysochloridae > Chrysochloris > Chrysochloris asiatica. Next base: position 8,818,861 of record NW_006408591.1, on the reverse strand, counting down.
TGAGTCGGTTCTGACTCATCGTGACCTTCCATAGAGTTTCCAAGCATTGGTTAGTGATTTCAAAGCGCCAACCTCTTGATTCAAACTGACCTTGTGGTTCAGTGAATTTTAAATATAGAAGTATGGTTGCTCTGTAGAATAAGAACTGGTCTATGAACCAGAAGATTGGCAGTTCAAGCCCACCAGCTACTTAGCTGGAGAAAGATGAGGCTGTCTGCTCCAGCAATGATGTACAGCCTCATAACTCTATCTATGTTACTCTATGAGTCAGAACCAAGTTAATGACACTTAACAACAACAGCAACAACAAGAATATATATCCATTTCCATAATTAAGTCAAGTCTTAGACATGGTAATAAAAATTGTAATATCTACAATATACACTGAATTTGTAATGTGCCAGATATTGTGTTTTTTCTTCATTCTTAACATACAACTTTCTCAGCAACTTCTTTTATTTTTTTAAAAAAAAGTAGCCTTTTTTCTTTAAAATTGTTTAAGATTTGTAATAAGTTTAAAACTAGTATAGAGTTTCTTATACCCTTCATACAGCTTACCACAAAGATAATATATTGCATAACCATAATACATTATTAAACTCTGGAAACTTACCTTAGCAAAATACTATTAACTCAAATTTACACTTTACTCAGATTACATCAGTTTTGACATAAACTTTTTTGTTTTCATGCTTGGGGTATATATTTATGAAATTTTATCACACACATTTATTTAAAAGTATCTGACACCACAATCAGATGGATCTCGACTGAAGGCAGAGAATGCCAGAAAGATGTTTACTTGTGCTTTATGGACTATGCAAAGGCTTTAGACTGTGTGGCAGACAGAATTGGTATTCCAGAACACTTAATTGGGCTCATAAGGCAACTACATAGATAAAGAGGCTGTTATTAGAACAGAACAAGGGGAAACTGCATGGTTTAAAATCAGGAAAGGTGTGCATCAGGGTTGTATTCTTTCATCATACGTATTCAACATTGAGCAAATGATCTGAGAAGCTGGATTATGTGAAGAGGAACATGGCATTAGGATTGGAGAAAAATTCATGGGCAAGCTGTGATATGCAGTTGAAACAATCTTGCTTGCTGGAAGTAAAGAGGATGTAAAATGCTAACTGATGACGATCAAAGAGTACAGCCTACAGTATGGATTATACCTTAACTTAATCGAAGACAAAAATTTTCACAATTGGACTAATAAATAACATCATGATAAATAGAGAACAGATTGAAGCTTGAGTCTATTCATTTTAGTTGGATCCACAATCAACATTCATGCAAGCAGCAACCAGTAATTAAAAAACAATGTGTTACATTGGGCAAATATGTGGCACAAAAACTCTTTAAAGTGTTCAAGAAGAAAGATATAAGTTAGAGGGCTAAGATGGATCTAACCCAAGGCATGGTTTTTCCTATAGACTCACATGCATATGAAAGTTGGACCATGAGTAGGAGACCACAGAGTAATTTGATGCATTTGAGTTATGGTGTTGGAGAAGAATATTGAAAGTACCATGGATATCCAGAAGAACAAACAAAACTGTTGAAATAAGTATAGCCAGAATGTTCCTTAGAAGACATGTTATCAAGAGGGACCAGTCTCTAGAGGACATTATGCTTGGTGAAGTGGAGGCTCAGTGAAAAAGAGGAAGACTCCCAAGGATATTGAATGGCACAGTGGCAGCAACAATGGGTTCCAGCTTAACCACAGTTGTGAGGATGGCACAGAACTGGGCAGTGTTAAGTTCTGTTGTCCTTCTTATATGTTGTGGACATAAAAGACAATTCCTGGCAAACATTTTAAACTAGGAAAAATATTTAAAGTAATATCTCATGATCTGAGAAGGTTATGAAACTGAAGTATTCAGTGTAACAAAATGCGTAGTTAGCACATTTCAAATGAAAGTGATAAATGACCTTTTTTTGAGGAAAATCTGTGAGATTGTTGACACTGTTGTTGTTAGGTTTTGACTCATAATGACCTTATTCACAACAGAACCAAACACTGCCCGATCCTGTGCCATCCTCACAGTTGTTGATAAGCTTGAGCCATTGATGCTGCCACTGTGCCAATCCTTATCATTGGGGGTCTTCCTTTTTTTTATTGAGACTTCTCTTTGCCTAGCATGATGTCCTTCTCCAGGAACTGGTCCCTCCTAATAATAAGTCCAAAGTATGACAGACAAAGTTTCACCATCCTGACTTCTAAGGAGCATTCTGACTCCTTAAAAACAAAACATAGATTTGTTTGTTTTTCTAGAAGTCCATGATGCTTTTAATGTTCTTCTCCAACACCATAACAAATGCGTCAATCCTTCTAAAATCTTATTTATTCACTGTCCAACTTCATATCACTGTCTGTCTGTTTGTCGTACTGTGGTGGCTTGTGAGTTTCTGTGATTCTGGAAGCTATTACATGGATATTTTAAAAACAAGCAGGGTCACCCATGGTGGACAGGTTTCAGATGAGCTTTCAGATGAAGACAGACTAGGAATAAGGAGAGAATTGACTGTGATGACACAAATGGAGTAAAGTCCTCGAGACCTTCTTTTGCTGATGGGGCACACTCAAAATAAAAAGAAACATCTGTAAATATCCATTAATAATCAGAATATGGAATGTGTGATATATGAATCTAGGACAATTAGAAATTGTCAAAAATGAAATGAAACACATGAGCATGGATATCTTAGGAATTATTGAGCTGAAATGGACTGGTATTAGCCATTATGAATCTGATAACCACATGGTTTACTATGCCAGGAATGACAAACTGAAGAGAAATAATATTGCATTCATCATCAAAAGGAACATATCAAGAACTCTTATGAGGTACAATGCTGTCTGTGACAGGATAATATCCCTGCGCCTACAGGAAAGCCCAGTTAATACCACTATTATTCAAATTTATGCACTGACCACTAAAGCCAGTGAGGATGAAATAGAAGAATTCTACCACTTTGTTCAATCTGAAATTGATCAAATATGCAATCAAGATATATTGACAATCACTGCCAATTGGAATGCAAAGATTGAAAACAAACAGGAAGGATCAGTAGTTGGAAAATATGGCCTTAATGACAGAAATGATGCTGGAGATCTCATGATAGAATTTTGAAAAACCCCATGATTTGTTCATTTCAAATACCTTTCTTAAACAGCTTAACAGATGATTATACACATTGACCTCACCAGATGGAATACACAGAAATCAAATTGACTCCCACGTGTCAAAAGAGATGATAGAAAAGCTCCATATCATCACCAAAACAAAACCAGAGGCAGATTGTGGAACAGACCATCAATTGCTCATATGCAAATTCAGACTGAAGCTGAAGAAAATGAAAACAAGTCCACAAGAGCCATAATATGACCTTTAATATATTCCACTTGAATTTAGAGATCATCTGAAAACAGATTTGACATATTAAACAGTAGAGACCGAAGACCAGAAGAGTTGTGTGATGACATCAAGAACACCATACATGAAGAAAGCAAAAAGTCATTAAGAAGACAAGAAAGAAGGAAATGATCAAAGTGGATGCCAGAAGAGACACTGAAACTTGCTCTCCAGTGTAGAGATGCTAAAGCAAATGGAAGAAATGAGGAGGTAAAACAGCTGAACAGAAAATTTCACAGGTCACCTCGAGAAGACAAATTCAAGTATTACAATGAAATGTGCAAATATCTGAAGTTAGGGAACCAAAAGGGAAGAACACGCTCAGCATTTCTCAAGCTGAGGAAACTGAAGAAAAAAAGTCAAGCCACAATGTCATTCTTGAAGGATTCCCTGGGCAAATTATTGAATGATGCAGAGAACATGAAAAAGAAGATGGAAGGAATACACAGACTCACTGAACCAAAAGGAAATAGTAAATGTTCAACCATTTCAAGAGGTAGCATATGATCAAGAGCTAATGGTACTGAAGGAAGAAGTCCAAGGTGCATTGAAGGAATTAGCAAACAACAAGGTACTGGGAATTAATGGA
>NW_006408591.1:8813093-8814695 GCF_000296735.1 Chrysochloris asiatica | reverse complement strand
TTTAATGACTAGCCAAAGGCTTTCAATTGTGTGGATCATGATAAGCTATGGACAACATTGTGAATGATGAGTATTCCAGAACACTTAATTGTGTTCATGAGGAATCTGTACATACACCAAGAGGCAGTTATTCTAACAGTACATAGGAACACTGAATGGTTTAAAATTCAGAAAGGTGTGTGACAGTGTTGTATCTTTCACCATACTTATTCAACCTGTATTCTGAGCAAGTAATCCGAAAAGCTGGGTTACAGGAAGAAAAACTTGGCTTTAGGATTGGAGGAAGACTCATTAACAACCTGCGATATGCAGATGATACAACCTTGCTTGCTGAAAGTGAAGAGGATTTAAAATACTCACTGATGAATATCAAAGACCATAGCCTTTGGTATGGATTGCATCTCAATGTAAAGAAAACAAAAATCCTCATCATTGGACCAATAAACAACATTCTTATCAATGGAGAAAAGATTGAAGTTGTCAAAGACTTCATTCTTCTTGGATCAACCACCAAACTCACTGAAGCAGCAGTCAAGAAATCAAATGACATATTGATTCAGGCAAATCTGCTGCACAAGACCTTTTTAAAGTGTTGAAGAGCAAAGAGATCAGCTACTGGACTAAGTTATGCCTGAGCCAAGCCATGGTATTTTCAATAACCTCATATGCAAGTGAAAGTTGGATAGTGAATATGAAGATCATAAAATAATTAATGCATTTGAGTTATTGTGTTGGAGGAGAATATTTAAAGTATCATGAGCTGCCAAAAAACCAAACAGATCTGTGTTGGAATCAGTACAACCAGAGTGCTCCTTGGAGGTCAGGATGACCGAATTTCATCTCTCATACTTTGGACATATTGTCAGGTGGGACAAGTCACTGGAGTGGGATATCATCTATAATGAAATTAGTTAGGACCAAATGGACCAGAATATGCTAAACATAAAAATAGATTAAAAGATTTAGTTGTGATGAAATATGTATTCCTGATCACCAATAAGAAAAGATTATCCTTTTAAACTTTACTTAAGTTTCAACTTTAGAAACTGAATTTATGATTTCTTGATTCTGATTATGTTTCCTTTTATCAACTCTTCAGATGTCCAAGTTGGTGTAAATTGAGATCAATTTAATTCTTAAAATCTGAGATTACAGATATTGACATTGCTGGAAAAAGTACTAAGGATTTAACTGAGACAAATTTAAGAACTTGGAGGCTTGATTTCAAGCAGTAGCTAATATGTAGTAACACTTGCCTATACTAAAACCCTTGATAATTGTTATGAATGAATATACATGCATTTTATGAGTTCATGCAATAATCCTATGAAATTTTATTATTATTCTCATTTTACTAATGAGAAACTGAATCTCATGGAGGTTAAATTGCTTACAGTCAAAAAGCTAGCAATTACTAAATCTGATATTCAACTCCTCGTTTGCCTGGAGTTAAAGGTCATGTTCTAACCACTGTATGGTGAATTGCCTTAAGAAATGTATGCAATCTAACACCACTTGTCTGTCAGTTTATCATACTGTGGTGGCTTATGTGTTGATATGATTTTGGAAACTATGCTACACGTTTTTTGTTTTTTATTTATT
>NW_006408591.1:8809412-8812733 GCF_000296735.1 Chrysochloris asiatica | reverse complement strand
TTTCTCTCTCTCCTCATCTGTGCTTCCATGTCTGGTGTCTCGGTTTCTCTGGATAGGGTTCCACATTCCGCTAGTGCTCTTCTCCCTTGATGGTCCTAGGGTCCTCTGTACCTGGACTGTAAGATTAACTACTCTCCCCTTTTTGTTACAGAACTTTTACCTTTACAGATGTGAAAGTTACAATTAGTCATAATAACAATTGAATCATAAGAATCTTATCCCCATCTCTTTTCACCAGACCTAGCCAGACAAAATGAAAACTGTTCAGTGCAGATTCTACCTTCCCTGCACATTCAGAAACTAAACTCACTCTTGGAAACTTGTAAGCCAATCATTTCCTGCCTTTGTAGCACACACACCCCCATTATAGGTAGCTAATGTCTAAGTTACCCATCCCTATCAACTCTGTATACAGATGGGATAGGATTGATACTTGATGCAAAGACTCCTTCCCTTTCATTTGGTATTTTGAACTATTACATCCATAAACATAGGACAAGTTCATCAAATTGTAGCAATTTGCACTTGTTTCCTTTATCAGAATTTTTTTTAATCTTCCTCTATTAGAGTTCTGATCATCAAGGCAGTGAAGCTAGGTCAAATGCGTTCTATCTACAAGTTTGGGAGATCTTGTGCATCTCCCCTCACTGCATATCAGCTGGGCGCTTTGCTTTCACCTCTAGGCCTCTGTGGCTGCCACAGGTGTTTTCAGCTGAGCTTTCAGAAAAAGACTACAAAGAAGGAGAAACAAACCACTTCTGAATATTTAGTAACTGAAAACCTTATGAATAGCAGTGGAACACTCTCAGCACCAGAATATTTAGTACTGAAATATGAGGAAGAACACCAGACTATTGTCAGATATAGTCCCGGAAGATGAGCCCCTCAGGTTGGAAGACAGTCAAAATACAACTGGTCAAGAGATGTCTCCTCAAAGTGGTATTGACCGTGATGATACATATGAGTAAGTCTTCAAGACCTTCATTTGTTGATGGAATACAATTAAAAGTAAAGAGAAGAAGATGTAAACAACCACTAGTAATCAGAACATGGGACATACTAAGTATAAATCTAAGAAAACTGGAAACTGTAAAAAATGAAATACAATGCATAAATATCAATATTGTAGGCATTAGTGGGCTGAAATGGACTGGTATTGGACATTTTGAATCTGACAAACACAGGGTTTACTATGCTGGGAATGACAAATTGAAGAGAAATTGCATCACATTCATCATTAAAAAGAACATATCAAGACCTTTCTTGAAGTACAACACTGTCTGTGATAGGATGATATTCATAATACCACAATAATAGAAATTTATGCAACAACCACTAGAGCCAATGATGGTGACATTGAAGAATCCTACCAATTTCTTCAGCCTGAAATTGATCAAACATGTAATCAAGATGCATTGATGATTACTGGCGATTGGAATGTGAAAGTTGCAAACAAAGAGGAAGAATCAGTATTGGAAAATATGGCCTTCTTGATAGAAATGATGCTGGAGATCACATGATAGGATTTTACATGACTAATAACTTCTTCAAGGAGCTCTGGTAGCGTAGTGGTTACGAATCGGGCTGCGAACCTTAAGGTCAGCGGTTCGAAACTACCAGCTGCTTCACGGGAGAAAGATGAGGCATTCTATTCCCGTAAAGATTTATACCCTCGGAAACCCTGTACAGGGTCGCTATGGGTAGGAACCAACTCGATGGCACTTAACAACAACAGCAATAACTTCTTCATTGCAAATATCTTTTTAAAACAATATAAAAGATAGCTGCACACATGGACCTCACCAGATGTAATACATAGAAGTCAAATTGACTATATTTGTGAAAAGATAGATTCGAAAATCTCAATATCATCAGCTAAAACAAATTAGTAGCAGACTGTGGAACAGACCATCAACTATTCATATGTAAGTGCAGGCTGAAGCTGAAGAAAATTAAAACAAGTCCACATCCCACATGAGTTTAGAGATCATCTAAAGAACAGATTGGATGCATTAGGCACTAAAGAATGAAGGCCAGAAGAGCTGTGGGATGACATTAAGAATATCATACAGGAAGAAAGCAAAAGATCATTAAGAAGAAAAGCAAGAAAGAAAAGATCAAAATGGATGTCAGCCTCTGAAACTAGCTCTCCAAAGTAGAGATGCTGAATTGAAGAAATGAAGAGAGAAAAGAGCTGAATAAAAATCTTCAAAGGGCAGCTTGAGAAAACAAAATCAAATCTTATAATGACATGTGCAAAGACCTTGAGTTAGAAAACCAAAAGGGAAGAACATGCTCAAGACTTTCTCAAGCTGATAGAACTTAAGAAAAAAAAAATCAAGCCTTCATTTGAAATATTGAAGGATTCTATGGTCAAAATACTAAATCATGCAGAAAGCATCAAAAGAAGATGTAAGGAACATGCACAGTCCCTGTACCAAAAAGAAGTGGTCGATGTTCAACCATATCAAAAGATATGATCAAGAGCCAATTATACTGAAGGAAGATGTCCAAGGTGCATTGAAGACATTGGCAAAGAATGAGGCACCAGGAATTGATGGCATACAAATTGAAATCTTTTAAAAAACTGATGCAGCACAGGAGGCACTCACTCATCTATACCAAGAAATTTGGAATACAATTACTTGGCCAGCTGACTATAAGAGATTCATCCATATTTCTGCACATTCCAAAGAGAGGTGACCCAATGGAATGCAGAAATCATCAGACAATATTATTAATATGACAATCAAGTAAAATTTTGCTAAATATAGTATAAAAATAGATGCAATCATATAATAACAGAGACCTTCCAGAGGTTCAAGCCGCATTCAGAAGATGGCATGGAATGAGGGATGTCATTGCTGACATCAGAAGGATTTAGCTGAAAGCAGAGAATATCAGAAAGAGGTTTATCTGTGCGTTATTGACTGCACAAAGGCTCTCTATTGTGTGGATCATGGGAAGCTATGGACCACATTGTGGAGAATGAATATTCCAGAATGCTTAATTATGCCCATGAGGAACCTGTATATAAACCAAATGACCATTGTTCAAACAGAACAAGGGAACACTGAATGGTATAATATTAGGAATGGTATTCTCCAAGGTTATATTGTTTCACCATACTTATTCAATCTATATTCTGAGCGAGTAATGTGAGAATCTGTATTATTTGAAGAAAAACATGACATAAGGATTGGAGGAAGACTCATTAACAATCTGTGATATGCAGATGATACAACCTTGCTTGCTGAAAGCAAAAAGGACTTAAAATACTTATTGATGAGGATCAAAGACCACAGCCTTTGGTATGGGTTT
>NW_006408591.1:8806913-8808052 GCF_000296735.1 Chrysochloris asiatica | reverse complement strand
AATGCTTGTTTACTTTTGACAATTGGAAGAACCAATGTGTAATGTCTTGGATACATACTTGTAAACACGTTTTACAAGTAGAATGGACACTTCAGGTTTACCTCCTTTTCTCTTGACTGTAAATTGGTATATATGAAGCAGCATTAATTTATTAATAAAAATGATAATTTGGACAGGAGCTACCCTGCATTGAAATGAAAAGAGCCTTTTGATGTGGAAATGTTTAGGAAAATTAATAATATACATACAGTTTCAGGGAATATTTAAATGACTTTAGGCAGTAGTCTTCAAGGACTTCAAAGACCTAGATACTTAGTTCTAAAAGGATATCATTAAACAGCTGCATAGGCCATCTGTGAGTATTTGTTGTAACTACTTCATTTTGCAGATTTGAAAACTAAAGCATGGAGATCTGACTTGTGCAAGATCACAGTTAATAAGATGCTGAATGAGATTTGAATGCAGATCCCCTTGTTCCCTCTCTAGAAATCATTCCTCCAAATCATATGGAAATAAAATGCACAAGCAATTCCTACAAATCCATATATATTTCTTCTACAAAATGACATGACACTGAATTGAATAACTATATCCAATTCTAAATACAAATTATATTGTATGATTTTAATGTTCCAGAACTTTTTTTTTTATAATTTACATGGTAATTTTCCTTTTTTTTAACTGGAAAATGCGGGGATTTAGTTTACTACTATGGTTTCTCTGTTTACTGCTCTTATACAAGCAGTATAGTGTGCCTACTGTGTTCTAGACACTGTGCTGAGTATTTGTTAGTCAGTTGGATCAATCAGGGGATAAAATATGTAATTCTAAACATTTTGGGAATAAAGGTATTTATTACAGGGATTGTTGTTTTATTATTATTATTATTTTCAGATGCCCTTGAGTTAGTTCAAACTCCTATGTACTAGAGAATGATCCACTCCTGCACCACATTTACAATCATTGCTATACCTGAACCTATTCTTACAGCCACTATGCCAGTACATCTTGTTGAGTGTCAAGAAGAACAAACACAGACTTGTTTGTTCTTCTTGCAGTTCATGGTACTTTCAGTATTCTCCAACATCATTACTCAAATATCCAATTTTCACATGCATATGAATCAATTGAAAATACCA
>NW_006408591.1:8803837-8805958 GCF_000296735.1 Chrysochloris asiatica | reverse complement strand
TCCATAGATCAATGGAACAAAATTGAGAACCCACAAGTAAACACATCCACATACAGTCAACTGATCATGGACAAAAGGCCAAAATACATTAAATAGGGAATAAATATTCTCTTCAGCAAACAATGCTGACAAAACTGGAAATTAATTTGCAAAAGAATGAAACAAGACCCATATCTCACACCATATACAAAAACTAACTCAACATGGATTAAAGAACTAAATTAAATCCCAGAATTATAAAGATCATCAGTGAAAAAATAGGGACAAATATAAGGGCTCTAATACATGGCATAGATGGGGAATTGAACATTGCAAAACACACACAAATAATAGAAGACAAAATGGATGACTAGGATATACTAAAAATTAGATACTTTTGTGCATTAAAAGATTTCACCAAATGAGTAAAAAGGGAGTCCACAGAATGGGAACTATTTTTTACAACACGATATCAGACGAAGACTAATGTCTAAAATTTATAGGACACTACAACATCTCTTCAAGAGAAAGATACATACCCCAATTAAAAAATGTACATAGGACATGAACAGACATTTCACCAAAGAAGACATTCAGGCAGCCAACAAACGTATGATGAGATGTTCACGATCATTAGCCATCAGAGAAATGCAAATTAAAACAACGAGATATCATCTCACACCAGCATTAACAGTGAAGTTTAAAAAAGCAGAGGACAACAACTTCTGGAAAGAGTGTGGAGAGACTGGGACCCTCTTATATTGCTGGTAGGACTGTAAAATGGTTCAACTCTGGAAAACAGTGTAAAACTTCCTCAGAAAGCTGGATATAGAAATACATTATAATCCAGCAATTCCTCTACTTGATATATATCCACAAGAATTACGTGTGGAACACAAGTAAATATATGCACACCAGTGTTCATCACAGCACTACTCACAATAGCAAAAAGATGGAGATAGCCTAAGTGTTCATCAGTGGAAGAATGGATAAACAAACTTTGGTACATATGCATAATGGGATATTATGCTACCTTGAAAAATAATGATAAAGCTGCAAAGCACCCTATAACATAGCTGGAACCTTGAGGCCATTATGCTGAGTAAAATTAGTGTGTCACAAAAGGACAAATATTGCATAGGACCATTAATGTAAAAGTTTTAGAAAATATTTCCACAAAAAAGTAAAATTCTTTGATGGTTACCAGGGGTGGTAGGGAGGGGAGAGTAATTCACAGATTAGGGGGCAGACACATGATAGCACCTGTGATAGGTCTGGTGAGAGAGAACGGGCAATAGTAGGGATACGATGTTTTGATTCAATTGTGAGTAATTTTTAGCAGGACTAATTCTGATTGTCACAACTGTAATTGTAGAAGATGTGTAATGAAAAGGGGGGAACAGTTCATTTTTCATTTCAGAAGTGGAGAACCTTAGGGTCATCAAGAGGGAAGAGCATGATTGGAGCATGAGATACTAACCAGGAATGCTGCCACAGCAGAAATGGTGGTAGAGGTAGATGGCCCAGAGAGATAGAGCAGTTGAGGACTCAAGGCCCATAAAATGAGAAGGCTGTGTGCCGGCGGGAAGGAGTCTGGCTTGCAAAGTGTTCCTTTAGACATTCATTTAAATGAATATGTATATTTTGCTTTGTATGTGTACATCAAAAACAAAATCAAAACAGGGAATAGAGGTAAAGCACTGTTAACTGATGGTACATAGAGGGAATTGTAATCATTGTAGTGAAACAAAATATGACTTCTGGAAGGTAAAACTGATAACCTGCCCTGTAAAATTTCACTCAATTTGCAATTAAAAGCTAAAAAAAATGAAAAGAAAGGTATTTGCAATGAATAAGCTGGGTGGTGGTGGTAATGTGTCATGGAGTCACTTTCGACTCATAGCATCCCTGTTTAGGGAAAAAACCATTGCTGTTGTTGTTGTTAGGTGCCATTGGGTTGGTACCTACTCTAGGGATGCTATGCAGAACAGAACAAAACATTGCCTGATCCTAGACCAAGCTCACAACACGTTGCTATGCCTGAGACCTTTGCTGCCACCACTGTACAAATCCTTGTGGGTCTCCCTCTTTTTCTCCAACCCTATACTATGGAGTCCTGGTGTGGCGCTGTGGGTTAATGTA
>NW_006408591.1:8802403-8802947 GCF_000296735.1 Chrysochloris asiatica | reverse complement strand
GAGCACAATTAAGTGTTCCAGAATACTCATATTTGGGAATGCTGTCCATAGCTTATCATGATCCACACAATCAAAATCCTTTGTATAGTCAATAATGCACAGGTAAACATCTTGCTGGTATTCTCTGCTTTTAGGTAAGATTTATCTGATATCAGCAATGATATCTCTCATTCCATGTCCTCTTTGAATCTGACTCGAACTTCTGGAACTTATCTGTCAATATATGGTTGCAGTCGTTTTAGTATTACTTTATTAAAACTTTACTTGCATGGAACATCAATGATATTTCTGATGATGTTCACATGCTACTGGATCACCTCTTTGGAATGGGCACAGATATGGATCTTTTCCAGTCAGTTGGCCACATAGTTGTCTTCCAAATTTCTTGGCACAGATGAATGAGTGCCTCCATCACTATTTGTATTCCATCTATCCCCATCCCCTTGTTCTTTGGCAATGCCTTCAATGCACCTTGTACTTTCTCCTTCAGGATAATTGACTATTGATCATATGTTATCTCTTGAAATGGTTGAACCATTGACCA
>NW_006408591.1:8799647-8800670 GCF_000296735.1 Chrysochloris asiatica | reverse complement strand
CAACAACAACAACAACATTGTCCTCTTAATGACCTTTTCCTTTTTTTCTTGTATTATGTTCTTGATGTCATCACACAACTCTTGGTCTTCAGATTTTAGTGTCTAATACTTGAACTCTGCTCTTCAAATGATCTCTAAATTTGTTGCTTTTAGGTGCCATTGAGTCAGTACTGACTCATTGTGACCTTCTGCATAGCAGAATGAAACACTGCCCAATCCTGGGCCAACCTCACTACTGTTGCCATGCTTGAGTCCATCAAGTTTTTAGTTTGGCTCTCCTGAACTTGTTTTAATTCTCTTCAGCTTCAGCCTGTATTTGCATATGAGCAATTGGTGGTCTGTTGCACAGTTTTCCCCTTGCCTTATTTTGGCTGATGATATGGAGCTTTTCTACTGTCTAGTTCCACTGATGTCGTAATTTAATTTCTGTGTATTCCATCTGGAGAGGTCCATCTGTATAATCCTCTTTTATGGTGTTTAAAAAAGATATTTACAATGAAGAAGTTATTGATCATGCACAATTCTATCATGCAATCTTCAGCATTGCTTCTATCACTTGAAGACATATTTTCCAACTACCGATCCTTTTTCTTTGTTTCCAACGTTTGCACTCCAATCGCCAGTGATTATCAATATATCTTGATTGCGTGTTTGATCAAATTCAGACTGAAGAAGTTGGTTGAATTCTTTCACTTCATCATTACTGGCTTTAGTGGTTGGTACATAAATTTATATAATAGTGCTATTAACTGGTCTTCCATGTGGGTGTATGGATATTATCCTATCAGGAACAGCATTGTACTTCATGACTGATCTTTGTATGTTCTTTATGACAATGAATGCAACACCATTCCTCTTCAATTTGTCATTCCTGAAAGATTAAAACATGTGATTGACAAATTCAAAATGGCCAATATTCAGCTCAGTAATACCTAGGATGATGTACTACATTAAGTCAATCTGCTGCACAAGATCTTTTTAAAGTGTTGAAGAGCAAAGATGTCAACTTGAGGACTAAGGTGC
>NW_006408591.1:8796414-8798967 GCF_000296735.1 Chrysochloris asiatica | reverse complement strand
TATATCTTACAATATTCTGGTGTTCTTCATTATGTTTCAGTATTCAATAATCTGGTGCTGACAGTATTCCACTAATATGCATAAGGTTTTCAGTGACTAAATATTCGGAAATAGTCAGTTTCTCCTTTTCCCTAGTCTGACTTCATGTGGAAGCTCAGCTGAAACCTGTGCATCATGCATGGGTGGTCATCCTGCTGGTATTAAAATACCCATGGCATAGCTCTCAGAATCACAGAAACACATAATCTACCATAGTATGACAAACTGACAGATGAATCGTGGAATAAGTCTTTAGTCTTGCCAAATTCTATCATGTGATCTCCAGTATTATTTCCAAGGCCATATTTCCAGCATTATCACCAAGGCCATATTTTCTGACTACTGATCCTTCCTCTTTGTTTCCAACCTTCATATTGCAGTCACCAATTATTATCAATACATGATGTTTGATCAATTTCAGACTGAAGAAATAGGCTGCTGTTGTTAAATGCCATTGAATAATTCTGACTCATAGTGGCCCTGTATTGGGTTTCTGAGGAGCGACTATTGAGATTGAATCACCAACCTTGCAATTCCAATTAACATTTCCTTTCATAAATTCTCTTTTGGTTACCCTTGATCTGAATAAAATAGGTTTTAATTGCTATTCCCTAATTTAAGAGAAAATGAACAGAGATTTTATTGTGTAGAAAGTAAAAATCAAGCCTTATGCACTATGAAAAAATAAAGATTCCAAAGTAAATACTATTGACTTTTAGGGTAAAGTGGAACTGAGAAATCACAAATGAGGATAAGGAAGTACAGGCTTCATATTATATAAATGATGGCAGCTACTCAGCTCTTAAGAGTAAAGACTATGAGGGAGCTGTGTTATTACAGAAAGTGATGACAAGCACTGAATGAAAAGTCAACCCCTGGGATCCATCATCCCCTTCTGGAAAATTACTCAAACTCTCTGGGTATCTTGTACAGATGTGAAATATTGTATTTGGATTAGAGGCTGTGAAGATTTCTTCTTGTGCTGAAATTCAGATTTTGTGGTTTGTGAAGCATTACCGTAGTATAAAGTTTACTCTTGTTTGTCATCAATTGCTGACATTTTCCTTTCTTCTTTGAGGTTTTGAAAGTTTAATATGGCTTAAAATTCATGGTCAAATGATGTAATTCTGAGGTAATTTATTTTAGGCACAGATTTTTCACATTTCTAAGTACATTTTAACCAGGAAAATTTTTCATTTAAAAATATTTCTGTATCTGTTGCTTATATTTTTAGTCCCAGGAGACAACTCTCAAGTTATTTAAAGGAAAAGATTTTTATAGTTAATTGCTAAATTTGCAATTTTATAGGATGCATTTCAGCCTCCTACTAAAGAAAACTAATTATAATCTGAGTTGGAAAAAATGCTGCGCTTGCTCAATATCTGATTATTTTGAACTTCAAAGCTGTACTTTTATTTAAATTGAACTGCATTTGTGTTTTTCTCCATTTTCATTTTAAAATTGACAGGCTAGAAAACCTAACCATTTTAACCAACTTCCATTAAAGTGATTAATTCAAGGCATAGCTTATTCTCATTCAAATTAAATTAATATAGTAAAAGAGATGGATCACTTTTTTGTCTGATTACATTTAATTGGTTCCAGTTCAATAAGCAAACATTACTTTAATGAAGTTTCTGACTTTATTATGATATGAGGTGATGTGTACTAGTTCCTGTATTAACTTATTACCTTAGGACATAGTTGCTTTATACTAGCACAACCTTGTCATTATGTTACCTTATGTGCTGATTCTTTGGTTGGGGTTGCATGGTGTATCTGCTCAGTGATAGACAAGGATTGTCAAGAGAGAAGGAGTCAGAAAGATACAGTGTAAAAAATCAGTGAATCAGTTAGATGTGAAATGAAGAACATCTCTTTATTGGTTAGTGGGGCATTGAAAAAGCTACAAAAGCAGTAGAAGAGGAAAGAGAGAGGAAAAGAGATTTGTTGCAAGAAGAAACACAATGAGTGATTTTCTGTGATTTATGTCAAACATTGAAAAAAGCATGGCTCTGAAGTTAAAGGACCTTTGGTTCCAGAATCAACTGAGTCACCAAATACATGCATTTTTTAGGAAAAGACATCTACACTCTCTGAACCTTGCTTTCTTCATGCAAGAAATGAAAGATTGAACTTGATGATTTTACCAGTTCTGATATATCATAATCGTATTTTGTTCAATTACTATGTCAATGGGCCATAGTTCACCCAATTCTTGGCAGTTCATTTCATATCCATTTTTCCCCAATGTATTGTTAAAAAAAAAAAAAAAAGAAAGAAAGAAAGAAAAGAAAGAGCCTTCCCAGGAATTGAGAAAGAGAATCATTCAGAAAGACCATCTTATTATTTAATAATATTAACTCTGTTTACTTCAGGAAGTTCAGACTACTTTGTCTTGCCACTGAATCATTAATTATTATTATTTTTTTTATGTGCCACCTCTTTGTTGAAAGTTGTTCAATCCTTGTAATATTCTTTTATGTTTATAATGTTGTTGTTAAGTGCCTTCAA
>NW_006408591.1:8794542-8796273 GCF_000296735.1 Chrysochloris asiatica | reverse complement strand
ATTTTGTAAAGCTTTTTTTTTTTTTTTTTTTTTTACTGATCCTCCACTTTACCAAACTAATAGCCTTCTCCAGGGACTAGTCCCTCCAAATAACATGTTCAGAGTTTCAGAGATAAAGTTTTCCCATCCTGGCTTCTGAGGAGCATTCTGGATGTAGTTCTTCCAAAGCACATTTATTTGTTCTATTGGCAATCTATGGTACCTTTAGTATTCTTCTCCAACAGTAAAATGGAAATATACCAGTTCTTCTACAATTTTCCTTATTGATTCTCCAACTTGTGGTGCATATGAGGCTACTGAAAATACTATGGCTTGGGTCAGGCACAAACCTTAGTTAACAAATTGACATCTTTGCTCTTGAACAATTTAAAGAGGTCTTGTGTAGCAGATTTGACTATTATAACATGTCATTTGATTCCTTAGTTGCTGCTTCCATGAGTGTTGAGTGGTGGATCCAAGCAAAGCAAAGTCTTTGACAACTCCAACCTTTCCTCCATCTGTCATGATATTATTTATTGGTCCAGTGGTGAGGATTTTTTTTTTTTTCTTTACATTGAGGTGCAAACCATATTGAAGGCTATTGTCTGTGATTTTCATCAGTCAGTATTTTAAGTTCTCTTCACTTTCAGCAAGCCAGGTTGCATTATCTGCATATCAAAGGTCGTTAATGAGTCTTCTTCTGATCCATATGCCATGTTCTTCTTTATATAATCCAGCTCTTTAGATTATTTGGTCAACATACAGATTGAATAAGTATGGTGAAAGAATACAACCCTGGCACACGTATTTCCTGATTTAAATCATTCTGTGTCCCTTTGTTTTGTTAGAAAAAATGTATCTTGGTGATGTACATGTTCCTTACGAACAGAAATAAGTGTTCTGGAAAACCCATTTTTGTAATGCTGTTCATAGCTCATCATGATGCACACAATTGAAAGCTTTTTCATAGTCAATAAAACACAAGTAAACGTCTTTCTGGTATTCTCTGTTTTCAGCCAACATAATCTGATGTAAGCAATGATATGCCTCATTTAATATCCTCATCCATATCTGGTTTGAACCTCCAGCAGTAATGTTGCAGTAATGTCAATGTAATGTTGCAGGCATATTTGAATTATCTTTAGCAAAATCTTACTTACATATAGAATTAATGATATTGTCCAGTATTTTCTGTATTCTGTTGGGTTACCACTCTTGGAATGTGCACAAATATGGTCTCTTCCAATCAATTGGCAGGTAGCTGTCTTCCAAACTTCTTTGTATAGTTGAGTGAGTGCCTCCAGTGCTGCATCAGTTTGTTGAAAGATATCAATTTATACTTCATGAATTAGTGGAGCCTTTTACTTTACCAGTGCCATCAGTGCACCTTGGACTTCTTCCATTAGTACCATTGGCTCTTGATCCTATGTTACCTTTTAAAAGGATTGAGCTACGACCATTTCTTTTTAGTATAGTGACTGTGTACATTCCTTCCATCTTCTTTTGATGCTTTCTGAATCATTTACTATTTTTCCCATTGTTGTTGTTGTGAAGAGCTGTCAAGTTGGTTCCAACTCACAGCAACTCTGTATAGGGTTTCTGAGGAGCCACTAGTGAGCTCGAACGTCCAACTTAATGGCTCCAAGTGACTTTGCAGTCTGTCGCATTAACCCACAGCACCAAGTTTCCCACTTTTCCCCATGTTGTTGCTGTTGTTAGGTGCCATCGAGTCTGTACCAACTCATAGCAAAA
>NW_006408591.1:8786252-8793180 GCF_000296735.1 Chrysochloris asiatica | reverse complement strand
CTCACTTTCTTGAAAGATTTCAATTTTTATTCCATCAATTCCTGGTGCCTTGTTCTTTGCCAATTACTTCAATGCACCTTGGACTGTCTCCTTCAGTATCAATGGCTCTTGATCATATGCTACCTCTTGAAACAGCTGAACATTAATCATTTCCTTTTGGTACGGTGACTCTGTGTATTCTTTCCATCTACTTTTGATGCTTTCTGCATCATTCAACAATTTTCCCAGAGAATCTTTCAATAATGAAAATAGAGGCTTGAATTTTTTCTTCAGTTCCCCCAGCTTGAGAAATGCTGACTGTGTTCTTCCTTTGTGGTTTTCTGATTCCAGATCTTTGCATATTTTGTTGTAATATTTGGCTTTTTCTTCTTGAGCTGATCTTTGAAATTTTCTGTTCAGCTCTTGTACCTCCACATTTCTTCCATTTGCTTTAGCATCTCTATGCAGGAGAGCTAGTTTCAGTGTCTCTTCTGACATCCATTTTGACCTTTTCCTTCTTTCTTGTCTTTTTAATGACTTTTTGCTTTGTTCATGTATGACATTCTTGATGTCATCCCACAATACTCTGGTCTTCGGTCTTTAGTGTTTAATGTATCAAATCTTTTTTCAGATGATCTCTAAATTCAGGTGGGATATATTCAAGGTCATATTTTTGCTCTCATGGACTTGTTTACATTTTCTTCAGCTTCAGTTTGAATTTACATATGAGTAAATGATGCTTTGTTCCACAGTCTGCCCCTGGCCTTGTTTTGACTAGAATCCTTCTATATCCCATATTTAAACTTAATTTTTTCTTCAGTTCTTCCAGCTTGAGAAATGCTGAGTATGTTCTTCATTTTCAGTTTACTAACTGTGGATCTTTTCACATTTCATTATCATACTTGACTTTGTCCTCTTAAGCTGCCCTTGGAAATTTTCTGTTCAGCACTTTTAGCTCCTTTCTTCCATTTGCTTTAGCATGTCTATTGTGGGTAGCAAGTTTCATAAAGACTTCTTTCTTTCTTGTCTTCTTAATGAACATTGACTTTCTCCCTTAATGTTGCTTTTGATGTCATCACACAAGTCTTCTGGTTTTTGATCATTAGTGTATCAAATCTCTAATTTAGATGGGTTCTAAATTCAGGTGGGATATGTTCAACATCATATTTTGGCTCTTGTGGATTTGTTTTAATTTTCTTAAACTTCAGCCTGAACATCCATAGGAGCAAATGAAGGTATGCTCCACATTCTGCCTCTGGCCTGGTTTTGGCTGATGGTAGGGAACCCAACTCTTCCCACAGATATAGTCAATTTGATTGATTTTTTTTCTTTTTCTTTTTCTTTTTTTAAGCTTTAATTGTGACTTGAGTGATAGTATACATGGCAGAACATCAATTTTGCACTCAAACAATTGTATTTTGTTTCACATCAATGATTACAATCCCTTCCTTGTGCTATCAGTTAACAGTATTTGCCTCTATTCTTTCTTTGTGTGTGTGTGTGTATTTATTCAAAAACAAATAGTAATATATAATCATTTAAACAGTCTAAGGGCACTTTTGCAAACCAGCTTCCTGCCTGCCAGCATGCAGCCTTTCTCTTTCCATGAGTCTAGAGTCCTCAGCTACACTATCTATCCAGGCCATCACCTCTGCCTCAGTCTCTGTTGTCTCTATTTCTCTCATATGATCCCATGTTCTGCTCATGCTGTTCCCTCTTGATGGTCCTAGGGTCCTCTCTTCCTGGGATGTGAGATTAACTACTCCCCTCTTTTTGTTACACAACTTCTACTTTTACAGTTGTGACAAATGCAATTAGTCAAGATAAAAATTACTCACTATTAAATCAAAAGAATCCTATACCCATCAATTTGATTTATTTGTAGTCCATCAAGTGAGGTTCTTATTTATGGTCATCTTTTCTGCTGTTTGAAAAAGATATTTGAAATGAATAAATCATGGATCTTGCAAAATTCTATCATGGAATCTCTAACATTGTTTCTATCACCAATGCAAAGATTTTCAACTGATTTCAACGTTTTCAAACATTGCAATCCAATTCCCAGTAATTATCAATACATCTTTTGATCATTTTCAGACTGAAGAAATTGGTGGTTGTTGTTGTTAAGTTTTGTTGAGTCGGATCCGACCCATAGTGACCCTATACAGGGTTTCCAAAGAGCTATTGGTGAGCTTGAACCGCCGACCTTGCAGTTCAAATGGCTTTACAGTCTGGCGCATTAACCCACAACACCACACCAGAATTCTTCAATTTCATCATCACTGGCTTAAATGTTTGGTGAGTAAATTTGAATAATAGTGTTATTAATTGCTTTTCATTGCTTGTTGTTGTTAAGTGCCACCCAGTCAGTTCTGATTCATAGTGACCATGTATAGGATTTTTGAGTAACAGTTGGTGGGTTTGAACTTCTGACTTTGCCATTTGCAGTCAAGTGTTTATCTTATAGTGCCACATCAGGAGTCTCTTTTACTTGCTGGCAAATGGATATTAACCTATCACACACAGCATTGCGCTTCAGGATTTGATCTTGAAATGTCCTTTTTGATTGTGAATTTGATGCAATTCCTCTTCAAATGTATCATTCTTGGCATAGCAAACTCTGATTGCCAGTTTTCAAAATGGCCAATACCAGTCCATTTCAGCTCACTAATGCCTAGGATATTGATGTTTGTATGTTCAATTCCTTCTTTGACAACTCCCAATTTCCCTTGGTTAATATTTCATTCATTTCATGTTCTGATTATTAATGAATGTTTCCAGCTGTTTTTCCTGATGTTGAATTTTGCCTCATCAGCAAATGATGGTCTCCAAGTTGTACTCCATTTGCTTCATCACAGTCAAATATACGTTGTTGAGCAATTCTTCTCCAGTGGTATTTTGAGTGTCTTCCAAACTGAGGGACTCATTTTCTGGCACTGTATCTGACAATAATCTGTCTCTATTCATAATATTTTAATAGTCAGTATTCTGGTGCTATCTGCCAATGTGTCACTGCTGTTCCTAAATTTGTCAGTTGCTATCCATTCAGAAGTATTCTCTTTTCCTTCCTCCAAGTCTATCTTAGTCTGGAAGCTCAGATGAAATTTGTCCAACATAGGTGTTCTCTACTGGAATTTTACGTACCAGAGGCATAATTTCCACTGTCAAAATAACATGACAATCTGATGGATGAGTAGGGTGCAAACCTTATACAGATTTGCTATTAATCTTATGCAGGGACAACAATTACCATCAGCAACAATCAGTTAAAAGAATATGGAAGGAATACAACAAGTAACTGTACCCCCCCAGGAAAATGGTTGATGTTCAAATATTTCAAGAAGTATCATGTGATCAAGAGCCAATGGTGCTGAAGGAAGAAGTCCAATTTACACGGAAGGCATTAGCAATTAACAAGATTCCAGGAATTGATGGAATACAAATCGAAATCTTTCAACAAACTGATGCAGTGCTGGAGGCACTCATTCATGTATTCCATGAATATTTAAGACAGATATCTGACCAATTGATTGTTAGAGATCCATATTTGTGCCCATTTCAAAGAGAGATATCCCAATAGAATGCTGAAATAACCAGAAAATATCATTAATCTCATATACCAGTAAAATTTTACTAAAGATAATTTGAAAATGGCTGCAACCGTTCATTGACAGAGAACTATCAGAGGAACACTTAATTGTGTTCATGAGGAACATGTACATAGAACAATAGGCAGTCATTTAAGCAGAATAAAGGGACACAGAAAAATTTTAAATCAGGAAAGTTGTGTGCCAGGGTTGTATTTTTTTTCCCCCCTATATATTCAGTCTTAATGCTGAGTAAATAATCTGAGAATCTGGATTATAAGAAGAACATGACATCAAGTTTGGAAGAAGATTCGTTAACAAACTTCAATATGCAGATGATGCAACCTTGCTTGCTGAAAGTGAAGAGGACTTAAATTACTAACTGATGAAGACTAAAGACCATAACCTTCAATATGGGTTGCACCTCAATGTAAAGAAAACAAAAATCCTCACCACCAGACCAATACATAACATCATGATAAACGGAGAAAAGTTTGAAGATGTCAAAGAGTTCATTTTGCTTGAACCACCAACAACATTCATGGAGACAGCAGTCAAGAAATCAAATGACATATTGCATTAGTCAAATCTGCTGCACAGGACCTCTTTAAAGTTTCAAGAACAAAGGTGCCATTTCAGGGACTAAAGTGTGCCTGACCCAAGCCATGGTATTTTCAATAGCCTTGTATGCTTTTGAAAGTTAGAAAATGAATAAAGGAGACTACAGAAGAATTGATGCATTTAAATTATGAGTTATGGAGTTGGAGGAGAATATTAAAGGCACCATGGACTGCCAGTACAACAAACAAATCTGTTTGGAAGTATTACAACCAGAATGCTCCTTATAAGTTAGGGTTGCCAGACTTTGTCTCTCATACTTCAGACATATTGTCAGGAGGGTTTAGTTCCTGGAGAAGGACATTATGCTTGGTAAAGTGGAGGGACAGTGAAAAAAAGGGAGATCGTCAACAAGATGGATTGGCACAGTAGCAGTAACAATGGGCTCAATTGTCAAGCAATTGTGAGGAGGGCGCAGGACTGGGCACTGTTTCATCGCATTATGCATATGGTTGCTATGAGTATAAACCTACTCAATGGCACTTAACACAACATTCAGAGGACGATTTTTCATTTTTAAAAGGATCATTGATGTAAAGATATAGAATTTTATTTCCTACAGTGTGAATTGTTTTTATTTCTTGTGCTAGAATATGAATTTGTAAATGAACTTTCAAATTTTAGAATAGTTTTTCATTTGCATAAAATTTATATAGTCCAGATTTCTCATCTAGTTTACCTTATTGTTAATATCATATATTGTTGTTGTTATTAAGTATCGTGGAGTCGGTTCCAATTCATAGCAACCCTGTACAGGGTTTCTGGGGCTGTAAATCTTTATGGGAGCAGAAAGCCTCATCTTTCTCCTGAAGAACAGCTGGTAGTTTCTAACTGCTGACCTTGTGGTTCACAGCCCGATTTGTAACCACTACTCTACCAGAGCTCCTTTATATACAATGATACATTTTTAGAATTGATTAACAGTAATACAATATCAATGTTTAAAGTACATACAATGTTTATGTTTTCTTAATTTTTACCTAATGCTTTTTTGCTGTTCCAATATCCCATCCAGGACACTACCTTACATTTAAGTGTCATGCATTGTCTGTGAAAATTTCTCAGACTTTCATTCTTCTTAATGATCTTGACAGTTTTGAGGAGTACTAGCTATGCATTTTGTAGGTTGTAATTCAATTTATGTTTATGCAAAACATTATCTGATGATTGGACTGGGTTTCTGGGAAGACTACAGAAATAAAATACATATTAAAGCTATCTACTATGAATTTATAACACAACTTATCACTGTTGATGTTTATCTTGATCATCTGACTAAGAAGCTGTTCATCAGGTTTCTACACTCTGAAATTATTCTCCCTACACCTTCCATATTGTATTCTTTGGAAGGAAGTCACTATGCCTAGGTCACATTTCTTGTTGTTGTTAAGTGTTGTTTAGTCGGTTCCAACTCATAGTCACCTTGTATAGGAGCAGCTGGTGAGTTTGAACAGCTGACCTTGTGATTCAAACCAGTCTTGTGGTCCAGTGCTTATTAGACAGCACCATGGCAGAGTTCCAAACTTAGGTGGGGAGTTATGCTCTACTCTTTTGTAGGTGAAGAATCTACAAAATTGTTTGGAATTCTCCAGCATAGGAAATTTGCCTGTCAATGCCTATGTATTTATTCAATCATGATTTATGTGAATTTTTGTTTTGTTTTGTTTTTATGTGCCATTGAGTTGGTTCCAACTTATAATGACCCTGTATGAAGTTTTCAACGCTATAAATATTTATAGGAGTAGAAGGTCTCATTTTTCTCCCACAGAGTGGCTGGTGAAATTCGACCTGTGGACCTTGCTCTTAGCAGCCCAATGCATAACCCATGGACAAATAAATATTTGTTTTATATTTTGGATTTAATTCCTCTACAGCTTTATAATTTTCTTGCTCAACTATTCCAGCTTTGCCCATTAGGAACTCCTTATTGTTTTTTGTTTTTTAGCAATTTTTTACTTACTGGCATTACAAGATGTTCCAGATTCACCTTGCATTTTACTGTATTTCTTGACACAGTCCTAGAACTAGGCATTTTCCTAAGGAAAATTTTATTGAAGAATGGCATTAGAAAACTAGATCTAGTTGCTACATGTGCTTATTGGTACTGAGGAGTTGCCCTCTTATCTGACAGAGGAGATAAATATATGCATAGTGTTGTTAGGACCTGTGGAAATGTTTTTGAATTATAGTGACTTTATATATTATACAACAGAATGAAATACTGCCTGCTTCTGTACCATCTTCTTAATCCTTGCTGTGTTCCAGCCCATCATTGTAGCCACTGTGTCAATATTTATTATTAAGAGTCATCTTTTTTTCTGGCACTAATGAAGTCCTGGTGTGGCTGCTGTGAATTAATGCGCTGAACTTCAAAGTCAGTTTGAACCACAAGGTCATCATGATGGTGGTTCAAGCTCACCAGCTGCTCCTCAGAAACCCCGTACAGGGGCGCTAAGAGTTGGAACCCACTGATGACACTCAACAATAACAACAATAGAATCCTATTCTTGCTTTGGGTGAGAGAGGTCCTGGGTTCAAATCCTGGAAAAGTCTGTTTTGCTATGGAGTCCTTTTGTGGCACTGTAGGATAAGCACTTGACCATAAGGTCTATTTGAACCACAAACTCATCAGCCTTTCCTCAGAGAATCTATACAGTGTCACTATGCGTCAGAAGTTACCAGATGGCATTTTACAGCCAACAACAACAATGAAGTCCTGATGTAGCACTGTATGATAAGCACTG